>NC_092873.1:270626805-270958232 GCF_028372415.1 Notamacropus eugenii
AATCAGGGAGGGGGGGAAAGGAAAATGCCAGTACCCTCTTAGAGAAAAGTAAAGAAATTGCTCTGGAAAAGTTTATGACCTGAAGTGGGTAAGTTAAGAAGAAGAAGATAAAACTACCAAAAAATTATTTTCTAGAGCTAGAAAAAACAGTATCAAAATCATCTGGAAGAACAAAATGTCCAGAATATCAAAAGAATTAATGAAAAGAAATGCTAGGGAAAGTGGTCTAGCCCCACCAGATTTCAAATTATATTTTAAAGCAGCAATCATCAAAACTACTTGGTACTGGCTAAGAAATAGAGGGATAGACCAGTGGAATAGGTTAGGTTTACAAGACACAGTAGCTAATGATTATAGCAGCCTAGTGTTTGATAAACCCCAGGATCCCAGCTTCTGGGATTAGAACTCAGTTTGACCAAAACTGCTGGGAAAACTGAATAATAGTGTGGTGGAAAATGGGCATAGATCAATGTCTGACACTGTACACAAGAATAAAGTCCAAATGAGTACATGATTTGGGTATAAAGGCTGATACTGTAAACAAATTAGGGGAGCAAGGAATAGTTTATTTGTCAGATTTATGGAAAATGGAGAAATTTATGGCCAAACGAGATAGAGAACATTATGAAATGCAAAATGGATAATTTGAAAAGGTTTTGCAAAAGTCAAAGCAACCAAGATTAGGAGGGAAGCAGAAAACTGGGAAAGAATTTTTACAACTAGGGCCTATGATAAGGGCCTCATTTCTGAAATATATAGAGAACTGAGTCAAATGTACAAGAATACAAGTCATTCCTCAATTGACAAATGGTCAAAGGATATGAAGAGGCAGTTTTCAGAGGAAGAAATTAAAATTTTTTAATCGTATGAAAAAATGTTCTAAATCACTATTGATTAGAGAGTTGCAAATCAAAACAACTCTGAGGTACCATATCACCCCTATCGGACTGGCTAATGTGACAAAACAGGAGGATGATAAATACTGGAGAAGATGTAGGAGAGTTGGAACACTAATTCATTGGTGGAGCTGTGAACTAATCCAACCATCTGGAGAGAAATTTGGAACTCAGCCCAAAGGGCTACAAAAATGTGCATACCCAACAATACTGCTTCTAGGACTGTATCCCAAAAAGATCATAAAAATGGGAAAGGGACCCACATATACAAAAATATTTATAGTAGCTCTTTTGTAGTGGCCAAGAATGGAAATTGAGGGGATACCCATTAATTGGGGAATGACTGATCAAGTTGTGGTATATGAATGTAATGGAATACTATTGTGCTATAAGAAATGATCAATAGGCATGACTTCAGAAAAACCTGGAAAGACTTATATGAACTGATGCTGAGTAAAATGAGCAGAACCAGGAGGACATTATACACAGTAACAGCCACAGCATGCAAAAGACTGTTTATAATAGATTTAGCCCTTCACAGTAATGCAAGGACCTAAAACATTTCCAAAGGATTCTTGATGCAGACAAAGAACTATAGAGTTGGAACTCAGAATAAAGCAGATTGTTTTCTATTTTATTATGTTTTGTTTTTTTCTCATGATTTCTCTCATTCATTTTAATTCTTCTATGCAACATGAATAATGTGAAAAATGTGTTTAATTAGAATATATATGTAGAAATCATATACCTACTGCATGTCATTGTGGGAAGGGAGGGTGGAGGAGGGGGAGAAAAACTTAAAACTAATGGAAGTGATTGTTGAAAACTGAATTATTAACAAAAAGGAAGAAGAACAACAAGTCTCAAAGCAATTAATAAAAAGTATTTGCTATTCCTGGAAGATATGGAGGAATACCTTAGTGGTTTCAAATACACCTTCTAATTGTGTATGAATGGCATTAGACCCACCCAAAAAGGCTTCACTGTAAGGTACAAGAAACTAGTCTATGGTTGAAGACCTACCAATAATTACTATAATTCTCTTACAGTTTGCGCAATCTTTATCTCTTGGATCACAGACAATTCAAGCATACACTTCCAAACGTACAAGAGTCACTGGTAGTCTCAACTCAGCACCAACTTCATATTAGTGGTCATATCAAAATTTAAAAAAAAATTACATGATGGAATTTAAAAGCTCATGTCAAGTATCTATGCATGTGGGTTGTAGATTTTCTGAAGCTGGGCATTTTCTATGAACTCTATAGTCTATCTCACTTTCTCTGGAGCACATTTATGAAATATAGCTTTCTTCAAGGGCAATTTCTCTTAAAATATCTTAAAAGTTTAATGATATGTGTTGTTTTACTTGTGATGTTTCATCTACCTTGAACTCTTTTAAATGTCCAATTAGCACAAGAATACACCTTCTCCTGCCAACTCCCACGATCTTTTCCAAATCTCCCTATTCTTTGCAACTGTAAATAGGTTTTCATGTTTTCATTAGTGACTTTTTTGTGTATAGTTTTGTTATTGTTGCTGAATAGATTCAGTTGTGTCTGATTCTTGTGACCCCATTTGAGGTTTTCTTAGCAAAGATACTAGAGGGGTTTGCCATTTCCTTCTCCAGTTCATTTTATAGATGAGAAAACTAAGGAAAACATAATTAAGTGACTTTCCAAGCATCACAAAACTAGTAAATGTCTGAGCCCAGATTTTAATTGAGGAAGACGAGGCTTCCTGACTCCAGGTCTGGTACTCTATCCACAGCACCACCCTTCTATAGTTTGTATGTGTATAGTTTGACGTTCATAGGATTCTCACTTTTTCACTGAACTTATATACCTTTTTCAATGTGTCTATTAATTTCACAGGGATTTTTGCAGCTGATTGTTTTTGATTACTTATTTTAAGGACAAATTATATTACAACTATAGATGATGAGGAAACAGCATTGGCTTGCACAAAGATATACCGCCAGATGACAAAAAGCTTATTATCTATCCACTGTTCTGTGTCTTCTCTTGGTCTCTCACTCATGTGACCTTTGAGCAAATGAAATACATATAGACCAGAAAGGCATTGAACTAATCACAGTTTTCTTTATGCCACCTTTTAGTGACTGGGTAGTGTTAAGGAAATATAGATAAGCTTTGAAAAGGATATTTGCTACCCTGGGAGGGAAAAGGAAAGTTGGGATGTCACTATTTTTATTATCAGCAAATGGCTATCCTGTACTGGCTGCTGCTGATTCTACATGGATCAACTATATAGTCATCTCTTTTTGTCTCATCTGTAATCAGGGTATTGGCAGGAGAAATGGAGGCACTGAGATCCCATTAGAGGTAGTGCTGAAGCATTGTGCGATGATCAACTATGATAGATTTAGGTTACAATCTATCTTACAACAGAAGTGAGCCCGTTTAACAAGCCCCCAACAGTGAGAAATATGCTCACCTTAAGTAAAGAACAATACCTATTGTGAAATCAGGAAAGCCTTTATTAATCTTCATGTCCTCTCCCCCTTAATGGACAAGTAGCCTCCCCAGTAAGGTTACAGGAAGACTACAACACCTGCAGGATGGTGGGGCTTCTTATACTGTTTTCTGAACTTTGGATCTCCTGTGACACCGTCCCCTGGTCATGTGACTCCATGTTCTCCTCTCTGATAGGCTCTTCCTCACACAGCTCCTTGGGCCTGCACCTTAGTTTCTTATGTCTAACCTGTCCATGCAAGGTCACAATGCTTATCACCTAGGAATGTGGACAACAGAACTTTCTTGCTTCCCACAAAATACTCCCTCTTTTTCATTATTAAAATTTCTGTTTCCACACCTAAATCCTATCAATAAATACCTCCTCACATTCTTTCCCCTATGAGTTCTTTTCTTCATCTATCCCCCTTTATATGAATATGGGAAGGAAGCAAAGTTGATGACGCATTGACAAATTACAAGGGGGCAGTCCTTGATACAGAGATTCAAAATACAAAGTTTTCTGGTTTTGATGCATGATGTTTTCAGCATAGCATCTCAGCATCTTCTTCCCTTTGTCTTCTTGTAGAAATCCTGATGTGTCCTCTCCTACAAAACTGACCTTAATACCATTTTAGATGACCAATCTTAAGCTTTATATACTTATCACTCTTACAAAATCAGAATTGGAACTTTGGTCAATTATTATGGTTTAAGAAATTCACATTAGAACCCAGTATTTACATTTTACATTAATTCACTATTCATTTTCCCTATCAGAAAGATGAGATTTCACTAAGGAGTCAAAGCCAGGCTTCAGTACTTACATAAATACAATAAATAATCATTTTTAACACAATACATATCACATCATAAAACAATTCCAACTTCTGGTCATGTGATGCTTCTTTTAAAGCATTTACAATATAGACCACAAACCATCCTTCTTTTAACATTAACCAGCTGAGACAAAGTAATAACTATATATGCTAACCTCACAAGCCCTTGACCTGATTGTCTCCATACTATTACTAAGAATTAAAGGACCCTAACTTATTGCTGTTAAATCTGAAATCCCAAGCCTAACAGCTTAATTTTAGACTTACCCTCAGATGTTCCCCTACCAACAATCTATTATTTAATAGATCTGGTATTATGCTTATAAAACTTTTGATTATAGGAAATTGCCACTAAGAGTAGGGACATTGCAGGGAAACAACATCTCCCTAACTTCATGTCAATTCCACGCAGGAGTAGATTGTCAACTGGCATTCAACCAGGCTTAAAGTCTGCCAAGTATCAGTATGGAAACTGAGTCAAGAGAATCCTACATCAGCTCAGGCTGAACAGCCACTCTCCCAACCTTCCCATGAGATCACCCCTTTGCCGTTCATACTAGCATCTCATGGGCTTGTTGGCATCATGGAACAATGGTTCAGACAGTCTCTCTTGCAATCCACATCTAGAGTTAGACTCAGAAGAACAGTCAGTTAATAGTCCCATAAAATCTTAAAATATCAAGTTCCAATAATCAGTTTCAGATATGACCATAACTTCACATTGGCTAAGGAAAATCTTTTGAAGCAAGTCTTAAGTAGCTTACATGCCTTTCCATACTTGTTCTCGTTCCTAATTAAATAACAATCATAATATCAAATTTACCATTAAAACCGTAAGTTATAGCTCTAATCGATTTACATCTGTTTCCCAAGCTTCTCTATCCCTTTCTAACCCTGCTCAATCTAAAAGAATGAGCTTCACATACGATAAGTTCAAACATTAATTTCAACTTACCTTCATGAAATGAATTCAAATCAAAATAGAAACATTTAACTTTTCCATCAGTGCCAAATATTACCAGAGGTTACTTGCCTCTAAAAACTTAGACTGAAATTCTTTTCCCCAAACTAAAGATATCTCTGATTTAGTCTATCTTACAATATGATAGAATTAGCTTATAGTCTTATCTTGCAAGGACCTAAGACAACTCCAAAAGATTCATGATGGAAAATGTTATCCACACCCAGAGAAAGAACTATGGAGTCTGAATGCAGATTGAAGCATACGATTTTCACTTTTCATTTTTGTTTTTTCTTTCTTATGGTTTTTCTCTTTTGTTCTGATTCTTCTTTCACAACATGACTGATGTGAAAATCTGTTTACATGATTGTGCATGTATAGCCTATATCAGACTGCTTGTTGTCTTAGGTAGGGGATATGGGAGGGAGGGAGAAAAATTTAGAACTCCAAATATAAAAATGAATGTTGAAATTTATCTTTGCATGTAAATAAAAAAAATAAAATACTATTAATTGGGAAAAATAAAACAAAATTATGACATTTGTGAATGGGGGGTAAAAAAGAATGTACTTACTTGGCATTTACTGAAATGAAGTGGAAATAAAATTACTGAATTAATATCTGAAGAAGCAAAAAGAAGTGGTGCTGAGCACCAGTTATCTGTGAGATGAAGCTTCTGGATATCACTATGGTCATTGGGTACAGAGGCAGTGGCTGGGATCAGCATCCATTCCCTTGTGTCTATACTCCATTGTGGCTGTGGTCTCTTCCTGTTGTAGTTGCCTTGAGCTCATAGGGCTCCTTACAACCTCTCCTCAGCACATTTTAGCTGTGTTCAGTTCTTCCATTCACCCTTAGGGAGGGGAGGTCACCATGGCTCAAGCAGATGAACCACAGTGAACCTCCATTGCATAAGCAATTATTCTGATTGCCAAGCATTCATTAAAGTTACAAATCAAAAACATGGTGTTCTTCTAACAATAACCAAAAAAAATAAAGGAGCAACAAACCAAAAGATAACATTTTGTGATGTAAGATCATGACAATCAGTAACATTTCTCCTAGGACTTCATGCAAGCTACAGAGATTCAAATACTAGTTAATTTTGAGAATAATCCCAACTATATCTGGTCACAAAACAGAAACTATTCATATCTTCTGATATGGCACAAGGAATAGATTTGTCCTACTTGGTCACAAAGGGCAAAAATATGAGAAATAGGTATAAATTGCAAAAAGCCACATTTAGGCTTAGTTAGAAAAGCTGGATAATTGAATTTATGTAAAGTTTAATTAATGCCTTGGGAGGTGGTGGCTCCCTTTTCACTAGAGGTCTTTGAGCAAGAGTTAAATGGTCGCTTTTCAGGTGTATTGTAGGCAAAATTCTTCTGCTGTGTTTGTGATTCAAAGTCTGCGATAACCTAGCCCTCTTCTACCTTTCCAGTCTTCATATCCACTTATTCCATCTTTGATCCAGTGATATTGGTCTCCTGGCTGTTCCATGAACAAGACACTCCATCTTGGCTTTGGGCAGATTCTTTGACTGTCCCTTAGGTCTGGAATGCTCTCCCTCCTCAACTCTTGCTATTGATTTTCCCTGTTTTCCTTTAAGCTCTGACTTACATCCTATATTTTATAGGAAGCCTTTCCCCAACCCTCTAAATTCCAGTGCCTTCTCTCTATTAATTATTTCCTATTTATCCTGCATAGAGCTTGTTTTGTATATATTTCTTTGCATTTTGTCTCCCCTGTGAGGTTCCTTGAGGGCAGGAACTGGGTCTTTTTGGGGGTTTTTTTGCCTCTGTTCATGTCCCCAGAGTTTAGCACAGTGCCTGACACACAGTGGAAACACTTGATAAATAATTATTGATTGGTTGAGAGAGAGAGAGAGAGAGAGAGAGAGAGAGAGAGAGAGAGAGAGAGAGAGAGAGAAGAGAGAGAGAGAGAGAGAGAGAGTGTGTGTGTGTGTGTGTGTGTGTGTGTGTGTGTGTGTGTGTGTGTGTGCGCGTGCGCACATATACCAGGCAGCTAAGTGGTGCAGTGGATAAAGTGCTTGACCTGGAGTCAGGAAGATTCATCTTTCTTAGTTCAAATCTGGCTTCTGACACTTACTAGCTGTGTGACCCTGGGAAAGTCACTTAACCTTCGTTGCCTCAGTTCCTCATCTGTAACAATGAGCTAGAGAAGGAAATGGCAAACCACTTCAGTATCTCTGCCAAGAAAACCCCAAATGAGCTCATGAAGATTTGGACACACAACTGAAGTGACTCAGCAACAACAGACTATATACATATATACTTGTGTATATGTGTATATATGTATTTGTGTGTGTTTGTGTATAGAACTAGATATTCTTTGAAGCCAAGTTGAGAAGCATTTTTTAAGTTCTTAGTATGTGCCAGGTGCTGTGTTAAGTGCTAGAAATACAAAGAAAGGTAAAAACAACCTCTGATTTCAGAGAGCTCAGAATCTAATGGAAAGTTCACAGTCTGAGATTACATATAAAATTTATATGATGAGATTTTCATCCTGAATCTGAGGCCACATGTTTATGACCCAGGTTACCTCATTTGTAATCTATGTATCCAATAAAAAGGTTTAGACAAATATTTGCTGAGTCCTTCAATATAACCAGGATTGAGTCATTATGATTTTTTAAAAAACTGTTGTTATTGTTTCACTCTACTTAGAAACAAACCCAACATTCACGCTTCTTGGTAATGACATTTTGCAGATGTTTGCATCATGATTATAACGATCACATTCTTATACGTCACCATTGTCTTTGCTTGGTACCTAAATTTAAATGCAATGGTGAAGGAAACAGATGACACAGACACAAGTAGAGATAATGTTATTCACAGGAACCCTCCAGTGTTCCTCAGAGGACAGACTGTTACTGGTAGTAGGCAGTTGAATGTCTCTGTGTAATCTAGCTGATTGTTGGTAAATGGTTACCTATCATGCCTCCTAGGTTCATAAATGGATCTCATTTTGGCTCAGCTCATTCTGACTCCAGAATTGCTTTTACTTTGGGTAGATGGGTGGAAAGAAAAATAGGTTCTAGGAGGGGTCAGGATAGGATGATAATTTGTTCCTGCAAATCTCTCTAGTGGCAGGCTTTCAGAAGTATGGAGGTTGATTTAGGTAGGACCTTAGGGCATATACAATGCTCAGAAGGTTCTCACCTTTAAGATTTTGCCAATCCACTGATGTTTGTGGGAGTCCCAGATTATCCCTTTGTCTGCAGCAGGAATGGCTAAATGCATCAGAAATAGGTGGTCAGTAGGTTGCTTCTATCTATCAGTAGAACTTAGAAGAAAAAAAGTCATCTGTCCATTCACCTGTCCTAAAAGGTCAATTTACTGGCAATGAGTCTTGCCTTGCAGTCTGATTGTCTGGAAGGACATCCCCATTCCACTCAGTATGACTGACCTCTTGGCTCTTCTTCCCTTGTTTATGTGAGTTGTATATGCCCTGTCCAGGGTCAAGTGCTTTGCCTTGGTTACTGGATCAAGATAAGGTTTTCTTGTCATGTTTTTTTAGAAAAGCATTATTGACTGTGCTGTCAGGCACTAGTAGTGGCTCTTGGAGAAACAGACAGCCATGATTCAGAATATTTTACCTTTTGAAACAAAATGAATGAAATTTGATGAACAATAGACAGTTAAAAAGCAAAATTTTAAAACTGCAATAAATTTAGGTAAAAATAAGGTAAACTTTGAGCATCATCTTAATGAATTATATGAGAGAGATGTGCAGTATTCAAAATTGACTTATTTCCTTTAGGAAAATGTTAGCATCATCCTTGTAACAAGTCTTCAGCCTAGGCCCTAATTCAAAGATAATTCTCTATGCTTTTTAAAAAAGTTTGCTATTTTTACTTTTTTAAGGAACAGGTTCATTTTTTAATTAATCTGTCTCTCCTACTACAGCCTGCCCTATTGAGGATTTTTAAAGCCCCCAACCTTAATACATATTTATATGACTCAGTGAAATAAATTCCCACACTGGTCATATCCAAAAAATATGTAATTTTCTGCATTTTAAGTTCATCACCTCTATGTCAGGAGTTAAGTATATGTCTCTTCTTCATTTTTTTGAACTGGTGGTTTAATATTCTTTTGATTCTCTTCAATATCTCATTCAAATTTTTACATAGCTTAAAAATTCCTTAATAGAAAAAAAAACAAACCAGGTCATCAGTTCCCCAAGACTCATAATAATAATGCTTTCTTTATGTGATGTTAGCAAATAGGAGAAGTTCCAATCCAGCATCTAGTGATGAAATATGCTAGCACTTCAAATACTTCAAGATTCTGGAATTTCGTAGTATAAGTATTCTACCCCCAGAAGTACATAGAAACTTGTTTATTTTCAATAGATGCTAATTTTGAATTTTGGTGACTGAAATAAGTCCATTACCTAATGGCTAACTTTCAAGTGCTGAGTTTATCCAGGCATGGCTAAGTCTGATTTTCAGATGACCTTTGTATAGAGCCACACTCTAAGCTTTTCCTGAACAGTATAATTTTGTAGATCTTATATTCTATGGGCATAGCCTTCAAGAAACTAGGCTCATCTACATTATGATAAGCCATCAGAGTAGGATTTCGGAAGAGATTATGGGATGTATTTTCAATTTTACTTATTTATTTTCTTGCTCAGCACCTGATTTCTTTTTTCATTGAAAAAATTAAAATTTATTTTATTTAATTAAAAGATGGAAGTAGCATTTGAGTGGAGTCTTATATGGGGGAGTAACATTTCATAATGTATAAGTCAGGACGGAGAATATTATAGGCATGGGAGACAGCTTGAACAAAAGCACAGAGATGACCACAACAAAAGAGGAATAGCACGTATGGGGAACAGCAAGTATGCCAGTTTGGCCAGAATTTGGAATGCATGTGATAGAAAAAGATAAGCCAGGGTCAGATTCTGAAGATTTTTATTTTTATTATTTCCTTATTTTTATTTTTTATTTAATTAATTTATTTGTTTTCAATAATCACTTCCATACATTTCAAATTTTCTCCCCCTTCTTCCCCCTTCCTTCCCTGAGATGGCATACAATTTTATATGGGTTCTACACATATAATCTTATTAAACACATTTTCACATTAGTCATGTTGCAAAGAAGAATTAAAACTAGTGGGAGAAACTGTGAGAAAAAACAAAACATAACATAAGAGAAAACAGTCTGCTTCATTATGCATTCCAATTCCATAGTTCTTTCTCTGGATGTGGATGACATTTTGCATGGAGTCCTTTGGAAATGTTTTAGGTCCTTGCATTGCTGTGAAGGGCTAAGTCTATCAGAAACAGTCCTCACACACTGTGGCTGTTACTGTGTATAATGTTCTCCTGGTTCTGCTCATTTCACTCAGCATCAGTTCATATAAATCTTTACAAACTTTTTTGAAGTCCTTTTGTTCATCATTTCTTATAGCACAATAGTGTTCCATTACATTCATATACTACAATTTTTTCAGCCATTCCCCAACTGATAGGTATTCCCTCGATTTCTGGTTCTTGGCCACCACAAAAAGATCTACTATAAATATTTTTGTACATGTGGGACCTTTCTTCATTTTTGTGATCTCTTTGGGATATAGTCCCAGAAGTGATATTGCTGAGTCAAAAGGTATGCACATTTTTTTAGCCCTTTGGGTATAGTTTCAAATTACTCTCCAGAATGGTTGGATCAGCTCACAGCTTCACCAACAACGAGCTAGCAGCGCCTGATTTCTTTAAGAACTGGTCAAATTTCTATAAGTGCCTTGATATCAGGGCTCATCAGAATTTGCCTGGTCAATGTAGTCTAATTGTCTTCTACTGAATTTGGACATTTTCTAGCCTAGTTTAAGATTGGCAATTATCAACTTGATGTAGGGTGATCCATTTTGTACTTGTTTCATGGCATTTAAAATCCTTTACAATCTGACTCCAGGGTATCTTATCAGGCTCTTTGAATACTGTTCCCTTTCTACACTCTACAGATTTTCTAAGCTATAATGTTAAAGGAGAAGCTGAGTACTTTGATTATGAAAATACATATCCAAATCTGAGTTTCATAAATTAGGTAAATGGACATTCTGGGTATATTACAAAGTCTCCTAGAAGGACTGAATAAATAATATTGCAGTTTATTCAGATCCTTCTGTTGATATGTCTTTGATATGTCCAACCAAACTGGCTTTCTTGCTTTTTCTGACACATGACATTTCATCCCCCATCCTGTTGCTTTCCCCTCCATTCCTAAAGTGAACTCTGCTCATGGTTACTTTGAATTCTTATCATCTTTCAAGCTCAGCTTCTGAGGAATACAGTGTCCTCAATGAGGCCTTTTCTGATTCACTGATCTACTAAATGCCTCCTCTTTTCATTTCATTGTATTTACTTTGCATATTTTTTATGTACACTAATATGTGTACATGTTGTTTCCCCTTAACATAGTACAAACTCTTTATGGGCAAGTACTGTTTCAAGAATGAATTTCATGAATTTATTAAACTTGTACCGTGTGTTAGAGTGCTATGTGTTGGTAATACAAATAGGAAAATAAAACAATCCTTTCCTAAAGGAGTTTACATTCCAATGAGGGAGTTAAAATGCATAGAGGAGAGTGATGGCCAGGAAAGGATGTTTTAGTCTGGGTGTTAAGGTTTAGGAGTGCTGGGACCCCAAAATAGTGACACATGGGTCCTGCCCTAACGAATTTGACCCATGCCTTCTTTTAGTCAAAGAAAAACAAAGTTTATTAAAGACTCACCATATAGGGTAGACTCTTAAGGAACCTGAGCCTTGGCTAATGTAAACAGATGAGATAGAATCTGAGCACTTTTATGGAAACAAGATGGGTCTTATATATAGAAAGACTGAGGGAGGGATCTAAGGGTGGCCAAGTAGTCTGGGGTGTCTGGAGAAGGGGGGATAGTCTAGAGAGGGTCTTGATGGGAGTGGTCAGTAGCCTGAGGTGACTAGAAGTTGAATGTAGGCAGGATCTTGATGAGAATGACCAGTACCCTGAAGAATAGTATTAAGGGTGGGAAGGAGCTGAAGAGATTTGGACAGAGTGATAATGAAAGGATTGTGGCCTCAAGGGAATGCCAGATCAAATGGGAAAATTCAAGGAGAGTTCAAGGGAGTTCCCAGAGCCTGTATCCCATTATGGGGAATCACAGAGATAGTGAGTTGATCTATAGGATAACTAATTGCTACGCCCTTTCTTGAAGCAATAACAGTGTTTATTTAGAGGTGAAAAAGAGTTGGGTATGACCATGTGGCATCAGGCAAGATGTCCCAGATGAGCAATTGGATAGGATGTGAAATGTTGTCTGGTCTGAGATGGGTTAGATATAGTGGGTTAGGTGAATGGTCATCTCTGTCTTTGTATCTTCAGTGGTTATAATGTTTAGTCCATAGTCTTCCTTAATAAAGATTTACTGATTGATCATCAGTTTCAGTTATTCTGACCAATGTTCCATGACTTGTAACCAAGCCATATTAGCCAAAGAAAAGTAATTATGTCTTTGAAAATAATTTCATGGAGTCAGCAAGCACACAAATGGATACAGTTTCAAAGTTCCCCAATCATGTTAGGATCTATTATTCTACACTTCCTCTGATTCAATTGAATTATCCAGAAGGGTTCCATTTAAACAAATGTTAGTCATTCCAACTTCAGGTTCCTGTATTGGTCATTAAGACTACTACAAGTTTAAAGATTTCGTATTAGCCATGGAGGAGTGACTTAAAAAATCAGTAACTAATTATATCCTAAAAAAGTTAATGACAAGTACCTTGTTGCCTCTAGCAATGTCACCTTATAATTTTATTTATAATATAAATATTATATTTATTATATAAATAGATAATATATAATTATATAAATATTAAACATAAAAATAAAGATTTATTTATAATTATTATATCATATATAAATATTATAAATATCATATATGTTACATATAATATGACATATTATATATATTATATATAAGTACCTTGTTGCCTCTAGCAATGTCAGCCAGAGTATAGGGAGAAAGAAACATTCTCATTTTTGGAGATAACACAGGAAAAAAGAAAAGATAACAAACAAATATCCTGAGAAACTATTGAAATGCAGAATTAATAAATGGCTTTCTAACAGTCCCTTTTAAAATAGCATTAAGTTGACCAACCTGTGATTTCATACCTTGTTTAGTAAGATTAAAACTTCAAGAGCTTCAAGATAAATTTCAGCCAGATGGTTGAAAGCTAACTTCATTTTTTATGGTGTAGCTTAACAAGCGATGACAGTAGGTTTTGGAAATTGATGGTGTTCAAGAAAAATGTCTCACAAAATTATGGTCTTCTAAAAGTCCTATTAACATGTTGTCTATGGTATTTAAACCAAGAAAATGGATATTTTATGGAAACTCCTTGCAAAAGTATGATTTAACACAAGAAAGTGCAGCTGAGGTAATGCTTAAGCATTTTGATTTGTCATTTTGCTTTGCTGACTTCTCTGCCAGATGAGTAGTTCAATTTTAGAATTCTGAAGTTAGAGTTCACTTAGAGATGACCCGCTAGCCTCTTATATCATGCAATCTTTTATTTGTGGAGTTATGCTTTCTTGACATTAAATGTCATTTTCCCCATGGTTGCAAAAATTGATACCATAGATCTGAGTTATTTTTCAGCTGGGGTGATATACCTTATATACCTTATGGAGCCATAGATTGTCTCAGTGCAAACCTCTGAGGTCATTCAATACAACTCATAAATGAATGAGTCACCTTTACAGCATGCCTGACATGTGATCATCCAACTTCTGCATAAAGACCTCTGATGAAGAGGAGTTCATTATTTTCCCACATATATGGAGGTATTTGGCAGTGGATAAAGCACTGGGTCTAAGGTCAAGAAGACCTGAGTTCAAGTCCCACCTCAGATTCTCACTAGCTGTGTGACCCTGGGCAAGTCACTTAACTTTTGTTTACCTCAGTTTCCTCAGATGTAAAATGAGGATAATAATGGCACCTCCCTCTTAGGGTTCACTGAACCTTTGTTTACCTCAGTTTCCTCAGATGTGAAATGGGGATAATAATATCACCTACCTCCCAGAGTGGTTGTGAGGAGGAAATGAAATAATATTTGTAAAAATCATGTATCATAGTACATAGTAGGTTTAATAGAAACATTTCTTCCCATCCCTCTGGATTACTCACCCTTTTTATTTTCATCAGAATTATTTACATCTATAAAATCAGAATTTTATTCTTGGAAGTTTCCATTTCCTTTTTGACCAATTTTGCCCTGTAGACACTGGTCCTTAGGTATATTTTCCCTTAACTCTTTGAAATCTGGTTTCTCAAAATCATAGGTGAATGTCATCTTCACTCTCTTTATGTAAGAATAGCCCAGTTCTTTTATCTAGTATCTCTTGACTGAAGTGAGATGGCAGAGATTTAGGATATAATCTGCAGACATGAGATCATCATCATACTAATAAAGAGAATTCATTTCTCTGGAACTTTAAGGTTTTCAAGACATTTTCCTCCTAATAATCTTGTGCATTAGGTAGTCAGTCAGCAGTCAACAAGCATGTAAGAAGTGCCTGTGATGTGGCAGATTGTGCCAAGTGCTGAAAACACAAAATACATACAAAAAGAAAGACAGTCTCTGCAGTCACTGCCTTCAATGAACTTGTATTTCAGTGGGGAAGACAATGTATAAAAGCTAATGTGAGTAAGATCACCCCCATTTTACAGCTGAGAGAACTGAGGCTGAGTGATTTGCTTAGGATCACACAGCTAATTAGCATTGAAGTTAAGATTCAGCCCAAGTCCTTTGGATTTGTTTCCTTACGACATTCAACTGTGGTCTCTTTAATAATGCATAAGTGGGATCTTGTGATACTCTGATTCTTTGGTTAGAGTTATGTAGTGCGGAAAAACCCCATATGACAGAGGGACAAAGTATTGGCTTTTGTAATCAGGTCAGAAGGAGCCCTAGGCTCCAGTGCTAGCTCTGTCACACTTTTATGGAACAATTTAAGATGTCCAGAGTGCTTACCTAATGGCCATACCATGAGCCAGGTAGTGCAGATAATACTTCTTATTTGATAGATGAGAAAACACTTTCCAAGAAGCTAGATGACTTGCCTATATAGTCACAGGGCTAGTAAATATTGGAGCTGGAACTCAAACCCAAATCTTTCAAATTTAGTGGTCTCTCTAACACACCCCTCTCAGTATAGGAAAACTCATTAGTTGGTGTTATGTTGCATAACATATGTGTGTAAATAAGAGTTTTTTGACTAAATAATTTTTGTAGTGCATATTTGCTTCAAAGGAAGATATATGATCTATCTATTCACTACAAATTGTGCACAGCTAAATGGAGACAAATATTTTGCTGCGCAATATGAAAAATGGGGTAATAAGACACTGATGGGTAGGATCAAAAAGGAAACTGGTTTGAAGATTCTACTCCAGGTATGGAGCCAAAAGACTTTTGGCTTAGGAGTGACAAAGATATTAAGCTTAGGAAATGTACTTTGAGTTTCTGTTTTAATCTCAGAATAATGGCATTTGTTTTTTTGCAGCTGAAATAAATCTTTAGAGTCACATAAAATGGAGGGAAGTAAAATGCTTTTGTCTTTCCTTCTGAAATCAATAGTTTTCAGTTTTTAGTATCCAAATATAGCATGGTGTTGTTTTATTCTTCCAGGATGAGAAGAAAAAATAAAAACCACATTATTAAGTGATAAGTAGCTGCAAAAAGGGCATTTTTGCATACCCTAAACTTAATAAATGAATACTTTTTTTTTTTTTACAAATCAGGAACTAAAATCTTTTAAAAATATTGATATGTGGGAAAAATACAAATTATGAGGTCAGAATAATATCATAAATAAATACAAAATTTATAAGGTAAAAATTATAAGGTATGTATTTCACATATGCTGTAATGGGCAAAACCCCTTCCCTCAAAATAAGGAAAACATTTAAATATATAAAACCCACAGGCCCATCTCACTAGGTTCACAGAATCCAACTACAACCTCATAGTTTGTGAGCCAGAACATTCTCCAAATCAAAACTCATGGATCCCCGTTAATGTGTATAATTTTACTAATCAGTCAGAGGAGACTGTTTGAAGCAAAGACATTTAATAAAGTGGTATGGCAATATGATAACAATAAAACATTCTTGCCATAACCCTGGAGTACATTTCTTACCTTCCCCCCCCTCCCGCCAAGTGTATCCACTCCCTCAGTGAGAAGACTGGGTGTTCAGAGGACTCATTTATGAGGCATACCACATGGGAAAAGAGCCAAGGCACTCACATGGAAGGTTACACAAGCAAAGTGAATACACATTACTAAGTGTTGAGAGGCAATTCATGCTTCTATGCCTTCAGAGTCATTTTTATCTGTAAGTACAAAATCTATGGGTAAATGCGTGTATGTGTGTTCGTCCTTCATTGCCGAAGAAGATCATAGCATCAGAGAAATAATGACATGACTTGCACCTGAGGGAGGGCTGTGTAGGTCACCAGCCTCACTTCTCCTCCAGAGCCATCTGAATCCAGTGACCAGATATTCATCAGGATGACCGGAGATGACCCAGGATGAGGCAATTGGGGTTAAATGATTTATTTGCCCAAGGTCACACAGCTAGTGAGTGTCAAGTGTCTGAGGTGAGATTTGAACTCAGGTCCTCCTGACTCCTGCTCTGTCCACTGCACCACCCAGCTGCCCCTTGGGCAAATGCAGCTATTACATGGATACATCAAAAGATCAGTGATTTCACTTATTACATCCACCTGTTAATTTACCCAATCATCTGTCTCTCCTACTGAAACAGTAATCCAGAGGGAATTCTGATGCCCCAATTCAGATACCCTGCCTTAGATAATCTGAACTTCTTGCGTGTGGGAGCAGGGGTTGGGTCCTGGACAAGGCATTAGAAGCAGGTCACAGACTGCCTGTGCCCAGTCTCTTCTCACACCACTCCTTGTTAGGCTGTGCCTGAATATTTTAAGCACTGTAATCACTCTCTTGCCAAATACTTCTGCTGTTTTCTCCCTCATCTTACAGCAGCATGCTTAGAATACACTCTCATGGCAGCTGATGCCTCTGATTCTATGCTGCCAAACTCAGAGCATCCAGGCTGTCTCTTAAAAGCCACTGCAACATAAACCAGGCCTGAGCTTCCTTCCTGGTGGTCTAAACTATCTTGTCAGAGTTTTAAATTCACTTGCTGCCCACACAATGGCAGGAGAAAGGGAGGGAATATAAAAAGGACAGTCACTGTAGCTTTCTTTTCCTCTCTGTCTTTCCTTTCTTTGTGCCAAGCTCCTGAACGTATCCACTCTTTAAGATCCAATTCCCCCTCTTCTCCAGCTTAGGGATAGGGGAGGATTCAATCAATCATTCAATTAACTAGCACTCACTAAGTGCCTTTGCTTTGCTGCTTAGGGGGGATACCCCTGACAAAAATGATATGGCCCCAAACCTCAAGAAACTTACATTCTACCAGAAAAGACACTTTAATTCAAATCAATTCAATAAATATTTATTAAACACCTCCTGCTAGCCAGGTACAATGCTAAATGCTGGGGATGCAAATTAGAAGAAGATAGTCCCCTCCTTCAAGGAGTTTACAATATAACGAGGGAAGACAAGAACACAGAAGAAAACTGGAAGGTGGAGAGTCCACCGGGCTCAGGGTAATCATCTTCCTTGGAGTTCAATCCAAGCGGAGATGTACAAGGAAAGTGGAAAGGTAACTGGAGAATCCAGGTGAAGCCCCCATAAAGGAAAACTTTGGGCGGAGCAGTCATTCAGGGGAGAGGAAGCTGAGGGAGTTTGGAAGGTCTTGAGTACCCAAAGCTGTGTTAAATAACGTGATGAGGAGATTTAAAGTAGTCAGCTTATTCTGAGAGGGAACATTTATAATTTTTGTCAACCTCTTTGCCACTCTTATAAGTGTGAGTTGGAATATCAGAATTCCAATGTTAGTTTGCTTTTTAAGTAGTGTTTTTTGTTCAGTCGTTTCAGTCATGTCTGAATCTTCCTGACGCCATCTGGGGTTTTCTTGGCAAAGATACTGAAATGATTGGCCATTTCCTTCTCTAGCTCATTTTATAGATGAGGAAACTGAGGCAAGAAAGGTTAAATGACTTGCACAGGGTCACGCAGCTAGTGTCTGAGACCAGAGTTGAAACCCGGTCTTTCTGACTCCAGGTCCTGCCCTCAATCCACTGCATCGAATTCTGTTGCCTAAATAAATGCCCTCACTATTTATGGGTCCAAACAAAAATATAGGGAGCTCTGGGGCAACTATTAAGTTTTCTCTGATTCTCAGGGAGCTGACTACTTCTGTCTCCATTTAACTATGCCCTCTCATAGGAAGTCCACTGCTTCTCATCTCAGAGTTGAATAAAGTACAAAGTTCTCATCTGAATTAAAGCTGAATATATTTCCTATGTCTTTTCATATACATAAAAGAGCATTAATCCTGAGATCCCGTGAGAGCTTTTCTAATTTAAGACATAGTCAACATGTTGAGGCACATGAAAAGAATTCCATCCTTTAAATTCATGTTTTAAATTTTAAAATAAAAACCAGCAACTTTTTATATAGAGAGCGATTTTAGTTAATAAGTTGCGGTTGTTACTCATCTCTACTCATCTCTATAGTTAAAAGAAATAATTATTACTAAGATCGCATAGTAAACAGAAAACTCTAGTCACAGTCCCAGGATGGAGTGTGGTATACTTACAGCCAAAATAGATTAGGTAACACATAGTTTCTTCTTTCAACTTGGGACATAAATACTCTGAGTCTACTACTTGTGTTCTGGCTTCATCTCAGCAATGTGAAAACTTCATCCACTGCATTTCACACTCACAGATAAGGATTACTTTAAAATTCATTCTAACTTTTACATTATGCAATTAATGAAGTGACAATTCTTAGTTGATTGGTGTATTTATCCAAAGGCAAAGCTAGCATTTATTAAATATGATAATACTACCTTTTCTACATTTATCTGAATCTGGGGTGTCTTATTGGAGATGGTACATTGTTTTCACTGCGCATTCATGTCTCCTGCCTTACAAGGAATGAGATCTGACTAAGGACGTTGAAAAGTCTTGATACTACATACTGTAGCTGAGTAGTATGATTTATCTTAGAAAAGAAGGGGTCCAGACTAGAAATAAACAGAAAGGGAGAGAGTAAATGGGAGAAAGTATCTCAGCACTGTTACATTGTATTTAGTGGCATCACTGTTTCCCAATTCCCTTCCTTCTCCTACCACTTACCCCAAAAGAATGGAGGCTGAGGTCATGAGGATAGTGTGGACAGATGACATGGTGGAGCTGGTGAAGAGGTGTAAATCCTTAGAGCCTTAGCAATGAAAATGTATTTGGTGTTCTGGCAGGCTTAGAGTAATCTACTAGTTATTACGAATGCTAAAGGACAGTATGTAGGTATAGGCAGCTAGGTAATGCAGTAGATAGAGTGCCAGCCATGGAATCAAGAAGACTCATCTTTCTGACTTCAAATTTGGGCTCAGACACTTAGTAGCTGGGTGACCCTGGGCAAATCACTTAACCCTGTTTCTTTGTTTCCTCATCTATAAAATGAACTGGAGGAGGAAATGGCAAACCATTGCAGTATCTTTGCCAGGAAAGCTCCTTATGGAGTAATAGAGTCAGATAGAATTGAAATGACTGAATAACAACATGATGGGCAGTTGTATACCTTTCTGAAATCCCCGTGTAGATGACATCATGAACCCGCTGAAGTTAGATACAGTGGAAAGAGCACCCTTTCTAGAGTCAGAGGACTTGACTTCAAATCTTAGCTTGTCCATTTTGCTCTCTGTATGACCTTGGGCATTCATTTCACATCTATGGGCCTCAGTTTCCTAACTTGTAAAATGAAGGCAGTGGACTAAATATCTAAGATCTCTTTTAGTTCTAAATTTTATAATTTGAAGTAATGATAACAAATTAGATATAAGATCATGCCAGAAACAGTGATGATAATAGCAGTGACAGATTACACACATCTATCTTTCTATTATGTCTGTCTCTCTATAATGTTCTTAAGGCTTATAAAACACTTTCTTCGCAACTGTGGGAGGAAGCACAGTGTAATGAGTGGAGCACTGGATTTGCAGTCAGGAAGATATGAATTTGAATCTTGGCTTAGACATTAGCTGTGTGATCCTGCGAAAGTTACTTAATATCTCTGAGCCTGAGAGACATCTACAAAATGAGGTTAATATCATTTGGGGGAAAGAGAATAGGCATTTATATAGCATCTGCTCTATGACAGGTTCTGTGCTAAGTGCTTTACAAATATTATCTCATGTGATCCTCACAACACCCCTGAGAAGTAGGTGCTATTATTGTTCCTTTTTTTATAATTGATTATACTGAGGCAAAAGGAAGTTAAGCAACTTGCCGCAGACACAAAGCTAGTTAGGTATCTGAGGGTAAATTTAAACTCAGATCCTCTTGATTCCAAACCCCAAATTCTATCCACTGCACCATCTAGTTGCCACACAAAGTTGTTGAGATCAAGTATATGAAGGACTTTGCAAATCTTACAATGCTACATAAAAGTGAGCTATTATTAGTAGGTGGGTGGTATAAGTACTACTATTCTCATTTTACAGAGAAGGAAAGTTTCATGCAAGTTAACAACTTGACACTGATCAAATAGCTAGTAAGTGTCAGAGCAGGACTATATGTATAGAGGATGTATTCTAGTCTAGATAGGTAAAATAGGGCTTTTAGATTTATTTTCAGTCTTTCCAAAAGGAGAAAAAGCAAATTCCTTCTGGGTAGCAAAACAAAAACAAAAACAAAAAATCCTACCACATAAAAACCTCTTCCTGTCTTATTGCTCCAATTTCTTCTCCTCTTCCCCCTGTATCCTTACCAATAAAACCCCAAATGGGGTCATGAAGAGTCAGACATGACTGAACAACAACAAAAATTATTATCATTATTATTAAATGTGACTACACTCTCTTAGGCAAAGCACCTTTGGAACCCAGGGAAAAAAGATGAAGATCTACAGATGGTAGTAGGAAAGAGGCTATCCTGTACTGGTCAGGAAGAAGAGAAGAATGGTGATTGGCAGATCCCTGCTGAGGAATTGTACTTAAACAGTCATATATTGCCCTGATGTGAACAATAGGGACGTAGGTATGCTGGAATATGTATCCAAGGTAGTTTGGAGACCTGACAGACCTGGTGTCTCTAGTTCATTTTGGTTTATTCATGTGACTCAGAATTATGTAATCCTGGGTCCTTCAAATGATCCATGACCTCATCAGTGTGGTTACTTCCTCCAATGATACAGACTTTTTCAGCTTTAGTAATTTTTGTCTATGTCCTTCTAGAAATTCTCCATGAAAGATCCATCTAATGTGCCAGAAACTTTCTTTTAAGTTTTTTAGCATGTCATGGGTTCCAGTGCTGTTCTTTATCCTTCTCTCTTAAAGAAATGATTTTGACAGATGGTTGGCTATTTCAATAGCCTACTAATTAGTCTCCTGGCCTTTATTTAGTCTGTACTTTATACCATCACTAGATAATCTTTCTAAAAACCTGTTTTTAAAAATTATTTCCTGTGGCAATTTTTCCATTCCATATCATTAAATAGCTACCTATTGCCTACAGAAGAGGGCAAATACCTTAGTTTGACATTCAAGTCTTGACACAAACTGATCTTACACTTTTCCTATTCCCCATCTACACCATGAACTTGGATGGGAAAAAAATACATCTTTATTTAAATATAATTGATATTCTTTATAATTCTATGTGTTTATTCAATGCATTTAAAAACATAACCCTGAGAAGGTGTCCACAGGGCTTCATCAGACTACCAAAGATTGATATAACACAAAAAAGGTTAAGAAGTCCAGCTTTCAGTTCTAGTTAAAGTGCCAGCTACAGTGGAAAGTTTTCTTTGAGCACAACTCTCCTGGTAAATGAAAGGAAATTCTCCTTCAAGTTTTTCAGATAACTTAGTCAGGACGTTTCCCTTGGATTTTTCCTGACATCTTGTGCTTATCTCACTTTTGATTTGAAGGGCACTGAAAACCTCACTTGCCTACAAGTATTTCCTGCGTCAGCAATAAAGGTCAGCAACCCCTCTAGAACTAATGGTCTTAGAAATTTTCTTGGGGCACTGAAGAATTGATAGGTAATTTGTCCATGGTTACTCAGCTAGCATGTCAGAAGGAAGACTTGAACCCAGGTCTTTCTGACTCTTCACTATCCCAAGCTGCATTGCAAATGCAAATATGATGATGACAGCTTTAATTTTAATAAAAAAAAGATTATAATGGGTTATTATAATAACAGGTAACAAATACATTAATTAGATATACTTAAAGAATACTTTCCCAGCCAATTAAATACATGTGCTTATTTCTTTTTTTGTTTTAGAGAAGCAAGAGATTATTATGGAAAGACTAAAAAGTGGGATAGGAGTCAGAAGAGTTGAGCCATTGCCTTGGGCCATCTTGGATCATAGTTTTCTCATTTGTAAAGTGAAAAGGTTGGAGACTAGATGGAATTTTAAAATTCTACAATTCACCTGCTGTAAGCCACAGAATGTTAAATGTAAATGCTGACACAGATATTAAGAAGTATTAACATATAGCAAGAAACAGAATACTATGTGACCCCTTTAACTTCTGTCTTTCTAGAGGTTAGGAGGAATGTAAACAAGAAGAGAAACTTGGGCAGACCAAACAGAGAATGATTAAGTTAGTTAGGATTAGGAACCAGAACTGGAAGAAAGCCATGGGAAATATAAGGGAGACTGGGTACCTAAGAATATGTGAAGAAACCAGTGTATTATTGGAAACCATTTCTGGTTTCCAAACTAGGTGTAGTGGTTTTGGGTTTTGGTTTGGTTTGGTTTTTTAATTTCAGTGGAAAGAGGAAAGGAAGACGAAGACTCTTTGAGAAGCATTTTAGGTTTTGGTTGAATAAGGTTGTAAAAATGTAAATTTTAATGCAGAGTTTGAACTTTTCTGTTTAGTGGAAGTGCTAGTTTCAGGAGAAACCTCAGTATGAAAAAGAGTCCATGGAGACTAATAATTTTCCCATTATGTCTTTCTCTGTTTATCCAGATCTTAGGACCTAAGAGCTTAGTACTCAGGAGAGCTGATACAGAGTAAGGGGATACTTTACCAATAGGGAACTAATTAAAAGTTGAATAAAAAGTTATGAGAGCTTTCGATGTAGTCATTCTGAAGATTTGAGCCAAAACAAATTGAAGTGGGTGGAACAAGCATATAACATTTAAATATCTGGGATGAGATCTGAGTAAAAGGTAGATAGTTTTGCATAGCCAAAGTTATTTGGCTTACCTAATTTTACCTATCGAGCTGATGGGTGGTATAGATGGGACTGACTCTTCTTTTAACTGTGTTTTGTTCATGACTTTATGCTGATATTTTCCTCTAGTGAGGCAACTTGGATAATTGGAGACTTTATGATAATTGGATTCTTTATGGGAATCCTTAGAGTACTTCTGATGCAATCACTATGTGGACTTTGGAGCAGATACAGGCGTTTTGTAAGCAGGTCCACTTAATCTAGTGAGAAAAGAGAAACAATGCTGTTGTGGAAGGTTGACATTTGGCCTTAGTTCTTTGCGTCACCTGTGTTTTTGATTTTAGGTGAAGGACGTGGGAGACCTTGTGAATTTCAGAAGATCAGGAAAGCCAGCTATTCAGAGGTCTGGGAATGGAGTACATGCCAGAGTGTTTCATATAGCTGGTTCAACTTTGAAGCTTTGAGAAGCAACTTTCCTGTAGGACATCAGGCCAATGGGAGCTGAGCGAAAAACTCATTCAGTAGCAATGCAGCATTTGGATGTGAACTTGGCAAGACAAATACTATATAGAATCTGATTTAGGACCTAATTTACAGAGTGTTAGAGACAGAAATGTTAAGAAGATAATGTGTCCCTGAAGTTTTGGGAGGAGGGAGGCGATTTGTAATCTTGTTCTGATATTTTAAAAACAAATATCCTTTATTTAAAAGCTAAATTGATGTAAAAGCTAATTAATATTAATGGCAGCTAACAGTAGGAGGAACACACACTACAATATAGGCATGAACTGATAGCATCAGAGAAAGACATACTCCACTTTACAGAGATACCCCTGGAACTAACTCTGTTTGGAAGATGTAGCTGGGACACTTGTGACAGTGAGGCAAGAGTAGTGACTACAACTGTACTGGTTTTTAAATCATTTCAAACTTCCCTCTGAAACAAAAGCTCATCTTTGCAGGACCAGTACTCTTCAGATTATATTGTCCATTGAGAGTCATGGAACATTGCAATCTCCAAAGTAAACAATGGAAAGGGACACAGTGGACTGAAAGGTTTGTGACAAATTACAAGAAAGGAATTATACTAGGAGAAACTGTTATCACTGTGGATACCCTTTGACTCCATTGCAATAAAGATTAAATCACTGTGATAAAGTTTTATCACAGTGTACAACCTTTGACCCAGCTATTGAAAAGAATGTTATCACTGGGCATAATCTTTGATCCACTGTTCCAAAGTGGTGTGTAGGAATGAGCTTTGCACTCTTGACTGCTGTTGAATTTCCCTTAATTTTATTTTAACTTGAACACTTTACTGTTATGATTATGTTTCTGTAACAGTCTAGATACTGAATAAGCAATTATAATTTCCAGATCCTCCAAAGTGTATGTGTCTTTTCTACTATAGATTTTATGAGAAACTTTCTATGGATATTCATGTGGTTGGGTAATCCTTGTACCATTATTTGAATGACCCCAAACTTCTCTTTGAAATTTTTGACTCCAGTACTCCTCAGATGACCTTGTATGGCCAAGAGTCATGGAACACTGTAGTCTCCAAGGCAATGAGTTATACAAATAGGCTGAAAGGGTTGCAGCATATTACAAATGAGGATGTTATCACTGTGTATATCCTTTGATTCAGTCATACAACTACTAGGTCTTTACTCCAAAGAGATCAAAGAAAAAAGAAAAAGACCTATATTTACAAAAAATATCTATATCAGTTCCTTTTGTAGTAGCAAGAAGCTAGAAATTAGGGGAGTGTTCATCTACTGGGAGACAGTCAAACAAAATTCCAAATATAATGGAATATTATTGTGCTGTAAGAAATGATGGGAAAATCTATATAAATCAATACAGAATGTAGCAAGAACTAGGGAAACAATTTTCATAATAAAAACAATGTAAAGAAAAAACAATGCTTTCTTGAAATGAAAATTTTTCACTACATATTTTGAATCCTCTCATGTTCTGCTGTGCAGGTGGCATGCTTTCCCCCCCTTTTCTTACTTTGTATTTAAGTTTATGACATGTTTCCTTTTCTTTTCTCTATTCTTTATTTGAGTTATGATGTTTGAGTCTAAAATTAAAAAAATAAAGAATAAACAAATTTTGAAAGACTTGAGCCAATCACAATTCCAGAAAATGATGCAACTTGCTACCTATTTCTTGACAAAGATGTATTAGACTTAATAAACAGAATAAAATATACATCTTTTGGCTTAGCCAATGTGAGAATTTGTTTTGCATGATTATCTATATTTGTTTCAAGAGGCTTATCTTATTTTTCTTTTCCAATGCCAGGGGTGGGAGTGAGAGATTGGGTGGGTGGAAGGGAAGGAGGGCAAAGGGATAGGGTAGCACCAACGAAAAGAGAGAGGAAGAAAAAAGGATCATTAAAGGTTCTTCCTCAATATCTCTCTCTTTTTTTTTTATGGAGAGAATAGAACAAAAAGAAGACCAGAATGAAGACCAATCAAGCAGGAAAGCTTTGAAAGTCATAGGTTGCTAAGAACTGGAACGTATGGGGCTGTCAGTGTAGGGAGGGAATGTAGTGTCCATGACTTGGGGAATGGCTGAACAGATTATGGCAAATAAATGTAATGAATTACTATTTTGCTGTAAGAAATGATGAAGGATGATTTCAGAGAAACTTGAGAAGACCAATGAACCAATGCAGAATGAAGTAAGCAGAACGAAAAGAAAAATTTATACAACAAAACTAAAGACAAACAACTTAAAAACTCTGATCAAGACAATGTCCAACCACAATTCTAAAGGACTCATGATGAAGCATGAAGCATCCAATCAGGTGATGGACTCAGAATGAAGATTAAGACATATAGTTTTTGGACATGGCCAATGTGGGAATTTGTTTTGCTTGATTATGAATATTTGTTGTAAGGGATTAGTTTTTCTTTTTTCATTGAAGAGGAGGTAGGAAGGAGTGAAAAATCAGTTTTTGTTAAATTTTAAAATAAAGCTACTGGTTTATCTTGTTATAGACTTTTTTAAACAGGTAAACTATTACATGAGACCAGCAATTTCATGTACAATGCTTCCCCCCTTTCTACTATGTATAGGCAAATGTCCATTATAGCTGGTGTTTGGAATTCAAATAAAATTTAATAAAAAGTAAAGAATGTTATTAGAGAAGTCTTATGACCAAAAAAAAAGGTCAGTTTGAAAATAAAATGGAAGGATTGTTGATGAATAGCCCACTTGCTCCAACGGTATCCATGTGATGTCAAGAGAATGTATCTTGATTATCCAGTATATTGATTGGACACTCTGTGATGAATTGAGTGATAGAACATGGATGAAAGTCATATAGGTCGGGGTAAGTATGGATTAGTTATGTTCTGGATTGTTGGAGGAAGATCTCAAATTGATGAGATCCCAGCTCTGTAAAAGCACTGATTGATCCTATTTGATAGAAAAGGAAAGGTTTTTTTCCTCCCCCTCCTCTCTTGAGACTATGTAAATTTTCAAACATTTATAGAAAAATAAGTGTGGACAATGACGTCACCCGAAGAGTTAAAAGCCATGCCAATGTCAAAACTGCTGAAAAGAGTAGGGTAAGTAGAGATGAGAAGTCTGAAACCCTTTTCTTCTTCTTGGGCTCTGGAGAAAAATGTTTGGAGAAACAATGTGTAAAGCTAGTGTTGCTCTATCAAATCCTATACTGCTTAAAGAATATTAACAGGGAGTGAAAGGAAAGGTGGAAAAGAATCGTGATTTCCAATTTAATAATAATAGATATGAAGGCTATGTTGTAACTGCAGAAATTCATTCCATATTTAAATATTTAGCATTTTCAGTAGTCTGTGAATACAAGAAAATTTATTGCATTAAGGTTGAATTTAGATCTTTGACATGTGGCTGATATTTTTATAGTATGAGAAATATCAAGCTGACATTATACTGTCTCTGTGATGATTACTTCCAAATGTCAGAGTGCAGTAACTTATTCATGGGTACTTCAATGTCTTGTGATAGTGTCAATTTAAAAGACATTTACATCGACTTCTTTTTTAAAATTTAAACATGTAAAATGGAATATGCAAAACAGGTTAGGAAATCCAGGGAGAAAGGAAGAGTGAAGGAGAAACCTATTGACAAGAAAATTTTTAATAATAGATTGAAGCACTCTTAAGACTAATTTCCCTGGCTACCTTGCTGACAGCAAGCTTCAGGAACTGCCTCGTAAAATTTTTTGACAGCTGTAGTCCTGTTGTTTTTCCTATAATTTCACTCATTCATGACTGAGGCCCCTAACATATCACTTTAACACAAAGAAGCTGAGCTATTCCCAAAAGAGTGAGGATCAGTTGATTGGTTTTTGGAGAGTTAATAAATGATCACGCTTCCAGGATTCACCTCTTTTTTGAGGAAGTCAACAATACCATAGGGCTCCAATCGAGAAACCCAGTGCTAACATTTTAAGCAGAGAAGAAATCAGTAGTTAGATTATGAATAGAAAAGACATTTCTTGTTCATTTTCCTCAAACTATTTAACAGCCAATTGTGAGCTTTTTGAACCATGACTCCTAAGGAAATAATTCAAAGAAGATTATTTTACAAATTGACAAAGTCATAGATAGTTATTACTTTAAATAAATCGTTGTCTTTTCAATTACATGCAGAGTAGACTTCCTAATTGCTGGGGGTCACTAAAATCCCATGGCATTCTCAGAAAAAAAGCATTTCCTCTCCAGTCCATTTTAGTGAACTTCCTTTCTGGTCTTTGAAGCTGATAACCGCTGTTATCTCTCTCTCTCTCTCAGTCTGTCTCTCTCTGTCTCTGTCTGTCTGTCTGTCTGTCTCTCTCCCTCTCTCTCTCTTTCTCTCTCAATCTGTCTCTCTCTCTCTCTGTCTCTCTCTCTGTCTCTCTCTCTGTCTCTCTCTCTGTCTCTGTCTCTGTCTCTGTCTCTCTCTCTCTCTCTCAGTCTGTCTCTCTCTCTGTCTCTCTCTCTCTCTCCTTCCCTCTCTCTCTCTCCAAATCTCTTCTTGGTGGTGATAACTATGAAAATTGGGACTATTAATGGTTATATACAACAAATAAGAACTTATAGAACTGCTGATTTATTTTAGAGCTGCTAGATTCAGTGAAGTAAAGTTCTAGTCTCTGGAGGTCACTGAGACAAAACAACACACTTTGTGAATTCTCTGCGTTAACCTCAAGAAATATTAACTGTTTCTAAAACCAACCAGCAAATATTTATGAAATGCTTACTATGTACTAGGCTTTGTGAGAGGTGCTGTAGCTACGAATAATAACTAGCTTTAAGGTTTGTAAAGTTCTTTACAAATCTTTTGATGTCTTTTAATAGTTACAAAAAACCCTAGCTCCTGCTTTCAAGAAGCTTATAGTCTAATGGGGGAGATAACCGCACTTAAGTAGGTATGTATAAGGTACATACTGTAGATAGAAGGCAACCTTAGAAGGGAAAGCACTAGTAGTTAGAAAAGACCTCCATATGAACCAAATTATGTGACAACTCTGAGCACAAGAATCACAAACTCCATAAAGCAAAATGATATGTCAGAGTTATGGTAAGTTAAAGCCTTTATTTTAACAATTTTTATTGGTATCTTTTGTTTCTATAACACTTATTTCCTCATTTTTGCCCACTTTGTTTTTCTAGTGTGGCTTGTTAGGCAGATCTCTTTTGAGTGATTGTGGATCCCAATGAGGAGATCACAGTATTCCAGGTCTTGTGGCAATTAGCACAGCTATATCTACAAGGACAGCAACTGGAGAACAACTCCAACTCTTTTCCATTTGTGCAGGACCTTCTTCATGAAACTGGGAAGCCATTGTAGTGAGCATATGCCTTCCTTTTTTTTTTTTCAACTCATTTCAAGTTGATTCTCAGTGGATCACTGAACAAAATAATCTCCATGGTTACCATATCAATCTTGGAATCTTGTATGTTATTAAAATATATGTAGGGGACACTTTGTTTAAGGAGAGACCTCAAGACTCTATTTTGTTCTGTGAGTTGAATGATTTTTTGGTAATTAAGAATTAATAGATAGAGAGAATCTATATTTTACATGCTTCTTAGTCAATTTACTGTGAAGATGTGGTCTGTAAAACATTACCTGTTCCCTTCTATTTTCTTCAGTGATACCCTCTACAGATGCACAGATCATTTTCATAAAGGTTTTATAGAGTTGAGAGGAAGTTCGCTCATGGCTTGGTAATTAGTAGTGTTTTCTCATTCTTTTTTTGTTTACTTAAAGTATGTTCTTCTGTCTTGAAAAAAACATGACATGACACAGTAGAAAGAACACTAAATGTAGAGTCAGAGGGCTCTGAGTTCAAATCTAGTCTCTGTCACTTATTACCTACATTACTTATTATTTTAATAATAATCTAATTACATATTTTATATTATTATATAATATATTACTACATACAATAATGCACAATATGATAAATAATATTGTATTATATATAACAATAATAATAATGATGATAAAGCCTTTCTGACTCTAAATGGAAGTTTTCAATGTCAGGAAAAAAATCTCCAAATATAGCTCATCTCATTTCCCTTTAAGATGTTTATCTCTTCCATCCGATGTGATCTAAAACAAAAATATGTACCCATTATAGTTCAGGTACATTTACTGCAAGAGACAGAAAGAAGATAAATATAGTATTGATATTCTCTCAAGTGGCTTCTTGCCGCTTAGGTAATAGGGCCAGCCAAAAGACATTTTGATAATTGTTTTACTTGCAGTCCTAGCTTTGAGGTAGTCCTAGCTTTGGTCTAAGCTTAACCCTACCATGTTTCCAACATCTGGAATCTGAAAGACCCTCAATGCAGTGAAAGGATCAGGGAGGAAGAGAGAATGATCTCATCTGACTTCTCATTTCTTCTGGGTCTCCTGTTGTGGACAAATAGGCAGCTGGGGATAGTGGTACAGGGATTAGAGGGCTGGCACTCAAATTAGGGACGTCTGAATTTAAATCCTTCATCCAACTGGGTGACTTGGGTGAATCACTTAACCTTTTTCTGCCTCAGTTTCCTCATCATTTGTTGTCTACTCTTCATTTTCGAAGAGGACCAATGACATCAAAGGGTGATATCTTGACTTGTGAATGAATTGGATTTAAGTGAGGCAGAGTTGGGTGAAATTATAGCCTCACTTTCTTCCTGAGTCATCAAAATCTAGTGGCAGGAAAAAAGTCAAAACTACTGGACATGGCCCAGGTTACATCACTGACAGGCCTCAGATCTGTTGGTGAGTAAGGAGGGTGTCTACCCCAAGCATGTGAAGACTTTCCCCTGTGGAATGGGTGGATGAGAACAATTTGTTCCAACATCCATGAAGGCAGTTGAAGCAGGCACTGTGGAGACTTAGAGCTTGCTCATCAGTAAAATTAAGATGATAGCATCTACCTGCCATAGTTTTTGTGAGGTATAATAAGATAATAAAGCACTTTATACACCTCAATTTGTAGCTATATAAATATATAAAATAATTTTGATTTATTTAATTTATAATTTTATTTATAATATAAATATTATACTTATTATATAAACATATAATATACAATTATATAAATATTAAACATAAAAATAAAGATTTATTTTATAATTATTGTATCATATATAAATATTATAAATATCATGTTATATATATAATATGACATATTATATATAATATATATAAAATACAGCAATTTCAATGCTATATATAGCAATAACTATTATTATTATTCCTTCTCTGGCTGGGCAAAGATAGGTGGTATAGCATGCTTCAGAGAGATCTGCTAGAATCTGCTATCAGAGAATCCACTAGTCATCTTCCAAGGTGACCCCTTTCTTATAGTGTGACAGTCCAGTGTCACTGTATCCTGGTGGACATTTCTCTTCTCCATAGATTTAGAATTGCTCTGGTGGTCCTGGAAGAGCAGATTGATTTCATCCTTGATTTGGCAATTCACAACAATATATAGATAATTGGAGGTAGCAAAGTAGCTTACTGGGCTTGGCGTCAGGAAGATCTAAATTTAAATCCAGCCTCAGATACTTTCTAGCTGTGTAATGCTGGACAAGTCCTTTAATCTGTCTGCCTCAGTTTCCTCAAATATAAAATAGGAATAATAACAGCATCTTCCTTGCAGGGCTGTTGTGAGGATCAAATGAGCCCATATTTGTAAAGCACTTAACACTGTTCTTGGGATACGATAGATACTATATAAATACTTTTCCTCTACCCTTCCCTCCTCAATAATGATTTATATATGTATAATATGTAAACATATATATATATAAACACATATATTTGCTAAGTCCTTCACACATACTGTTTTATTTGATTCTTTTTTATTAATTAATTAATTTTCAGTTTTCTGCAGTCACTTTCATATATCTTAGATTTATTCCCCCTCCCTCTCCCACTTTCCTCCTTCTCTCCCTCCTCTCTCTCTGAGATGGTGTGCAATCTTATATAGGTTCTGCACATACATTCTTATTAAATACATTTTCACCTCAGTCATGTTGCATAGAAGAATTAAAACGAATGAGAGAAACCATGAAAACAAAACAAAACATAACACAAGAGAAAATGGTCTGCTTCATTCTGCGATCCAATTCCATAGTTCTCTCTCTGGATGTGGAAGGCATTTTACCTCAAGAGTCCACTGGGAATTGTTTAGGTCCATGCATTGCTGTGAAAGACTAAGTCTACCAGAAAAATTCCTTGCACACTGTGGTTGTTGCTGTGAACAAAGTTCTCCTGGTTCTGCTCCTTTCACTCAGCATCAGTTCATATAAGTCTTTCCAGGTCTCTCGAAGTCTTCCTGTTCATCATTTCTTATAGCACAATAGTATTCCATTACATTCATATACCACAACTTGTTCAGCAGTTCCCCAACTGATGGGCATCCCCTCGATTTCCAGTTTTTGGCCACTACAAAGAGTGCTGCTATAAATATTTTTGTACCTGTGGGACCCTTTCCCATTTTTATGATCTCTTTTGGGATACAGTCCTAGAAGCGATATTGCTGAGTCAAAGGGTATGCACATTTTTGTAGCCCTTTGGGCATAGTTCCAAATTGCTCTCCAGAATGGTTGGATCAGCTCACAGCTCCACTAACAATGAATTAGTGTTCCAACTCTGCCATATCTTCTCCAACATTTATCATCTTCCTATTTTGTCAGTCTGATGGGGGTGATGTGGTACCTCAGAGTAGTTTTGATTTGCATCTCTCTAATCAGTAGTGATTTACAGCATTTTTTCATATGATTAGATAACTTTAATTTCTTCCTCTAAAGAAATTCTTCCTCTGCCTGTTCATATCCTTTGACCATTTATCAATTGGGGAATGATTTGTATTCTTGTACATTTGACTCAGTTCTCTATATATTTTAGAAATGAGGACTTTATCACAGACACTGGTTACAAAAATTCCCAGTTTTTTGCTTCCCTCCTAAACTTGGTTGAATTGGGTTTGTTTGTGCAAAATCTTTTCAATTTAATGTAATCAGAATTATCCATTTTGCACTTCATAATGTTCTCTACCTCTTGTTTAGTCAAAATTTTCCCCATTCTCCATAAATTTGACAAATACACTATTCCTTGCTCCCCTAATTTGCTTATAGTGTCAATCTTTATACCTCGATCATGTATCCATTTGAACTTTATTCTTATGTATGGTGTCAGGCATTGGTCTCCGCCCATTTTCCACCACACTGTTATTCAGTTTTCCCAGCAATTTTTGTCAAGCTGGGGTGTTTGGGTTTATAAAATGGTAGATTGCTATACTCATTGACTATTGTATCTTGAGTACCTAACATATTCCACTGGTCTACCCCTCTATTTCTTAGCCAGTACCAAGTGGTTTTGATGACTGCTGCTTTATAATACAATTTGAGATCTGGTAGGGCTAGGCCACCTTCCCTACCATTTCTTTTCATTAGTTCCCTTGATATTCTGGACCTTTTGTTCCTCCAGATGAATTTTAATATTATTTTTTCTAGCTCTAGAAAATAATTATCTGGTAGTTTGATTATTATGGCACTGGATAGGTGCCATAATTTAGGTAGGATTGTAATTTTATTATATTAGCTCAGCCTACCCATGAGCAACTGATGCTTTTCTATTTACTTATATCTGACTTTATTTGTGTGAAAAGTGTTTTGTAATTGTGTTCATATAGTCCCTGGGTTTGTTTTGGCAGGTAGACTCCCAGATGTTTTATAGTGTCTACCATAGCTTTAAATGGGATTTCTCTTTCTATCTCTTGCTGTTGTGCTTTGTTAGTAATATACAGAAATGCAGATGATTTATGTGGGTATATTTTATAACCTGCAACTTTGCCAAAGTTGTTTATTATATCAAGTAGTTTTTTACCTGATTCTCTGGGATTCTCTAAGTATATCATCATATCATCTGCAGAGTGATAACTTAGTCTCTTCTTTGCCTATTCTTATTCCTTCAATTTCTTTTTCTTCTATTATTGCTAAAGCCAACATTTCTAGTACCATCTTGAATAACAGTGGTGATAATGGACATCCTTGTTTCACCCCTGATCTTATTGGAAATGCATCCAGTTTATCCCTTTTACATATAATGCTTGCTGATGGTTTTAGGTAGATACTGCTTATTATTTTATGGAAGGCTCCATTTATCCCTATGCTCTCTGGTGTTTTCAATAGGAATGGGTGTTGTATTTTGTCAAAGATTTTTTCTGCATCTATTGAGATAATCGTATGGCTTCTGTTAGTTTTGTTGTTGATATGATCAATAATGCTGATAGTTTTCCTAATATTGAACCAGCGCTGCATTCCTGGTATAAATAAATCCTACCTGAACATCATATATTATTCTTGTGATAAGTTGCTGTATTCTTTTTGCTAATAAGTTTCATTTGCTTCTCACAAGAATCCTATGAGGCATTTTCCCACTTAGGAAACTGAAATGGGGGAAACTAAGGGTAAGAGAGGTTAAGTGACTTGCCCAGGATCACACAGCTAGTAAATGTTAGAGGTAGTATTTGACCCGACTCTTTAAGTCCATTATTCTGCTCTGTATCCACTATCCCACCTAATATTCTCTGTAAGTTCTGCGCATTTCCTTTCAGATTCTCGATTTATTTCTTGAGTGCTCAGTTCAAAAAAAAAGCCAGAGAATGTGAAGGAGAGTTTCACATATTTGGATGTTACATATAGAAAGGCAAGTTGCATATTGGCAAGTGCACTGGCCTTGGAGTCAAGAAGACTTTCGATCGAATTCTGCTTCTGAAACTTGCTCTTGGGAAGCTTGTTAACCTACTTGAGCCTCAATTCCCTTATTCATAAAATGAGATAATAATACTGATGCTGTCTCAGCACCCTATCAACACTACCTACCTTAAGGGTTTATTGCATGAGAACTTTAAAGTTCATCAAGACTAGTTATTAGTATTACACATCTTCTCTTAAGCTCCATGGCTATTTCCTCCCATTTATACTGAGTAATCAGGTCATGGAGTCCAAATTCTAGAAAATCTCCTCTTGCTGCGGCTGAGAAGTTGCCTGTTGCACACCTTACATTATAAAGGCTCTTAGCTGGTTTTAGGTCCTAGAGTCTGAGGGAATGGAGGCTGTTTCAGCCCTTTCTTCTCCTTAAAGAAACAGGTATATCCTCAATGGAACAAGTCTAGGGTATATCTGGACTCCAATTTCCCTGTCTTCAAAGCTAGCGAATTAGATTAGACTGTAAAGCTTCTTCTAGCTCTAAAATTTCATGTACCCCATGATTTCTAATTTATATGATGTTCATGCCAGCCATACAGTGAAAAGACTCTTAAATTTGGAGTCTGTCAATAAACTGATTAAACCCCTACTGTGTGCTTACTAAGCAGTGGGGATACAAAGAATCACAAAAGATTAAACCCTGCTCTTGAGGAGTTGGCAGTCCCGGTGGGAGATGATAAGCAAACAGCTTATATCTACAAGAAGAACTGGAACCAATGGGGGCACCGATTCCCAGGCTCTGACGTCTACCCCGCACACCACTGCGTCAGTTTCACCTCTCCTGCCCTGTTTCCTCCTGAGACTTTGTTAGTTTCCTTTTCTCGGACCTGTAATTTAATCTGCCCGTAGGTAGCCCAAGATCAGCAGTGCAGGGTTTTATCTTTTAAGAGATGAGTGCCTGAGAGGCTTGGCAAACTCTCGTCAGGCCCACAGCCAGTCCTTGTCGGAGGATCCCAGCTCCAGCGCCTCTAACTGTTATCGGAGGTTCCCTACGAGGCCTGGGCACCCCTGAAAATGGCTAGTGGTGAAGTGGAGAGGCGGGGAGACTCGTCTTCCTGAGTTCAAATCCGGCCTCGGGTACTTAGGGTGGGTGCCCCTGGGCCAGTCACTTGACCCTGCGTGCCTCAGTTTCCTCATCTGTAAAATGACCAGAGAAGGAAATGGCAAACCTCTCCAATATCTTTGCAAAAATTACCCCAAATGAGGTCACAGAGGGTCGGATATGACTAAAGAGAGCATTTATACACAACCCTTAAGGCAGGGGCTAGGAAACTGAGGCCAGCAGGGGTTCAACGCCTCTCCCAGAGTCACACATCAAGTACAGAGGACCCACCACGACCTCTGCATGGTGCTAAGCACTTTATAAATATCATGTCCTTGATTCCCACAGCAGCCCCGCAGGTGGCTGCCCTTATTCTCCCCTGCCCCTAGTTTTACAGGTGAGGACACTGGGGCAAGCAGACTAGCCGGTGTTTGAAGTTGGATCTGAACGCAAGTCCTTCGGACTCCAGGCCTGGCGCTCAGGGGCTCCCCCGGCTCCACAAAGCCGAGAAGGGGCAGGAGGGGCCGGGGTCCTGGGGCACGTGAGCCCACCACGGGGCTCGCGCGATGCAGGAGCAGAGGGAGGGGCTGGCGCGCCCTCTGGCGGCCGCGCAGGAGCATTGCGGGGCGAGAGGGCGGAAGGGGCGGTGCCTCCGGCGGGCGGTGCATCCGACCGGCCACCGGCGTCATGGGCGAGCCGGTGCAGGAGGAGCTCTCGGCTCTGGCGGCTATTTTCTGTGGGCCGGACGAGTGGGAGGTGGTGAGCTGCTCAGGTGACCCACTCCCCCCACCCCCCCACTCCCCTCCGCGGCCCCCCAGGCCTGCGGGGAGTCAGAACGAGCCCCGCGGCGCCCCCCCCCCCCCCCACGGCCGCGTGGGGCCCTAGAGATCCTATTTTCCCACGGAGGAAGCTGTCCGAGCCCCGGGGCCTCGGGGCTGGGACGAGGCCACGGAATTGTAACGCGTATCCGGGAAGCTCCTCACGTTTCCGTGGAGCCGGTGAATGACCCGAGAGGTCGAGGAACAGAGAGCCCCCAGGCCTTCGTTCCCTGGCGGAGCCTTCCTTTCCCTGGCCTCTGCCTTCATTTGTAATTATGATGACATCTGCCTTGGTTTTGTGCGTTTAAAGGAAGACGTCTCCGGCCGGACTTGCCCTAGGGGTCCGGGACTGGTCGTGGGTCTTAAATCCTAACTTGGTTAGAGCTGGGGGAGCTAAGCCCCCGACCTTCCTGACCCTCGGTTTCTTTATCTGAAAAACTGGGGATAACCTCTGTAGAGCCCGGCTTAGAAAAAGGGCTGGCTTTGGAGTCCCAAAGAGCTCATTCCAGCCGAGGTGTGATCCAGGACACGTCACTGTTGCTGTAACCTACAGAATATAAGAGAATTTACAGTTCCAAAGCAGTAATTTACAGAAAAGCTGCCCGTCTCCTTCTGTGGGAGTCCGGAATTAGAGGTTTGCACCCCATCCCCTTACAAACTTACCCCACAGGGTTATCAGGAAAGTGAAATGAGATACTTCTGTGTAAAGGGCTTTGTGAATCTTGAAGCATAGATTAATATTTGGAATAGGAGCTAAAGGGTGTGTGGATGAGGGCATTTATCTATTTGCATATTAAATGAGATGGCTATGTTTCGATTATATACTCTTCTAGGAAATATGGTAAAATGTATGCCATCAAAATAGCGGTTACTGCACCATTCTGCCACTATGTTACTAAATAGTAATTGTTTCTCTTTTAGCCAGGAACCCTGAGGGTCTTCCCCTCCCAGTTTGATTTTTTTTTTTAATTAAAGGGGCCACCCCTTGTGTAACTTAAAGAAGTCTATTCATTGAATGGGTCTGTCTCACTCAGAATGAGAATGTGATACAACATTAGCCTGAAAGGGACAAGGGACATTGTATCCTGAGCCATCTTCAGTCTTCCTGATGAATATCAGGCCACTGGACTTAGATGGCTCTGGAGGAGAAAGTGAAGCTGGTGACCTTGCACAGCCCTCTCTCACTCAGAACAAAGTCAGGTGCAAGTCATGTCATCATCTTGATGTCAGGGTCTTCTGAGAATGAAGGACAAACACAATAACAACAACCCTGTTACTATATATCCTGTTCACTTGTTTGCCTTTTATTTCCAATACCTTTTCTAGTTCTTCCTTCATATGCTAGTTCCTTATTCACAAATACTCATTTGAGCATAGGCATAAGACTACCTTGAAGATAGTTGCAATTTATTTGTCATCATCTACTGAGGAGGATGAAAAGGTAGGGAGATTATAAATCCTCAAAACAAACAAAAAAAAAAATGGAAAAGATCCTCCAAAGCAAGTCAACATATTCTTTGGTTTTTGGTGATTTCAGTGCAAAGATGGGCACAGAGAAGAATGCTGAAAAACATTGGAAAGTATGGCTCAAAGGTGCCACAGATAAGGAAGCCTTTCAGAAACTTCATGCTTATATATAATGAATATTTTCTTCCAGAAACTCATTGGAAAGGCATTAGACATGGTGAGCACTGAAAAACATCATAAAAAATGAAATTAACTATATCTAAACAGACAGGAAATGGCTAGTTACTGATGTGAAATTCTAAAAGAAACAGCTGTCTGTATAATCATGCCACTGACTAGTTAGAGTAAGGGTTACAATCAGCATAAAATTAGAAGAAAAGCTACAGATGAGAAGACATCGTGCATGAGTGCAATAGCTTCAGTCTGACCTATTTACATGAAATGAACTGAAAATTGAGAAATGGAAAATGATGAAGATACTTGCTTTTATTATCACCATTTCTTGCAAAAGTATAGCTTATGTAAAAGCAGTGGCTGCACTGAGGAGAAATAAAGCTCATACTGCATCATTCAAACATTTCTTAAGTTCCTACTAAATTAGAAGCACTGAATGGAAAAACCAAAGTGAAACAGTCTTTGCCTGCAAGTACTTACCTTTTGTTGAGGGAGACATGTATAAATATCTAAAATATGTAATGAGTTAATGAGGAGGGAGATGCTTGGGGAGTTTGAGGAGTATTTTGGAGGAAAAGAGGTATTCGTAAAGGTGAGGTGGAAATGCGTTCCAGTAATGGGTGACAGGGAAAGCCAGTTTTGATTATAGAGTTCTAGAAGGAAGTAACTGATAAGGAGGTTGGGAAAAGTATGTTGGGTCTATGTTGTAAAGGGCTTTGAAAGCTATTGACATTTCTGTTTGATCCTAGTGGCAGTTAGAAACTGAGGTATCACAGAGGGGTGAGGATGGGGAGAAGTGGTGGTGATATGGAGAAATGAAACCCAAGGCTGGCCTATTCTCTGAATGGATATACCTTATTCCAAAGAAGCAAGATAGATGAAAGGGGATAGGGTGGGAAGCAGTGTATAATTAGTAAGTAGGTGCATTTATTTGAGGAAATCTAGGGACTACAGAAAGTAAGCATGATGGAGAGTATTTGGTGAATGTCAATGAAAAAGAAGAAATTGTCCCTGGAGTATATTACAGACCACCCAAATAGAAAGAAGAAAGATGAGTTTGGGAAACATAACAAGCAGAGAGGCATGATATACTAGAGATGGAGGACTTAATTTTTTTAAACATGTTAGAGCTCTTTCAGTCAAAAGAAAAACATCTAATTCACTGGTCTTAGTGATACTTTCATTTTCAAAAGATGAAAAAGAACCAGCAAGGGGAAATTCTATTCTATATTTGATTCTCACTACCAAGGAGGAAGTGCTGAAGTGGAAATAATGGATACCTGAGGAGAGGGGACCAATCCTTTTTAAAGTTTGTGATGGAGGAGAAGAAATCTAGGTATAGTTTAACAGTTTAGTTTAATAGTTTAGTCTTACATTTTGAGAAAGCAAATTTTCGAAGAGTTCAGAGGAAAGATAGGTAGGGTCCCCTAGAGTAAAATACTTCATGGAAAGTCACCCCAGGAGTGATTGGAGAGCCTCAAGAATGAGACTGAAGACACAAAGGAAAACAGTTGTAATGAGAAGAAGAAATGGGACATATCTGAGGAGGCCTATGCACATGTACATGCACAGGGACCAACTAAGTCAGATTTTTAAAAAGGTGAATGGAAGATGGAAGCAAGGCCGAGTAATGGGAGGTGAATTTATGAGTGTGGCATGGTCAGGAATGTTAAATTTATGTTGGAGTCCTAAAGCTCGAATTGAACAGAGGGGAATAATAGAAGTTAAGGTCAGCAAAATGATTTTTAACAAATTTATATTGGGAGAAAAAGGTGAATTGACTTGGGATATATGGGATAATAACTGCCAAGAGAAATAGCTACTCAGTTGAAATCACAAAAATGACCAACATGGAATACTGAAGACAAGAAGATACAAGTGTTGTTATACTATTTTTGTGGAGAAGTTGGAGAGATATGGACTAGAACATAATGCAGTCAAATGGATTCAAACTATTTGGATGACCAAACTGAAAGAGTAAACCATTCAGTGTTAATGTAGTGGGAGGTCTCTACTGGAGTACCCCAGAGATTTGTTCTTGGCCTTGTGATATATTTCATATGCTACTTGGATGAAGTATGGCTACTTAGATGGCATGCTCATCAATTTTGTAGGTGGCACAAAGCTAAGGGAGAGGTAATCCAGTGGGTGAGTCAGGGTCCAAAAGGATCAAAATAGGCTAGAGCAGGGGTTCCTAACCTGATGTCTATGAATTCTTTTAAAAGTATTTTGATAACTTTCAATGTAATTTGTTTCTTTTCTAATCCTATTTTTTAAAAAAATGTATTTAAAAGTATTTTGAGAAAAAGGGGCCAAAGGTTTCACTAGATTTCCCTCTATTAGAAATATATATATATATGTGTGTGTATAAGTATGTATGATTGCAGCCTAGGGCAATGCTGCTTTAGAATATAAAATCACTTGTAAAATATGGAGGAAAATAGCAGAATGTTGTAAGTAGCATTGCTTCTTAAAACAGTGAAAAATCAGGGGATATGAAACATCTGTAGAGAGTTTGGCCAAAATAATTTCCTAGCCATGTATTTAAATAATCCACTGATAACTCAAATGTACAAAGACAACCCTCCCTGCTCACCCCAAACTATAATCAACTTTCTGTCTCTCCAGCTTTGTGTTATTCTCATTTTGATTATTATTTTACTTAAAGCAGGCATGTGGTGTGGGCACCACAGATCCCCCCTCCATCTACCCCCAAACCCCACGGGACACCCCTCTGAACCAAATACTGTCTCTATTGGTGCTGACTTCGTCTTTGTCTTTTTCATTTCCTCACTGGCTCCTGAAACGTTAGGGTTAGTGATAGTTACATGGTCATGAATGATTAGCATAAATTCCTATAGAGACACTTCCATTTCACATTTATTTGTTTTCTTCCAGTTTCATCTATCCATATATCTATATCTATATCTATCTATCTATCTATCTATGTGTATATAGATAGATATATAGATATATATAGATGTATATCTCTACACACACACACACACACACACACACACACACACACACACACGGAATTATCTGGTTTAGTTGACCTTGCTTTTTTGTATGCTCATCTTCCCCTCTTGTTGTTGCTCGGTAGTTTGTATAGAGATACTGCTTGTAATCATTTCTCATCTTCCTTCATACCATATTTCAGATCAGTTTCCGTACTAAACCAGTGTTGCCCTTGTGAGTTGTATTTGTTTGTTGGAGTTGTTTCTGGGCTATTTTGCCCTCCTTGTTGTGTTAACTTTTATACTGGGGAGAAGGGAAAGGAATAGCCATTTATATAGCACCTACTATGTTCCAGAGTCTGTCTAGGGGCTTACAAATATTTCATTTGATCCTCACAACAACTGTAGGAGGTAGGTACTATTATTACAGATGAGGAAACTGAGGCAAACAGATGGTAAGTGACTTGCCCAGGATCATACAGTTAGTATTTGAAGGCATTTGAACTCAAGTCTTCCTGACTATATTGGCCCAACACTATTCAACGGTATCATCTTGCTGCCTAAGAAATGGTGATAAAGTGAAAATTAAAGAGACAAATTAGCAGTGAAATGCTTTGTAATACATGGGAAAAGCACTAATGTTAGGTGAAATGGTTAGTACAGATAACAATTACCTAGGTTAGTCATTTGTAAAATGTGCATACTGGGATAGTTATTCACATGATTGCAGAGAGCAGTATTAGGGTAAGTTCAGATAGTTATAGAAGCTCTTTTCCCTTTATAGCTGGAAAGTCAGAAAATTGGATTTTTTATATTTTGAGGGAGGGAAGCTATTATAGGGGGGTTGGTTCTTTGTACATCTGAGTGATTAATGGACTACCGAAATGGATTACATCACTAGGGAAAAGTGATTTTCCAACAAGGAAGAGGCACCTTTTACAGAACCATTTTCCTTGGCTTTTTAGGTTAAAAATTATGTTGACTCACTTATGTAAAAGGAAGAAAAGGGATATTTTTTTTCCTTAAAAAGGCCATTTCCCCCCCTTCATTTAGCACATATGATATACAAATATGGCTCTGTCATAATTGTGTGTGGGTGTGGGTGTGGGGGTGTGTGTATATATATGTGTGTCTTGGGGGATGTTACAAAGAGCTATGATGGTCAGGCCCTTAAGGTGCTTATAGTTTTAATACAGTGTTCTTTCATCCTCTCTCTTTTGATTTAGCTTGATTTCCTTATTCATTACATCCTATTTTCTTCCCAAACATTTATTATTTTTTACTGTCTGCATTTTTAAATTTTGATACCTTTTGTAGTCTACTTAAAGACATAAGGATATTTTCATATTTACCTTTTTATGCCTCTCAGTTATGTGTTTATGAGAAAATGGGTGCACATTCCTAGGGGTGTGGTTTCTTAGGTTATAGATACAAGCCTGAGAAATTGAAAAATGTTGCCTGGGTCAGAGAGAAACAAAGAAAATCTTTGACTTGTGATACAAATGTGGAAAACAAGAGAATGGTGCCTTAATAATGAGGACACTGTGGACTTTTTATCAGCTGTTAAATTGAGCGTGACTTTAAAACCATGCCTCCTAATTAATTTAATTCAGTATTCTGGCATCAATAAGTAATTGAATTACAAAAGAACTTAGTATAACATCATAGCACTTTTTGTTACAGAAAAGTTCATCGGAAAGTGGGACATTTCACTGAATTTAACAGTGGTGTTTTTTAATATGCTGTGTAGAGATCAGGGTGGCCTTATAGCTTCTATTGCCTAGTGCCCAAATTACATAAAAAGGTGGGATAGGGAGCAGAAATTTGCAGCTATAATCTCCCTCTTTGATATTTCCTTTACTGGCCGAACTCCGCAATTTACATCTCTTCCTCTTGTCACTGGGATACAGTGAATATAGAGAGGGATTGTAGTTTAGGTGCAGAAATAGTGAGCTATTTTGCCATACTAAAGTAGGGCCTAGTTTTTTTTTTGTGCATGACCCTCAACATGCCACAAAATAGATTCTATATTGCAAAGAATAGAACAGTGAAAAAATTGCTGGATAGGGATTGCCTGGTAGGTTATTAGTTGTGTGACCATGAGCAAAATCACACAACCTCTTGGATGCTCATTTTCCTCATTTGTAAAGGAGGAATTATAATACAGTCAGTACCTAAGGTACCTTCCTCAGGCTATTTTGAGGCTTACATGAAATAATATATGTAAACCTTATTATAATAAAGCACTGTAAAGCTTCGAGTACTATATAAATATCTATTATAAGAATGCAGTGATACAGAATTCTGAATTTGAATCTAATCATTCCATGTTTGTTCAGTTATCTAGTATGAACTTTGGCTTAATTTTTTTTTTGTTTTTACAAAATAGGTGTTTTTAAATAGGTACTAGGTTTATTTATTACTTACATTTTCCTGTTATTAAAGAGGAAATGACAGAACTTTGCTCTTTCTTTAGAATTTTTTTCTGTCTCTTAACATAGGGTAGAATTTATATTTTCCTTTTTTTTTATGGCTCTTCGCTTATAAAAAAGAACCTAACTTGTAATTTCATTGCTGTAAATCAGGAACTTCCTCTACCAATTCTGATTTGTACATTTTCTGTAATTTATAGTTTTAAATTCATTCATTCAACAAGTATTTATTGTATGCCTACTATATAAGAAGCATTGTCCTAGGTTCTAGAGATTCAAAGACAAAAATAGAAGCACTGCCCTGAAGGAACTTATATTCTATTGGGGGAAGCAATAAGTATGTGGAAACTTACTAATTACTAAGTAATTTTTTTGTGATGGGAGGGAGGGCATTAGCAACTTGTAGGCAACAGAATGGGCTTGCTGTAGGATATACTTGAGTTGAACTTTAAAAGAAACCAGAGATTCTAAGAGGCAGAGGTGAAGAAGAGTATCTGTACTAGGCAAGGGACACAGGTTATGCAGAAGCACATGTGGGAGATGGAATGATGTTTTCAGGGAACAGCTAGGCCAGTTTACCTGGAATGAAAAGCCACCATTATAATACAGGCCCTTGTCACCTTCCACCTAGAACAGAGGTTCACAAACTTATTTGGCCTATTGTCCCTTTTCAAAAAAAACTCAGTTCCCCCTGGAAATCTACTTTCTTTAACCCTTTAATTTTTAAAAAAAATTTGCATCATTTCAAAAAATTATAAAATATATTTTTTAAAGTGACACATTTTGAATTTAATAATTTATTGTAAATTTGTGGGTTTTTTCTTGCACTGAAGTTATGATGAGAAAACTATTCCTATGATGCTGTTGATAGAATTTAAATTCCTTGAGAGAAAAGGTTGTTCATTTTTTATATTTATCTCAAGTGCCTAGATCAGGGCCTGGCATGTAGTAGTTAATAAATGCTTATTGATTGATTCAATGCAAATTGTATCATGTGACCATATAGTATCATATTGTAAACAAGTCATTACATGCACATATTCCTGCTGATGCATGCTGGACTTGCATGATGGACTTTCAACAGTGCATGACAGGCTCATCTGCCAACATTTACCTGTTAAGACCTGTTGATGAACTTGACCACTGATAGGTTGTAACTTGCATTTTGTGTGTTTGGAAAATAATGTAATCACTATAACTTTAACTCTGTTACACAACAGATGAAACACATAAAGTTTATCAAAATGTTCTTCTCTTTCCTTATGCTTCCATCACCTGCTTATTTTTTATTCAGTGCCCCCCCCCCCCATTGCACCCAAGACTACTACCATCCCCTCGATTGTTCCAGCGCTCCCCAAGGAGTGGTATCACCCACTTTGGGAACTTATGTTTATGATAACTTCCTAATTGGTCCCCCTGCCTCTAGTCTTTCTTCTTTCCAAACCCTTCTTCACATAGTTGTAGTGTGAATGAAGAAAAGGGTATGGATATGAGATACAGTATGGAGGTGGAATTGATAAGAGATAAGACTTTGAAATTAATTTTATGTGAGGTGTGAGGGAGAATGCAAAATAGAGACTTGACTTCTAAAGTTGTGAAGCTGAGTGACTAGAAAGATAGGGGTCCTTTGAGTACAAAGAGGAAATTTAGGAAGGGGAAGGTTTTTTGTTTGTTTTTTTCAGGAATAAAAATTAGTTCTGTGTTGATTTTGAGATGCCTATTCAGTGTTGACCAGTTGTGATGGCAATCAAAATAGAATCTTTTGCTGTTTTTGTTTTAGTATAATCAAGTGCTCTGATTGAATCCTGCCTTTTTCAATCAAGAGTCTTTACAAGGAGTAAAGTACAGAAACAAGAGTTTCTTTAACTAGAAATGGTGTATGTATTTGTATTTATTTTTTAATTATTAAAATTAATAATTATTTTAATGTGATTAAAGATCTTTCCCACTCATTGATGGGCTTGCCCATTGTGGGAAGCTTGATTAGGGGAATTGTTTTGTAGGAGGGTCCCAAGTACCTTTTATTCTTTCTATTGAGGCACTGGGTCAGAGAGTTGGGATGCCTTCTGGTTTTAAAAAACATATAAATACTCTGAAGGTGAGGTTTTACTTTGGGACTTAGTTTTTGCAAGAAAATTTGAGTGTCAGATGAGGACTCTGGGAAGCTGCTGAGGAGCCCCCTGGCTTTGAGAATCCAGATGTCATGCTTCTCTCTCTGGTAACTATGGTCAGACAGTTGGGGTCCAATTGTCTGTTGAATTGAGGCAGAGGAAGCCATGTCTGTTGATCTTTCTCTGTATTTTCTTTGAAATTTAGGGTGCTGACTCCCTGAACTAACTGCATGAAAAATGTACTTGGTTAAAGGAATGATACATGTGCTTGATTAAAATGATTGTTAACCCCTTGAAAGTTACTTTACTTTTATGAATGCAGATCTAAGAACCTGTGATAGCAGGCCTCCCAGTGTATGTTGGGGTGCTTACTGATACACCTGTTGGCAAATGGTGATAATATGACTGGGGCTGAAGAGAGATGTAGATCTGGGAGACATTTGCAGGAGCTGAAACAGAATAAAAATCAATGCTTCCATATGTGTAAAGATGTTTCTTTCCTTCCTAGTTTATTTTTGCTAAAAACTTCCTCACATTTATTTGAGTGATAGCTTATATGAATTTTTATGAAAATTGCTTTCTAAGAATGTTTTGAAATTACTATAAATAAAGGCAATCTGTTTTTTGCCCAATCAGAAACATTGCCTTTTGCATCAATTTATAGGATATATTATATTGATAATTTCTTTTGGCTTTAAGTGATGTGGTTAGTCCTATGCCTTGCTAAAAGACTCGTTTTATAGGAAACACATTTTTTTTAAAGGCTCAGTTGGGCTAACCTATCAAAATTTAGAACAGCTCATGAACTCAAGTATTTGGGAGAAAACTATATTCCTATGATATAGTTGATAGAACATAAATTCCTTGAGAGAAAGGATTGTTCATTTTTTGTATATATCTCAAATGCCTAGGTCAGGGACTGGCATATAGTAGTTAATAAATGCTTATTGATTGATTGAATGCAAAATAATTAATTGAATGCAAAATATAGTAGGGAAAAATCAATATATCTCCTGACTAGGAGATAATGTGGTACAATTAGGCTAATGGTTCTGGAGTCACAGGATCTGGCTTCAAATTCTGCCTTTGACAATTGTTGTGTGATACTGGGCAAGTCACTTAATCTTCCTACACTTCATTGTCTTCATTTGTAAAATGAGATTGGACTGGATGCCCGCTGAGGTGCTTTCAGCTTTAGAATTATGATCCTATGATCCAGATTCTTGTTTTAGAGGTTCTTTTTGAGTATTTTTTTAAGTAGGATTTTGTCACCTTTTAAATTTTGGCATCATATGTTGACATATAACAAGATAGAGAGCTTGATTTGAAGTCATAAGGAATGGAGTTCAAATCCTACCTCAGTCTGTGTAGGTTATCCTTGTGTAGGCAAGTCATTTAATTTCTGTGAACTGAGTTTCCTCATTTGTAAAATATGAAGCTCCTACTTCACAGGATTATTGTGAAGTTTATTTATATATGCATATATCATATATGCAGATACTTTATATAAATGACTTTTTACATCTTAACCTATAAAATATCAGCTCTTGTTATTATCTTAATGATTTTTTTTTTTTTGTTTATATGGATCAGAAAGATTAAAGGGAAAGATGAACAGTGGTCTTTTCCTTTTGCAGTTGAGTCACTGATTAAATCAACTCTGCTAATTCCTTCATTTGCCTCTTCAAGAAGAACCTGTGAACTGTCCTTCCAATTGCAATTTCCTTATGTCTTGGTTTCACTTGTAGTAAGTGTTAATAGTGATATGATTTAGTCTTTTTAGTAGCATATCTAGTTGGAAAGGCCAACTTAATGTAAGTACTTAATTTTTTTGGCTGTTGCCTTCCATTAGGATTAAAATTAAGTTAGAGTAATTTCTCTCTCTTACTTCTTTAATCCCAAGATGCTCCACTTTTCCATAATAGTCCTATGTTTTTGTGTCCCAGAAGGGATACTATAGAAGCTGGCTTAACATATGGGAATCTTTTATGTTGCTTTGCTTTGCTGTACAGCGTTTTCCCTTGCTGCAGCAACTTCACTATATCCCAGTTTTGGTACTTAAGAAAGTCTGGACCCCAATAGACATTCTCATGCCAACTTTCCCCTGTATGTGAAGTTTCTATTTGCTTTTTAGTTGATGTTAAAAATATCCAGAACATTGAGACTTTTGAGCCAGTTTTTCAGACTGTCTCCCAACTGGCAAGTTGTCTAATAAAAACTTTGAGCAATCTGAACTGTTAACCAGAGAGCTCTTTATTCTTATGACAGAGTACCCACCAGTTAATTTATTGTTTACCAATGGTCTAAAAACGGTCATTCTTGGACCTTTCTGTCTCTTCTTTTTTACCTATAGCAGTGGAAGGTGGCTTCATAGAACCAAGGGCTATTTTATATTTTTATTTTTTTCATGAATTGCCATGGCCAAACAATTTATCAGTTGATAGCTAGCCTACTGGTGCTTACTTTACTAGGCTAGTGCTCAGCTAGCAAACAGTTAGTGCAACCTAAAATCATATTGAGAAAATGTATATATTCAGAAACTTCTTTTCTTACTGTAGGACTATCAGTCCTTTAAAATGTAATTTAGAAATGGTGATTCTTAAGAAAATTTATTAGTCCCAAATAGGTACGTTTCCAAAATGAGAAGAGAAATATCACCTTTATATAGTACAATAATGCAAAAGTTCCTGGGTGAGAAAGAGACATCAAATTAGGTAAGAATGGTAGTAAAATTAAAAAGTGAAATTCTTTAACTAGTGTTTTTATGACACTTGATGACTTTTTTAGGTATCCTATTCATCCATTTTAAAAGTCTCTGGATTCTGTTTGTAATCCTTAGCTCCAATAATTATTGCCTGTACCTTATCACAGTCTTAGTTCCTGACTCATATCCTGTATTTCAAACAGATGTGATTCTTCAGACCCAATGGAGTCCACTTAATTTGGTGTTTGAGGGCTAGGAAGAGTTTGAAGTCTCTGGAATTAAGAGGCCAAAGGTACAGGGAGAGGAGCAGTACTAAGATACTTGGTTGTAGATGACCAAATGGGCACTTGAACCTTGGAGGTACATGAAGGTTTAAGATACTTTTCATTAATTCCTGGTTCTTAGATATAGATAAAGATGGATATACATAGTGAGTGACAATACTAAGCTTTTTTAATATGTGCAAAATGATCTTAGTAACAAATTGTATTATATAGCACTTGTTACATTAATTTCACAATCTGATTTTTTTTTCTCATAGCAGCTGTTTAGGGTTAGAAAGAACAGTTATTTATGTTTGACAGAAGAGGAAATTGTAGCATAAGAGTTGAATGACTAGCTCAGGCCATGTAGCTGAGGTAAGGCACTGGGACTAGAACTTAGATTCCTGGCTCAAGGCTCTTTCTTTAAGTCTCAGCATAAAGTAAAATTGGAATTAGTGGGCAGGAAATAGAAGCTTTACAAAGGAGAAGATGGACAAAAATATTTTTTAAAAACACAGTTATGTTTACAATTGAAAACTTTGGTTCACCGTAGTAAATGCTGGCCATAGCAGTAAGATGAGGAAAAAAAATTAAGGCTTGTTAACATTATCAAAAAGGTGATAGCATGTTGCTGATTTGCAGGTAACATGATAGTTCACTTAGAAAACCCTATAGAGTCAACAAAGACTAATTTAAGATTATTACTAGTTTCTAACAGAATTAGGATATAAAATAAATCCACCAGCATTTCTGTATAGTACTAAGCAAACTAATAGGAATTGATAGAAAGAGTTCTATTTAAAACTAATAGAAAAAGCATAAAATAAGTAGATGTTAACTACTTAGGACTCATATACATATAACTGCAAAATACTCTTCACAAAAATGAAAGAAGACATAATTGGAGAGAGATTCATTATACATTGTTTGATTTAGTGGAGACACTAAACTAGAGCATTGTACAGATTTAATGCTCTGCCAATTAATGTACCAAGGGTTACTTATATAATTAGCCAAAATAATAACAATTCCTTTGGAGGAACAAAAGGTGTAGAATCTCAAGGGAAATTAAAAACAAACGGAATGAGGGAGGCATAGCATCATCAGATCTCAGCTGGAATATAAAGTAGTAATAATTAAAAACTACTTAGTTCTATTTTAAAATAGAAAGATCAGTATAACAGGCTAGATAAGCAAGATTCAGAAACAGTTGAACAGAACAGTTTCAATATTTGCTAAATCTGAGAATAAAAATTGGGAGAAAAGCTCCTTGTTTAAGACAATTGGAAAGTGATTTGGCAGGAATTAAGTTTAGGTTAGCAGCTTATACCATACTCTCCAAATGGCTCTGTGATCTCCCTGACTTGGAAATTCCTTCCAGGATGTAGATTGCAACTCATTCTTGCCTGCCCATCTTATGTGATTATTATAATGTCCTGCCATAAATTCATCATAGAACGTCTGCCCAGTGTGCTGGAGGCCTTTCTCAATTTATCTTGAAATCATGAAAGTGAAACTGTCTATCTGTCCATCTGCCATCCCTTGACATAACTAATCCATCTTTTTCCTTCATCTTCATAATTCCTTGATGATATATTGTTATCTTATTATGGTTATGATAATTGTCACCATGTGCCTTCCATTTTCCTCTTCTGGGATTAATTTTTAATCCTTTTGAGGGAAGGGAGGAAGGGAAGGAAGAAGCATTTATTAAGTGCCTACTGAGTGCCAGATACTGTACTAAGTGCTTGATAAGTATCTCATTTGATCCTTAGAACCACTTTGGGAGGTAGATGTTATTATTATGCCAATTTTACAATTGAAGAAAACTGAGATAGACAGAAGTTAAATGACTTGCCCAGGGTTACACAGCTTGTGTCGGAGGCAGGATTTGAACTCACATCTTCCTAATAACAAGTACTGTGCATTGTGCCACCTAGCTACTAGAGATTAGTTTTGTTGCCATACAATAGCGTTGGTAGAATGTCATTATTAGAAAGATTGACCTTTGCTTTTATGGGAAGTTTGCGGGGTCTTTAAAAGAGCTTTTCATTTTCTTGAAGGCAGTCCAGCCCTCTCCTCTTCTTGTTCAACTCTGGGCCAACCTGCCCATGTGTATTGCGTGGCATATCTTGTTCTTTAATAAACTTCAGATGGCTATGTGACCTAAATATAAAAGGTAACACTGTAATTATGGAATGAGTATAAGGAAAGCAATAATGGCAATGATGATGATTATAAAACCACAACTGTAATAGATTTTATATAGCACTTTAAGATTTGCAAAGCACTTTACATAAGTTGTCTTATCTGATCCTCATAACAGCCCTGGGAGGTAGGCAAGTGCTATTATCATCTCCATTTTACAAATGAAGAAATTGAAGCTACGACAGGTTAAGTTGCATAGCAAGTAAGTATTTGAGGTGGGATTTGAACTCAGATCTTCCTCACTCCAAGTCTAGCATTATTATCCATGAGAAGAAAGTGCTTCATGAAGAAGGTGGCTATTCCTGTTACCTTCATATATCATGATTTTCTCAATTCCAGCACAATAATATTCTCTTCTCTTCTTTGCCTTTCCAAATCCTGCCTCTTCAGGGTCCAGTTCAATTCCCAAGTCTTCTATAAAGTTTTTTGTGACAACTTCTCCAAGCTTTAGATCACTTATGGTTTATGCCATTTAGTTTTGGTTCAAACCTGTTTTTGCATTGGACAATGTAAGAAATCCTTTTGATTCAGATAGCAGTTCTTAAGTGTCTTATCATTTTTTGGAGTTACAAGGATCATCAAGAGGTACTTAAATATTGGTCTTCCTGACTCCAAGGCTAGTTGTCTATCTGCTGTACCATGCTGCATTTCACAGAATCACAGAATTTGAAAGTGAGAAGAAAAACTCAGTAGCTGGTTGGTCAGACCCATATAGTAAAGGAATCTTCAGTATTACATAGATTGAAAAGTGGGTGTTCAGCCTGTTTAAGGAGCTCCAAGGATGGGTCACCCACTGCTGCTTGAGGTAGCCCTTTCCACTTGGCGGCAGCTCTAATTATTAGCAAGTTTTTCCTAACATCAAACCTAAATTGGCCTCTTTGCAACTTTTACCCGTTATTGCTCCTAGTTCTGCCCTCTGGGGCCAAGCAGAACAACAAATTTAATCTTTCCTCCTGATGACAGCCCTTTAGTTACTTGATTATAGCTTTCATGTCCTGTTTGAGTCTTATTTTCTCTAGGCTGAGTATGCCCAATTCTTTCAATTGATCCTCATATGCCACAATCCTGGTTGCTTTCTGGACTCTGTAGCTTATCAGTGCCCCTTGGTGTCAATAACTTCAACAGTAACAGCTAGCATTTGTGTAGCGCTTTAAGGTACTTTAATGTTTATCCTCACAGTAACCCGGGAGATAGTGCTATTATTAGCTCTATTTTATAGTTGATGAAACTGAGGCATAGAGAGTTTAAATGACTTGCTCATGGTAATACAGCCAATAAGTGTCTATGAGGATGCATTTGAACTTTGATCTTCCCTATTCCTCACTGTAAATCTAGTGCTCTGTTTTCTTTATCTCTTAGCCAGAACTGAGCACAGTACTCCAAATGAGATCTGATTAGGGCACTAGTAAGACTATCATTTCAAGTCAGCCATTTATTATGCACTTAACTATGTGCCAGGCACTAGGAATACATATATAAGAACAAAAACAGTCCCTGCCCTTGTGGAGCTTATATTCTGGGAAGACAGCTTGTAAAAGGAACCTGAAAAAGCAGTGAGTGGGTGAGTACAGTAGGAGAAAGGAGAGAAAGAAGGTACCTGAGTGAGGACATGGGAGAGAAAACTTTGAGAGTCAGAAGTGGTCCCTGGAAAGGAAGGAAGACATGGTTGGCTGGAGCACTTTCTTTAAAATGGAGGTTCTAGGATGAGCCAGCTACTTAGGAAGGGGTTGCAGGAGTGATATGAACTTCCAAGGTGAGAAGGCTGCTGTGGTCTGAAAGTCATGCCTTTTTTGGCTTCCACATCACACAGTGATACATTTTGATCTTGCAGTCCATTAAAAAACCCCAGATCTTTTTTGAAACAACCACATTTCTTACATCTTATATTCATGAAGTTGATTTTTTTGTACCTAAGAGTAGCACTTTTCATTTATCCATACTGAATTTCATCTTGTTAGATTTAGTCCAGTGCACTAGCACTGAAATTCTTTCTTTTATGTGTCATGGAAATCTGTTGGCAATCACCAGCCTGTGGGCCCTTTCTCACAATATAACATTTTAAAATGTATAACTCTTTTAAGATTAGGATTTCAAAGAAAATCAATTAATTGAATAATCAACATTTAAAAAAATAATTCACATTAAGAACCTGAACCGAATCTCAGGTTTAGAACCCCTGCTCTAGCCTGTCATGATCCTTTTGTACCCTGAATCATCTACTGGAATATCTTTCCTTCTTAGCTTTGTGTCATCTGCAAAATTGACAAGCATGCCATCTATTCCTTTATCCATGACGTTGATAAAGATGGCAAGCATAGAAAGGCTAAGCACAAATTCCTGGGGTACTCCTATAGAGACTTCCCACCACATTGACATTTAATCATTTACTTTTTGAGTCTGGTTATCCAACTAGTTCTGAATCCATTTGATTGTATTATGGTCTATATCTCTCTCTCTCCTCTTCACAAAAATAGTATGAGATACTTTATCAAAATCTTTGCTAAAATTGAGGAACTCTATACCTACTTCATTCTTCTCCTCTACTAACTTCAAATTTTGTTAAAAAAGGCAACGAGGATCGTCTTGTATGACAGGTTCTTGACAAAGCCGTGCTGGGTCTGCAATCTTTGCTTTTCTTTCTAGGTGTTCCAGCTATCCTTAGTGAACCATCTAGAATTTACCTGGGAATCAAAATAAAGTTCTCTACTGGCCTGTAGTTTTCAGATACTATTCCTTTTTGAAAATTGGGAAAAGTCTTTCTCCAATTTTTTGGTAACTCTCCTGCTTCCCTTGATCTTTCAAATATCGCTGGCAGTGACTTCAGTAACTATATCTGCCAAGGTCTTCCAGGATTCAAGGCTATAGTAAATCTGGGCAAGGTGACTTGAATTCAAGGGCATCTTAGGTACACCTCTTACTATGCCTTTACTTATCTTAGGTACCAATTCCCTGTTAGTCATGTTTGTTCTGTCATTTCTTATTTAAAGGTTATGTCAGAGAGAAGAGAAAAAAATAGAATTGACAGTTCTCTCTTCTTTATTGTCAGTTATCGTTCTCCAGTATGCCCTAAGGAAAGCTCCTATCACTTCTTTGATCTTCCTTTTTCTCATAGGGCAGGGGTTGGGAGTAGGGAAGGGGGATAAAACCCCCACAACAAAATCCTTTTTTGCTGTCCTTAACATCTTTCCCTAACCTCAGCTTATTCTGAGTTTTATTATTCCTGACAATTACTATTTTTATAGGACTGTTCCCTGATCTTGCTTCCATCTTTTGCAGTTTGTTATAATATCTATCTTTCTAAATAAAAACTCTAAACATTTTTTCCAAACAAAAATTAGAAATTTTAATTTTAAAATTAGAGAATGACTGCACTAAATGAAAATAGTAAAAGTTTTAGATAGTTATTTCCATCTTGTTTTGAGACAGCACCCCAGGATATGGATGTTGTGCTGCTTTTCAGAGAATAATTTACCATATTAAAGAAGCATAGGTAGGCAGCTACTTTGGGTATTCATTAGGCACCTTTTCTTTGTCACTTCTTGAAGAGTCTACCAACCATGAATTTCTAGAGTTTTCTCAATTGTTTTGAACACAGGAAAATCACATAGAATCAGTTAATCAAATGATTATATATTGAGACCCAGAAGAGATTTTAAAGATGATATCATCCCACTTACTAATATTACAAATGAGGACACTGAAGCCAAGACAGGTTAAATGACTTGCTTGAGTGCATAGAAGTGACTAGAAGTGCCAAGATCCAAACTTAACTCCTTTACATCCAAATCCAGTGCTCTTTTCTCTACACTATGTCAATCCTGGCCCTCTAACTATGCGTGAGTTCTTTTATAATAAGAATTCTAGTTTGTTACAATTCTTATTTTAAAATTACCCCCATTTTATACTGTTTTTACTATTTCAAAAATATTATTTTATAGATTTTTCAGTGTTAATATTTTTTGCCTCTTAACATTAAGATTTTGTTTTATCTTTTGCTACGTGTACTTGGTTTATTCTCATTCACATGATAGGAAGTCAGATTCTGTGATGAAAATAGACTTCTCCAACTATTAAGAACCACATACAGTGCTTTAAATGAGTAAATAAAGATGTAAGTGAAAACAACTGTAAGATTTCATCTCGTGTAGTGGAAAAAGGAAACAAAAGATGGGGATAGTCACTTTTGTAAGGGTCAAGGAAAGACACAGTAATGAACAATCGGTGGAGTTGTGATCTAGTGTAAACATTCTAGATATAATTCAGGATCATCTTAAGAAAGTGACTAAAATGTCCATATCCTTTAATTCAGAGATACCATTGCTAAGTATAAACTCCAAGGTCATTGATAAAAATGTATCACATGTAGCAATATATCAGATTATCATATTTATGGCAGCATTTGTTTTGTAGTAAAAAGCAGATAAAAATAATGTAGATGATGGTTGGGGAATGGTAAACATTTGTGGTACATGGATATAATGGAATATTATTATTGTACAATAAGCAGTGATGAATATACTGTATCCAGAAGAGCATGAAAAAACATAAACTAAAAGTGAAGTGAGTAGAGTCAGGAAAACTATAAATAGTGATTGCCACAATATAAATAGAAAGAACACTAAACAGTCATAACCAAATGTTGTGTAATAGGAATGATCAAGTTTGGGACTTCACAAGAGATGTGAAAATATACCTTCTTTTCAATTTTGAAGAAGTGACTTAGCTGATATATTTGTTATTTTTGCTGAACTTTTTTTTTTTTAAAATGTTTTTGTTTTAAGAGTTTAATTTCTGGGATGGGCAGAGAAGAGAGTATTTCAGGACATCAAGTCAAGGTGATAACAACAGTAGCCTTTTATGGAATATTTATGTAGAACTTTAAGATTTGCAAAGCTCTTTAAATATATTGTCTCATTTTATCTTCACAATATCTCTGGGAAGTAAGTACTGTTATCCTCATTTTACAGATGAGGAGACTGAGACAGCCAGGTTAAATGACTTATCTATTCACACAGCTCTAAGTGTCTGAGAACTCAGGCCTAAGACCTGACTCCAGATGGAGAGCTTTATCTGTTGTACCTGACTCCAGATGGAGAGCTTTATCTGTTGTACCAACCTGGATGCTTAGAACCTGGAGAGGTTAAGTGACCTACCTGAGTCACACAGCTATAGGAGTTGAACTCCATTTTTCATGTTAAAGTGATAATCCTCAAAATAGTGTTCTACCAGAAACTGAAGGCACCTAAGTGGTGAAGTGGATAGAGTGTGTGCCTGACCTGGAGTCAGGAGGACCTGAATGTAAATCCAGCCTCTGCCACTTACTACTAGACTAGTGTGACCCTAGGCAGGTCATTTAGTTCCGTTTGCCTCAGTTTCTTCATCTTAAAATGAGTTAGAGAAGGAGACAACAAACCACTCCAGTATCTTTGCCAAGAAAACCCTAAATGGGGTCCTGAAGAGTTGAACTTAACTGAAATGAATGAAAAACAACAACAGCCACTGGTAACTGCAGCCCCAAAGACTGTCTGGGGTAATTTCTTTTCACTTGATTTCAAACTTCTCATAATCATTCCTTTCATAAATAATTACAATTCTTGTACTTTCTAAAAACCTTTGTAATCAAAGTAGGTTCCCCTGTGGTATCAGGTGCTATATAGATGGTTACTTGAAATGGAAGCTTACAGAGTACTAAATGCAACATAAAATCATTTGTAATCTCCTTCAAATGAGTTAAAGCAGTGCCTATAATTACATGTTGGAGGTATTATATAATGCTCCTTTGGACTTTAATGACGTTTTTACTCCAAAAAAGTACTCTCATGAACCATGCTTAAGTATTGTTCAGATGTGGCATTTAATTCACTAGGAGAAAGCTCTTGATGGGAAAAATACCTTTTGGGCAGTTGAGGTTATCATTGGAGTGGGGAGGACAGACTTCTCATTTTTTTTAACCTGTTTATAATGTCTGCCCTTGTTATGGTTTGGGTCAAACCAAAAATTTAGATAATGCATCAACTTTAGTTGAGAATTTGGATCCCACAAAGGCACTCTCTTGGGAGAGGGTGGTGTTAGGTTGCTTTCTTCGTTCTCCATTAGTTAGAGTCTGCTTTTTGAATTATTGCTTTAGATGGCAATTAAAACTAATATTTCCACTTGTATTTAACAAATTATGTCAATTGTATAGTTTTAAATCTCTAATACTTAAAGCTATTGTAGTCAATTGTAACATTTTTTCATGGAATTCTTAATAATAAGAGTTGAAGGAGTCAGTGTTCATCACAGATTTTCATTTATGAATGTAAGAAAATGTGAATTTATGAATTCATTTGTGAATGTAAGGAAATTTTAATATCACATATCTTAAAATGGAATTATAACTATATTAAATTGGCATTGCAGTGGTTTTTTCTTAGTCCTGAAGCTGGTGAACAATGATTTTCAGGTATGAAAATGAGAAAGCATTTGACTTCCTATCATGTGAAAAAAGAGAGTAAAACAAGTACATGCAAAGAAAGAGGTTGAGATAGGCAGTAACTTGAACTTCAAAGAAATTCATTTGTGCACCCAGTTCTGTTGTATTCTGTCTTTCTGATCTGTTTGCTTCTGCCCCCTGTAGAATGAATCAGTCTGACATTTTATCAACTTTTTTGAAAAGTGAGGTGAAATGAAGTAGAACACATCAAAGGGGTGAAGTAGAGCAGATCTGAAAGAGAACAGAATTCTTTAATACTTGGTGTCTGCTTTTTTCCTTGTTCTTAAAGAGCTAGAGTGGGTTTGGCTGCTATTCACTCATTTTTATTTCATGATACGACCTTACTGCTATATTGACTTGGATATGTTTAAAGAAAAAAGATCTATTAGGAACATTGACATATATATACTTACTGTATTTCCTTTAATGACTGATATTTTTTTCTATTTCAGTATTCATCAGTCTATTTGTTTCCTGATTTGATGTCACATCATTTCTTGACTTGCACATATAATGTGCAATTTCTTTGAAAATTTAAATTTTTGTTATCAGTAATCAGCATTTCACCCAAGTTCAAGAAAAAAGTTTATGAGAATTTGTACTTTCTAATTTTTTGTCAGGAATAGGTATATTGAATATAATTGTTAAGTACTTAAAGGAAATAATTTGTAAATAAAACTTTTGTTAGCTGTCAGTGACATCTCATGACATAAAAGTTTTCACACTGAATTATGCTAAAATATTTAGAAATAAGTTTTACTTAACCCTCTTTAATTCCAATGTTCTCCCTCCATTAATTATTTCCTATTTATCTTGTGTATAGCATGTTAGGTATATATTTCTTTGCATGTCGTCTCTCCCATTCCATTGTAAATTCCTTGAGGGCAGGGTCTGGCCCCAGTGCTTAGCACACAGTGCTTGGCACATAATATGTGCTTAAAAATGTTTATTGATTGACTATACTGTTATTAATGTTCTATTTAAACTGAATTATTCACAGTTGATTATTATTTTGGATCTCTTCCAGAAACAGATGGCACTTCATTCAGAATTAACACAAGTGGACAAGGATTTTTGGATGAAAATATACCATTAAAACTATCATTTCATTTACCAGCTACTTACCCGTTTTCTCTACCAGGGATCTCAGTTAACTCTCAGCACCTTACCAGGGCACAGTGTATAGTTATAAAAGAGAAGTTACTTGAACAAGCAAAAAAACTTTTGTCTGAGCCAATGGTACATGAGCTGGTTCTCTGGATTCAACAAAACCTCAAGCACATCATTGAACAACCAAAAATGGCTGTTAACTCTGAAGACTGCACTTTGTCAGCCAGTGCATCCATGGATAATGGAACATGGATAGCCCTTTTGCATTTAGATCACATGAGAGCAAAGACTAAGTATGTCAAAACGGTGGAGAAGTGGACTTCAAATTTAAGACTTACTGGAAGACTGATGTTTTGGGGCAAAATAATACTCATTCTTCTACAAGGAGACAGAAACAGTATCAAGGTGCCAAAATTGAATACTGAATGAAAGTTTGGTTATTTTGTTACTTAAAAGTGGATAAATAAGAGTGTTTCATATCAGTTAGTAAGTATGAGCAAATTATTAGGGATATATCTGTAGTCTATATTACTGTTGTTGTAAGACTTTCTTTTCTTTGAAAGAATGTCTTTGTCTACTGGTTACACACAACAAATCTATGAAGCCTTGAAGAGTTGTTTTTATTTATTAAATTATTCCATTTCCTATGTCTTACAGTGTTGGAGAGACTTTAAGTTTTGTCCCAGTATTTTATTTTCATTCAAGCATTAGCCTAAATTTAGAGAGACTCATTGCCAAAACGTTAGCTTAGATGATTAATTTATGGCCATAATGACACATGAAAGAACTTCTAACAGAAATAGTATTCACATTAATGAAATAACATCTTTTGAAGTAACAATATTAATTTCTATATATATATATATTATAAAGGCACATAAGTATGTTTTTATATATAGCTCCTCATAGATAGGCACAGGAGGGAATAGTATATTATGTTTGGAATAAGCAATATTTCTTTTTTCTCTTGGCAATTTAAAAAAATCAATGTGACATTTTGAGTGGGGGGGGGCATCTATTCATTCTAGTTAGAGTGGTCTGTGTCTTGTAACTGAGATTTAGTTTCAGAGATGTAGAAGTATTATTGCCATCAGTTCATTATCTCTCTCGTCTCTTCATTATCTACCATCTTTTCTTTTCTAGCTGACTTGTCTGAGCAGCTGCTTTCAAAATCAGTCCCTTTTTACATTTTGTATATCTCTTGAAATTTTTAACATTTTTTTCTTGAGGACCAGAGGAGAAAAATTATTATTAAAGTTAAAGTATTTAACAGTTATAGTATATTAATAAGTTTTGTTCTTCCACGTAAGTCAAAGTAACAAAAAAAAATTTAATTTGTATCATGTTATAACCTGTAATCATAAAGACTTAAGAACTTTGATATTGCTGCTTCATAGAATAATCTTTTTATACAGTATTATCTTGGTATTTATCCAGATTAGTATTGAATTATGTAGTTAAAACAAATGATCAGATTTTATTTGTATCCTTTTTTGGAGGCTGTGAAAGGGTTCAGTGTATTTCAAGGTAATTTGCATTGAATTTAAGCTAATTGGATCTTTATAGGCAAATATTTAGATAGAGATCCAGAGCCATTTCCTTATACATATACCACTCTTAGACATCAGGGACTTGTGATTTGTTCAGTGTTGGAATCCTGGTATAGGAATATTCCTCCATTTACACAGATGGCAAACCATCTATAGATATAGTCTCAGACAACTGCCTAAGACCCAGAGAGGTTAGATGACTTACCCTGAGTTACATAGTAGATATTTCTTAGGTTATACTGGAACCCACATGTTCCTAAGTTCAAGGTGAGACCATACTGCCTCTCAAAAGAAAGACTAAATGAAATTATAATAGACAAATTAATTTGGGTAAGTTAGTCAGCAAGCATCTTATGTGATTTGGAACACTTATCAGTGGATATAGACAAAACAGTGGCAAATTTCTCTTTTCATAGTTCACTTTTTTTAACCTGTCTGTATACTGGAATTCTGCAAAAATATTTGTTTTCAGATTTCTAAAAGATCTTATGTTAATTTGAAGGGTTAAATCATACCCATTTGAAGAGAGGTAGTATATTGTAGTATACAGAGCTGGCTTTAAAGTCATAAGACCTGCTTTAGAGTAACTCTTCATCTATATGTTACTGAGCAATTGTCATCCATGTTGGAAGAGGGAATTTGCTCAGTAAGAGTTCCTTCACCAATAAAATCAGAGTTTGGGACAATTTTTTAAAAATATATTCTAAACCTATTCATTGATACCATGAATGTGGCATGAAAATACCTGACTCTTCCTGTCATCTGTATGCAAAGTCAGAGGTAACTATATAAAAATATGGGCTAAGAAATGGATATTTTTTACTACATAAAATAAACCCTGTATGTTTATGAGTTTTAAAACTAAATCTCTAAGATAGTAAGATGTATATTTAATGCCCTGATTTATCATTTAGGAATACCTGATTCTTCAGAAAACCTCCAAAGTTGATGTGGACTCAAGCGGAAAGAAATGCAAAGAGAAAATGATTAGTATACTCTTTGAAACAAAAGTACAGATGGAACACAGAAGGTATAATTTAGTATTATTGCAGATAGAAAAGCAACTGAATCGATAATTACATTCTGACAAATCTAGGCATATTCATGATTTTCTCTTGTATAATGTAGGTTCCTGGCATTTGAAGTCAAAGAGTATTCATCGTTGGATGAGCTGCTAAAGGAATTTGAAGCTGCAGGGCTTAAGGAGCTGTTCTCTGAGTTTGTACTTCCACTGGTAAAATGAAATAAAAAAATCACAGGAGTCTTTTTAATAAAACAGAAATTGCGTGGATTGATTTCAGTGAGCAATTACATCAAAACTTTTGGGGAGCAACTTTAATTTTTTTGGAATGAAATGTGAAAACATCTCAAGAAAAAAAACAATTTATGTTTCATTAAAAGTTAGATTTAATTAAGCAGTTTATCAAGTACCTATGTTCAAGTCAGTGTGTTAAGCCCTAGGAATAGAAAGGCAAAGAGAAATGATTTTGACTGTGTCTTGATATTTACCAAGGAAGTCTGAGTTTTAATTGTTGACACATTTTTGAAAGACAAAATGTGAAGAAATGATGGTAAATTCTACCATCTTTCTAGGTTATATATTTCTCCTTTCATTCACACATCAATTTCTTAATTGTAGCCTGACTGAACCTGAAGAAGTCCTTGTTTTTATGAGAGTTTTTTTCTGGAAATCTTTATCACTTTTCTTTAAAATAAATTATGTGTAAAGTTATTTACTTTCATGTTTTTATTTTTTAAACAATATTGCTATCTTAGAGACAGAGGTTTTTCCTCTCAGGGAATATAAATTGAAAAATCCTTCAGAGGCCTGATTCAACCTACACCTGAACAAAAAAATCCCTGCAATAACTGGCATTTGTGATGAATGAATAAATAGAAAACATTTATTAAATGTCTACTACGTGATGGGCACTGTGCTGGAGATAATTTTTAAAAGTTCTTTTTCTTAATGATGTTACATTTTAATAGGGGGAGATAGCACACACAAGAAAGTGGGGCTAGCGAAGGGAGTTTTGATTGGGAACTCACAAGATTTGTGAGTGGAAGCACAAGGCAGCTAATTGTTAAAATTGTATTATTAATGTGTTGTTTCTTAATTTAAAGATCTTTCCCATCCATTAATAGGCCCATGTGACCTGCTTAAATCACATGAAAGCCTAAGTCACATATGGTGGGAAGAGCTTGCTGAATGGGTAGAATAGGAAGGGTGGAACAGAACTGAGAGGAAGTTGGTGAGAGCAGTTAAGGGAAATTTATCTTTTCCCCAGTCCCTTAAGTGATTTAACTGTGAAATCTTGTCCAGCACCTCTGAAAGAGGTTGCCCTATCTCCTCAATTACTAGAGTCAGAATTAGGTGCCTATAAGCAGGAGGAACCATCATCACTATGATATTTCTGTGGGAAACTGCTAAGGGGGTATCATAGTAGGTATCTGTATTTCCAGTCATTATGGCAGTCTTTATTACCCCCTCCTTTAACTTTCTCATAAAGTCCCTGAGTGAATACCAGGGTCTGTCTCCACCAGGCCACATAGAATCAGTAGGATATTGTCTATTATATCTATCTGCTGCTACAGCTAACAGATTGGTCATTTTGTTACCTCCTTGCATATGGTAATATCTAAAAGCTTGCTGTACAAAAGGATTTGAACTAATACCTATGAATTTCAAGTAATCCACACTATGTATTGGTACTCCTTCAGCCCCTTCATCACTGATTGTCACCATTTGAAGATATTAATGATTCTTCCATCCTTTGGGTGAACTGACTCAAAATATCTGTGACCTTCTGCTAAGTAAAATCCTCAATTATACCCCCTGGTCTCCTGCTTTCATCTTAGTATTGGGTATGCTTCTGCCTGAGAAGCCTCTTCCTCTAATGTTGTTTCATTTTCCTCCTTTGGCTTTGTTACATTTTCCTGCCATACACTCTCCTGGAAGTCACCATGGCAACTAGGCTCGATCTGTATAAGGGCTGCATGCACATTCCTTTTGCCAGCTTTTCATATCTTCTGAGCTAAATGAAGTTTTTTTTTTTTCCTTCTACCATCTGGGACCCTCCAGCTTGCTCTTTTAAAGGAGATCTTGAATGCTGAGAATTCCCATGCAGACTAGCTAACTTTCCATATGAATTCTTTTCCTTCAGCAGCTTGTCTCTGCTTTTACACATAATACGCTAATCTATTAATAAAATTCAGCCTCTCCTACACACTTCTTCTAGTTCTTTCCCTGGTTTTACTGGTATTCCTTGCAAACATCTTTCCAGATCTCTAGGTTCTCCCTCCTGTAACCTTGGTTCCCAGTTTTCGTAGGGTCTGGTGCTTTTAGCCCATTCCCTTGCTAGGGAGAAATAAGGTAAATCCTTCCATTGTGGGATATCCATTTCTTCCTGTAATGCCCTTCTGCCTCCCAAAAGAGATTTTATACCATGCCATCCTGTTCGTAGTGCCATATGTATTGCCAAGTCAATATTCCCAGTGCTGATAGCAATATGAATATGCTAGCATAGTTCTGAATCGCAAAATATAATAGACTCTCCATGTGGAAGACAGAAAAAAAACATTTATTTAGACACCAGAAAGTCAAATCCCAACACTAGAAGACTGAATCCATCATAGCAACAAAGAAGTCAATGCACATTATCATTGCAGGGGCACTGCCATTCCCAAGCTTTCTGCTACCCACCTCCCCAACCTTCCCACAAACAATCACAATCCTAGCTGTCTACTTGCTTGTGCCCTCTCTTCTTCCACTCTAACTGCTCTCACTTCCTCCTAGTTTTGCTCCACCCTTCCTGTTCTGCCCATTTGGCAAGCTTCTCTCACCACATGTGATTTAGGCTTCCATTTGATTTAAGCAGGTCACATCAGCCTGTTAATGGATGGGAAAAGTCTTCAAATTAGGCAAAAATCCATTAACAATACAGTGAGATAGGGCCAGTCCCTTAAACCTCTCAGGCTGTTTTCTCCTACAATAACAAAAATAATGTCTGTAGTAATTACTTCAAGTGGTTGTAGAAGTCCAAGATATAATCTACATAAAATTGCCTTTTGAAAGCCACAATGATCCACGCAAATGTTACTACTTAAAGGATTTGTAATTTTGTTAATGTGGGTACTCCTGTTGATACAGCTTAAAGTTCCTTTGCAATTTAATAGATGGTCCCCAAGAGTTGTTGTGGTAAAAAATTCATCCCTCTTCAGTCAACTATTGATGAGCTTCTGTAAATTTAGCCAGACTATTCCTTGCATGTACTTAAAGCCTTTCCAAGGATCCATGAGATGTTTAACTCTATGGACAGAGCCTGAAAAAAAACAGGATAATTGCCATACTCATGAAATAGTAACATTGACAGACTGTGCAAAGTGGCCAGATTAATGTGCTAAAAGCAAAGTAAGAATAGTTAACAAATTATACAACCTGATTCATTTTGGTAATTTGATTGTATAAAAAGCAAAAGACAAAAAGCATGAAGCAATGAATATGTGCATAACTGGATACATGTAATTTCCTGCAGAGCATACATTACTTGGGTAAGAGTTGGCATTATCATCTGGTTACATGTGTTTATCCAGTTTCACCTGAGATGTTAGAAGTTAGCCTGGTCACCACTCAAATAGCCTTTGCTTTTCTGTGATCTGTTGATCACTGTCCCCCTACCAGTATTGGTTGATGATACTGGTTGATCGTATTCATCAGGGGCTATACCTCTCTACTTTCCTAAACCTCTGATTCTAGAGGGACCAGGCTACCTCACAGTTGTTAGTAGTTCATGAGGCACAATCTTCACTCATAGGCAGAATTTTCATTTGAAATGACTGCTTTTGATCTACTGCCTGGTTCAGGCACACTTTGTAATAAATAGGTGTTTATGGTTTAGAATCTGCTGAGATCAATGTCTATCAATCTCAGCTTGCTTGGTACAGTCCAATAAATGCTTTAATATCTTTGCAAGCTACTTCCCATCCCTAACTATTTTATAGATAGGTAAGTTGCTCATTCTCTCCACTATTAAGTATGGAGTGGTTTTCCATTGATTTGCTAACTTGTGCATCCTCTGACTACCAATATTTCTTAGCAGCCTCTTGCCTTGTTGAAGGTTTCACCAACAAATTTGGGCCCTTATATATTTTGTTTCTTTTATTGTTCTTATGGTTTGAAGTTGTAAGTAGATGGTAAGTTTCCTTTAGCTTCTCAGCCGAGAGTTATATTGATTTCTGCAATCTCTCAATCTTTGGAGACTCCCAAACACAGAGCAGATAGGTATTGCATAATTATGCCCCCAAATTACTAAATAGTGTATTAAGTGTATCGCCATGGTGATATTCTGGTGGTGACTATGAATATGGTGACATAGTTTTCAATCTCAAAGTATAAGATTCTCCGTATAGAAGCAGAAGAAAAACATTTATTTAGACACCAGAAAGCCAAATTCCAGAACCAGAAAGCAAAATCTGTCATGGTGATCAAGAAATTAATAAACATGATCACTGCAGTGGTCAAAGTCATTCCTAAGCTTCGCCCCTCTGCCAGAGCCTTCTCACAAGCAAACAAACACTCAGGAGCCTGAGCTGTGCCTGCCTGCCTGTGTCCTCTTCCCCAACCATGCTCACTCACTTCCTCCAGGTTCTGCTCCACCTTTCCTGTCCTGCCTGTTCAGCAAGCTCCTCCCACCACATGTGACTTAGAGCTCCAGGTGATTCAAGCAGCTCACATGGGCCTATTAATGAACAAGAAAGATCTTTCCATTTAAACTGCTATTACATAAACCAGGAGCATCATTGCTGGTGGAGTTGTATGTATCTACCAGAAAAGTGAGATGCCAGCTCTGCTGAGATTTATTATTTCAGTATTCCTACTACACTCATCAGTTTATGGCTAAAATGTTAAGATAGTTGATCTCCTTTATAGTAGGAAGGCATTTTTTTCTAGACTTTTTAATGCTAGCCAAAACTCATGCTGAAACATGCTATTTATTTCCAGATAGTGAACTCAGTGTGCAGATTGAAGCATATTTTCTTTTCTCCTTCCTTTTTTTTTTTTTTTGGACATAGCAAATGTGGGAACTTGTTTTGTATGACTTACATATTTGTCATGGGTTTTCTTTTTTCTTACCTTCTCAGTATGTAGGGGAGGCAAAAAAGGGAGAGAATTTGGAATGGAAAATAAATAATTTTTAAAAATATCAAAGCTACACTTTCTAGGTCCCTGCCCAAGTCTGAATGGGTCCTGGCAGGAAGTCCATAAACTGAAAATTTTTTCTCAATATATTTTAGCATCTGTGGAAGCTTTCCGTTTCTTTGTTGGGTTTTCTTACATACACACCTTATGAAGTGGTCAGCTACCACTGATAAGTTGATTTTGCTATCTCCTTCAAAAGTAAAATGTATATGCAGACAAGTTCTAGCATTTTATTGGTGTTAACATTCTCTAAAAATACATTGTGAGTTGGTAGTGCTTTTTCTTTGCACACAACTGGGTACAAGTCACACTTTTTGGTGACCCATGTAGCTATCTTGAGCAGGAAAAATATTTCTTACAACTGTAGGGTTATTCCTTGATGCAAATTTCCAACCAGAGTCATTATATAAAGTTTTCATGACCAAAAAATGGTATGCCCCAGCTAATATCAACTGGTTTTAGTTATCATACATGTGATAAGGGACAGTTTAGTGTAGTACTCCTGTTTACAGCTCCGAGTTCTACCATTGTCTTGATAATAACGTATCTTTGAGAGATTGGCATTTGAGCCCTCTGACATTGCTTTCTTCTTATCATGCATTCATATACTCCATCAGCATCAGCCATCTATTCTTTTCACCGTCATGCACAGGCAACAGAAGTAAATAGCATCGACTTAATGGAGTGAGGCTCACATGTACTTTTGGCACATTATCTGGTGGAACCTTTCAGCTGTACTGTCATCTTGTCTTCCTGTTCCTTGGGCTGTTTGTTACATATAGCTTTCACTCCTTTAGGTATTAACATAGGTTCATTGTCACATGGCCTTCTGCATAGGGCATCTACATTCCTATCTTTTCCAGTGGGGACTAGATATTGAATTCCTAGTTGGCTAGTGCTCCCATCCATTTCTGATAGACAGTATCCAAGAACACTGGTCAGAATATCTCAGTGGATTTTTGTCAGTCTGTACTTGAACATCACTCCATACAAATAGTCTTTGGATTTCTCAGTGACCTTCCATTTCAGTGTGAGAAACTCTTAACTACTAGCTGGGGATAAATGATTGTTCACGCATGATAGGAGCTGACATGGTGCTTCTCTTCTTAGCTGAATTCCACTCCCACTCTTCCCCTCCCCCCCCACTCAATCAGTAATTGCTACTGTTTGGCCACAAGATTGCCACTGTTTGGTCATGACCATAGAATACTTTGAATTTATGTATGCATTTTAAGTATGAGTCTAGGGTTTAATTTTCTTTCCTCCACTCCTCCAAGGTGCTAAAAAACAGGCCTTTAAAATTTTCCATTAACTAGCAGATATTGTTATTATCAGAATCCTACCAGTCCTGTAATAGTAGTTCTATTGCATAGCTGACCCAGTTCTCTAAAAGTTTTCCTCAGAACAACTAAGGTTATTCCCTGAAAATGTTCCCAGATTTGGTTTATCTTTGCTGTCGTTAACAATGTGTACTATTTTCAGTCTAAAGGGAAAGAAAATCTCAGAACCTTTTAGGGGCTCTGGCCATCAAATGACTTACTGGTGAGGTGACTCCCTGCACCATGGTGGAATTATCTTTTGGTCTTCCTTCCTAAGCCATTTTGCTCTTTGAGTTGGGGAAGCTTCACCCCTTCTCTACCATGGATAATAAAGAAACATCTTTGGTTTACAGACTGTAGATTCAGCATGGTTCAAGAATAATTCTAGGAAAGGGTCTCCTGGAACATTCTGTATGAGTGAAACTACAAATCTGTTTTCAAATCCAAATTACTTGCTATGTTGTTATCAGTTCGATTCATTATTGCTGCGTGTGTAGCACCTTCTTCCCCTCAAATGGAGGATTGTGAACCAGTTTCCAAGATTATACCCTATCTGATTTTTTAATGTGTTCTCAAATGTTCAAATGACTCTAGTAATTCAGAGAGTATAACCTTCAGAGATACTCCCACCTCACTCCCACATATACTTTTGATAGTACCCTAATTCATGAAGATCAAAGTAAATGTGTAAAAATAAAAAGTAATAACAATGTCATTAGTAGATTATGCAATTGTAGAATGGGGTCCTCTTAGTCATAAATCAGAACGAAGATCTTTTTTGCAATTATATAAAACATTTCCATATTAGGCATTTTGTATAGGAAGACTCAAAAGAGAAAGAAGAAAGTGAAAAATTGTATGCTGCAGTCTATATTTAATCAGTATCAGTTCTTTCTTTGAGGTAGATAGTATGCTTCATCATAAGTCCTATGGGGTGTTTTGGATCATTGTATTGATGAGAATACTAAGCCATTCACAGTTCTTCATTTAACAATATTGCTGGTACTATGTACAGTGTTCTTCTGGTTCTGTTCATTTCACTATGCATCAGTTCTTGTAAGTCCAGGTTTTTGTGAAATCATCCTGCTTGTGTTTTCTTATAGCACAATAGTATTCCATTACAATCATATGGCACAGCTTGTCTAGTCATTCCTCAATTGATGGGTATCCTTTTGTTTTCTGATTCTTAGCCAGCACAAAAAGAACTGCAATAGATATTTTTGCACAAATACATCCTTTTTCCCTCCCTTTTTTTTGGATGTCTTTGGGATATAGACCTAGCAGTGGTATTGGTGGATCAAAGGGTGTGCACAGTTTGGTTTCCCTTTGGGCTCTCCAGAATGGTTGGTTCGGTTCATAATTCCACCAACAGTACATTAGTGTCCTAGTTTTCCCACATCACCTCCAGTATCCAACGTTTTCTTTATTTGTCATATTAGCCACTCTGATTTGTGTGAAGTGGTACCTCAGAGTTGTTTTAATTGCCATTTTTCTGATCAATAGTGATTTAGCGCATTTTTTTCTTATGACTGTAGCTTCAATTTCTTGTCTGAAAGCTGCCTGTTCATATCATTGATCATTTATCAATTGGGGGATGAATTGTGTTTTTTATAAATTTGACTCAGTTCTCTATATATTTGAGAAATGAGGCCTTTATGAGAAATACTTGTTGCAAAATTCCCCCCGCCCCCATTTTTCTGCTTTCCTCATAATTTTGGTTGCATTGGTTTTGTTTGTACAAAAATTTTTTAATTTTATATGATCAAGATTATCTGTTTTACATTTTGTAATGCTGTGTATCTTCTTTGGTCCTAAGTTCCTCATTTATCTGTAAATCTGACAGATAAATGATTTCATGCTCTCTTAATTTGCTTATAGTATAGCCCTTTAGGTGTAAATCATGCACCCATTTTGATCTTGCCTTGGTATGCAGTGTTGTTGTTGTTTGTCCTTTCTTTTCTAAGAAGACTATTACATCAGGGAGCGATGCCATGATATACAAGTGAATTGGACTTATGAATGAGAAAAGACCATGACCTTTTTAAGCTAGGGTCTTTAGTAGGTCTCAGTTTGACTGAGGCAACACCCATTTAGTGGTTAAGGGTGAGATAAAAATGAGGCAGACAAAGTCCTCTTTTACATAGTGAAAAAAAAATCAATCTGGGAAGGAAAGACTCTCAGGGTTTCTGACCAAAATAGAAACAATTGCTATTTACATTCACTCTGAGCCAATCAGGGCTCAAACAATGAACAAGTGTGGCTAAGGGCCAGTCAATGAAAGCCAGAATGATTTGTGTTTAAGACAAAGCCCTTAAGAAAAAAATCTAGCCTGTAAACCCAAAAATATCTTGTGAGGTTTCAGCAATCAAGATTTACATTCCTTTGGCTAGAGCTAGGAAAGGAAGGAAAGAAAGAAGGAAGAAAAAGAAAGAAAGAAAGAGTTGTGTTGCTCAACTGGTCAGTTCCAGTTTGGGTCCCCAGTGGGGCAGCTGGTACTATTCACAGAGGCTGTTGTTTGTCCTTTGTTCTTGAAGAGGACCATGACTTCTGGGAGGTGATGCTATGACACTAAGTAGAGGTAACAGTGAAAAGGTAGACAGAGGATATTATGGGCAGAACCTGGCAATCCTGAATACTTTGTGGGACTATATATTACAACATGGGAGAGTACATATAAAGGAAGAGTTGGGGCCAAACCTGGGGTGGAGAGGGGGGAGAGGGGTGTGGGAATTAGGAGTGGGGCAGTGGCAGAAACTGCTGCTGCTGTTCTCGAACTTTGCTCCCCTCCTACCACAGTGAGACAGACCTTTTCTGCAGCACTAGTAAGCTGCTTCTTACTCTGCCATCTTGGCACTAGAAGTCCAATTAAGATTCATAAAATAAAAATATTTAATATAATGCTTTGAACAATAAAAGAGAAATTTTTGCTAAACAAAATAACAAAATGCTTTTAAAAATTAGCACAATATTCCTAAACAGAGAGGAGAAAACATTTATCCTAGTTTCTAGGCTGACTTTTTATCTAGTATGCCACACTACCTCTCTTAAGTGTTAGGTGTACAAAAATAAAAATGAAAAACATCCCCTGACTTTAAGATATGAATATTTACTGAGGGATATAGTTGGTAGAGTTAATAAATACAGGAAAATTTGAGGAAGGAGAGAGAGGACCACAAACTAGGGTTCCTTGAATTAGATTTTCATTCTATAGAGCTCCCCATCCATTCTGGGCTTGCTTCTCTAGAATTTTATTGTGTAAGATCCTGCCAATATTTCTCTGAATCCTTTAAAAGATTTAATAAATTTCAAAATCTCTTCTCCCAAAATTCCACAATCAAAAGCTCTTTTGGATGAGCTGGTAGGTAGGAAGAGAAAGAGGAGAGTCAGGAATGAAATGAAATGTGGGTAGGGCTTTTCTTGAAATAGTAGAACACTGATGTGGGAAAGGCAGTGATATCTAGATATCCTTTTTATAAAACCCTTACGATACCAACATGGTCCTTAGGGGAAAGTTCATATTGTTAAACATCTTAGCAAGATTAGTGGTAGTGTACGGCATGGCTCATTTTCAAAACCCATGAGTTTAATTTGAGAAATTGTTCCTTTAATTGCCTTCTCTTCTTTTTTAAAAAGTTGCTTTATTTTTTAAAAAAATATATTTTACTTATTTTTCAGTTCTCAACATTCACTTCCACAAGAATTTGAATTCAAAATTTTCTCCTCATCTCTCCTGTTTCTGCCCCCCTGCCTCCCAAGACAGCATGCACCTCATCCACCCTTTCCTCCTGTCTGTTCTTCCTTCTATTACCCATCCTTCTTCCATTCCCCTTCCCCTCTATCTTCCTGTAGGGCAAAATAGATTTCAGTACTCCATTTCCTGTATGTCTTAATTTCCAGTTGCATACTAAAACAGTTTTTAACATTCATTCTTAAAGTTTTGAGTTCTGTATTCTTTCTCTCCCTCCCCACCCACCCTCATTGAGAAAACAAGCAATTCCATATAGGTCATACATGTGTAACAATGCAAAGCTCTTCCATAAAAGTTACGCTGTAAAAGACTAACCACATTTCCCTCTGTCCTATCACGCCCTCCACTTATTCCATTCTCACCTTTGACCTGTCTTCCCACAATAGTGTTTGTTTCTGATTTTCCCATTTCCCAATTTGCTGTCCTTTCTATTATCTTCCCTCTCCTAGCCCCTTCCTCCTTGCCTTCCTGCAGGGTGAAATAGATTTCCATATCCAATGGAGTGTGTGTTATTCCCTCCTTAAGCCAAATCCCATGAGAGTAAGGCTCAATTATTTCCTTTCATCTCCCTCCTCTTTTCCTCCTTTGTAAAAAAGCTTTTTCTTCTTTCTTTTATGTGAGATGATTTGCTACATTCTACCTCTCCCTTTCTCTTACTCCTAGTACATTCCATTTAACAGTAAATTTTATTGTTTTTAGGTATTCTGCTTTCATATGCAGCTTACCCTGTGCCCTCTGCGTATATGTATATATATGTATACACACATATACACATGTGTATATATACATACATACAGCCATGAACATATACATACCTACACATATATAATATACACCCACATACATACCCATATACACCTACATATACAAATATATATATTCCCTCTAACTACCCTAATACTGAAAAAGATCTCATGAGTTACAAATAACATCTTTCAATGTAAGAATGTAAACAGTTCAACTTTAATGAATTCCTTAGGACTTCTCTTTCCTGTTTACCTTTTCATGTTTCTCTTGATTCTTGTATTTGAAAATCAGATTTTCTATTCTGCTCTGGTCTTCTCAACAAGAATGCTTAAAAGTCATCTATTTCATTGAAATTCCATTTTTTTCCCCCTGAAGTATTATACTCACTTTTGAGAGGGTAGGTGATTCTTGGCTTTAATCCTATCTCCTTTGACCTCTGGAATATCATATTCCAAGCCCTTTGATCCCCTAGCATAGAAGCTGCTAAATCCTGTGTTATCCTGATTGTATTTCCACAACACTTGAATTGTTTCTTTTTGGTTGTTACAATTTCTTTATTTTTTAAAAAATCTATAAATAGATTTTCTTTTTCCCACCTCCATCCCTAGGGGGAAAAAAAGGAAAAACAAAATCCTTGTAACAAATATGACAAATTAGCACTCAGACTAAATTCTAGCATTGCCATATCCAAAAACATATGTCTCAGTCTGTACCTTGAGTCCATCACACTTCTGTCAGAGAGGTAGTTAGGACGTTTAATTCTCTGGAATTGTGGTTAGAATTCTTAGTCTTAAAAAGTTGTTTTTTACCCCATTTCTTATTACATTTTTGATGTTATAATATAAATTGCTCTTCTGATTCTGCTTAATTTACTCTGCATCAATTCATACAAGTTTTCCCAGATTTCTCTACAACTGTCCCCTTTGTCATTTTGTAGAGAGCAAAGCTATTTCCCAATTGACAGGTACCCCCTTAATTTCTAGGTCTTTGTCAGTAAAAAAAGAGCTGCCATAAATATGTTGGTACACATGAATTCTTCTATTAAAAAGAATTTCTTTAGGGCATAAACTGAGTAGTGGTGTTCCTGGATAAAAGGTTATAAACATTTTGTAACCTTTGAGGTACAGTTCTAGATTGCTTTCCAGGATGACTAGACAAATTGACAGTTTTACCAATAGTACATTATGTTCCTGTTTCCCCACAGCCTCTTCAACATTTGTTTCTTTCTTAAAAAATCAAGTATGCTAGTCTGTTGAGTATGAGGTAGGCCCTCAGAGCTGCTTTATTTGCATTTCACTAATGAATAGTGACTTGGAAAATTTTTTCATCTGGCGATTCATAGAGTGAATTTCTTGTTCTGAAATCTGCCTGTCAATATCCTTTGATCATTTGTCAGTTGGCAATTGAGACTTCTGTAATAACTGCCCTTTGACCAGAGGTCAGAGGTACAAGCTGTGTACTTGTACATATTCCAAAATACCACTTGATACTTTCTTAGATTTCACCTATGTTTTTAGGAAAGTGGAAATCAACTTAATAAGCTTTAAATAATCTTCCAGTGTTCTGTAAATATATAAAAAGCAGCTAGATGGTGCAGTGGATGGAACACTGAACCTGGAGTCAGGAAGGCCTAAGTTCAAATGTGGCCTCAGGTTTTTACTAGCTGCATGTCTCTGAGCGATTCACTTAACTCTACCTTAATTTCCTCATCTGTCAAACAAGCTAGAGAGTGAAATGGCAAACCACTCTGGTACTTTTGCTAAGAAAATCCCAAGTGGGATCATGAAGAGTTGGACCCAACCAAAACAAGAAAACAACAGCAAATGTATATTAAAAAATTTGTAGGTACTAAGACAATAGCCAGTGAGACTATACTAAATTAGGCATTTTTCTTGTGCAAATGTATTTTGAATTATGATAATTATGACAATGACAATTTAGATTTTATATTATTTTAGGGCTTACAAAGTACAGTTTTCATAACAATCCTTAAAAGGAAGGAGAAAAGGAGAAAATTTTAAGTCTCTTGAAAGGCAGCTACATGTCATAGTGGATAGAGTTTTACCAAGAATTACAGAGACTGAGGTCTGTTCAAATTCTGTCTCAGTCACTTAAGAGCTTATGGAACCCTGAGCAAATCGCTCAGCTCCCTTCAGCCCGATTTTCCTTATCTTTAAAACAAAGGGGTTGAACTCAGGGATCTGAGTTCTAACTCTATAATCTTTGGTTTTCACAAGGCTCATTGTTTGATTTGTATTGGTTTAGTCAGTCCATGCAAATACTTATTTCCTAGAAAGCCAATCAGAAAGGTATAATATAGTAGTTTATATTCATATTAGTCCCTTAAAGTTTTAAAAGCATTTTTATCACAATGCCCCTATATGGTAGTGGAGGGCTTATTATTCCCAATTTTCCAAAGGAAGGAACTGAGGCTCAAACTGATTAAGTGACTTGCTCAGAATCTCACAGTTAGGCAGCATAGGAGCAGGTATTCAAAGTAACCAAGGTCTTCCTGGTGCCAGGTCCACTGCTCTTTTCACTATATTTTTTCACTATATCTTTTCCCATTGCTTATAGAGAAAAGTAGACTACATATATGTGAATGTATACATTTTGAATAATACCTTAGTTATTTGGTACTATCAAGGGAATGATGTGTCCTGGATAAGGGAAGTTCCCAGGTAACTGAAGGTTAATCCTTTGGCCAATAATATGTAAACTATTTTTGATGAGGATATTTCTAAAATGCTTTAGCTATTTCTCTATGATAATAATCTTTTTTCAGGAGTGGGACACCTGCATAATATAGTCTTTTCTTGATGAAATGGGGTATAAGGTTAATGAGAGTTGATCCCCCTCCACCCCATTTGAAAACCCAGATGTTGGTACTTCTCTCTCTGATAACTCTGTATGTATGTAATGGTCAGACAGTTGGATCTGTCTGTTGATCTGTGATGTATGTATTGCTTATGGTCAGACAGATAGAAGCCCTGTCTGTTGGTCTTTATTTCTCTGCTTGTATTTTCAATTACATTGGTGAATGTAATTGAAGTAGATTGTTGACCCCTCCTTTAAAGTTGCTTTCTTCTTAAAAAAACAGATCAAAGAACCTGTGCTAGTAGATCATCCTGGGTATGTCAGGGTGCTTGCTGCTACATAGGGCTAGTCAATATTCATTTATTAAGCACCTGCTACGTGGCAGGCACAGTGCTAAGTACTGGGGCTACAAAATAAGAGAATGAAAGATATCCTTTGCTCTAAAAGAGTTTACAATCTAATGGGAAAAGACAATCACAAAAAGAAGCTGAAAAAGGGGATTCACCAGAGGGTACCTGGCTTGGGAGCATGTTTGTGGAGTTGAAATCAAAAGCCATCATTATGAATAGCAATTGTCATGACATATATAAAAGGGGAAGACCTCCACATTTATTGAGGCATGGAAGTCTTTGCATTGCCCTTCATTGATTACTTCCCTTGGTACAATGATTTCACTATACAACTAAATTTCACTTTCTTCTTCTAGCAGCAAGCTATGGGGCTTGACCTCCTGGCACCACTTTGTGATTTTTAATTACTACCATTTCACTTTACACTTAGGTTCCAGTTGTTCAGTTCAGACTCTAGGAAAGGACTTTGCCTTCCTTCCTCATTGCATTCATCCAGGATGACCTACTAACCAAGGCTGTCATCCAAGGCTCTGTCCTGCACCCTCTTCTTCCTCTTGGTGATCTCATTAGCTCCCATGAATTCAATTACCATCTCTTTGAAGATGATTCAAAAATCTATATATCCATCTCTAGTCTCTCTCCTGAACACCTCTCTTCCATAGCCAACTGCCTTTTGGACATCCTGAACTGAATGTTCCCTGGGCATCTCAAAATCAGTATGTCCAAAACAGAACTTTTTTTCTTTCTCCCCAAACCTTTTATTCTTCCGGACTTTGCAATTAGTGTTGAGGGCACAGTCACCCAGGCTTGCAACCTTGGTGTCCTTCTTGTGTTCTTTTTTCAACTTACATTGCTTATCTTTTCTGTTGCCACTTTTTGTTGTTTGTCCCTTTGTAACATCTTTGGCGTATTTGTGTAGGCTAAAAAAAGTCTTCTCTTGGCTTCTGAACTATTCCTGAATTATATTCATAGTAAACTTTTAGAATTTCTTCCTCCTCAAAAATCCAAAAGCTCCCTCACTATATAGTTTTGATTTATTTATGTTTGTAATAGCATGCCACCTGTGTCCTAGAATCTGCCTGCAATTATTTCATTAGTTTCACAAATATTATATATTATTAGTCACAGTCTTCTAAAAAAATTAAATTGGGACATCTTTCCCTCTATAATTAAAAACATTGTGTGCTTCTACTATAACCTATATTCTATTCTTTAAAACCAGATTTAAAAAAAATCATTCGTTGTAATTATGGTGAATATACACTGAAATCCTTTATAACATAAACTTGTGTGTTTCCTTTAATTTAGAATCAGAGTCAAAATTTAGAAGGGACCTTAGAAATCTTCTACTATAATCTTGAACCAAATGGATCTCTGACAGGCAGTTATCTAGATTGCACCTGATTACCTTTACTCATGGAACTATCACAATCTTTGAGGTAGCTTGCTCCATCGTTGGAGAGCTGTAGTTATAATGAGCTGAAATCTTCTTCCCTGAAATTTTCACCTCTTGGTTCCTTCACAAAGAGCAGTAATATTTTTTAAACATCCTCAGTTACTGCAATTATTCTTCATATGATATGATTTCCAAACTTCCTATAATTCTAGTCACGTTTCCCCTTAAAAAAATAAAGCTAGGTATAATGTTACCAGAGTGTGGAAGAACTTAAACTTCCCCTTGTTTTGTTTCTGGAAATTTTATCTTATGGAAGACTTGATAACAGGTATTCCAGGTCAATCTATCTTCAACTTTTTTAGCTCCCCAAAAGAAGGTAGACTTTTCAACTAATCTTTATAAAACAAACCATTTAACTATGTGATTTTCTTTGCTGACAATGAATGTAAACTTTGGGACCAGCAATTAACTAATGGACCAACTTGGACAAGAGAAAATCTCTTCTCCTAGCCATTATGGGAAGAAACTAGGGAACTTCTAAGTTGATCAAGCCTTAAATAATGTAGTAATTTTTCTAACGTGATTTTTACTGGAACATATGGTAGATGTCATTTTTATCCACATAAGCTTATTTAATGAGGCAATAGCAGAATTGATTATTAACAAGACTTTTTTATCTGGTAGCACTTTTTATATTGTATATATTTTCCAATCTGGACCCTAAAAAGATTTTTAAAGTATATTTTAAACCATTTTCACTTTTAATTATTTTTACATAAAATGGTAATACAGTTTTGTATTTGGGTTGATAATACTGCTTTCAGTTATAATACAGAAATAAGGAGGAATGTAAAATGGTAGGGTATGACTGAAAGACTTGAAATGGTACAGTCTAGAGACTTTTGTCTCTAATTATTCAGCAATAAACGTGATCATAGTGCTAGATGAAGGTCCCCTACATAGCTGAATATGGTTTGTTCAAATGGGACACAAAGTTAAAAGCTGGATTGAACAATGAAGATTGGAAAGCTTTAGACTGCTCTTTGTAAGAACACATTCCTTAGCTTTTGTCCAAAGTTGAAATGTAAAGCTATTATACCAAATTCAATATTTTTGCAGCTATATTTAGAGATATAAAAAGGATCAAATACCTTGTAGATATGAAAAAAATTAAATGTAAAAATGATAGAATGAGGTCATCTGTTTAGCACTCTTCACTGGCAAGATTAAAAAAAAATCACTCTGGAAAACAAATGAAACCTAGGCAAGATTTCTTGAGAATAACCTTTGCTGCTTGGATTTGTGTGGGTAATGACGATCAAGTGAGGTAAAGCAGACCAGCATTTTCAAGACATTAGAAATTTATTTATTAATTGGAAGTGATTTAACTAATTTTAAATTTGATTTTTCTTTTCCTTTTTCTAAAGTAAATGTGACTTCAAAGGTGGTAGTTTTGTAAGGCTTTATTTTGGTGTTAAAATTTAAAGTTTTCCTTGATCATATGTATCCTTTCTTTAGTATTATACTGTCTTTAACAACTTTGAAACCTGTAAGAATGGTGATCAATAAAATAACCATCTGTAATTTCAGAGGACTGAAGACAAAACATGCTGAAAAAACACCTCCTGACTGAGAGGTGGTAGATTTAGGGTCCTTCTCCAGTGAATTAAGGCAAACAGAAGTTAGGTGATTAGCCCAGGGTAACATAGCTAGTAAGTGTCTGAGGCAAGATTTAAATTCAGGTCTTTTTTATAAAAAAATTTAATAGTATTTTATTTTTTTTCCAATTACACATAAAGGTAATTTTCAACATTCATTTTTGTAAGATTTTGAGTTCCAAATTTTTTTCCTTACTTCCCTTTGCTCCCCCCCTTCCCCAGATAGCAAGCAGTCGAATACAGCTTATACATGTACAATCATGTTAAGCATATTTCCACATTAGATATGTTGTGAAAAAAGAAACAGAACAAAAGGAAAAAAGCCACAAGAAAGAAAAAACAAAAAGTGAAAATAGTATGCTTCAACCTACATTTAGACTCCACAGTTTTTTCTCTGACTGGGAAGGGCATTTTCTGTCATGAGTCTTTTGGAATTGTCTTGGATCGTTGTATTGCTGAGAAGAGCTAAGTCTATCAAAGTTGGTCATCTCACAATGTTGCTGTTACTGTGTACAGTATTCTGGTTCTGCTCACTTCTCTCAGCTTATATTCATGTCTTTCCAGGTTTTTCAGAGATCTGCCTGCTCACCATTTCTTATAGAACAATAGTATTCAATTACATTCATATACCACAGCTTGTTCTACCTTTCCTCAATTGATGGACATGCCCTTAATTTTCAATTTTTTGCCATCACTAAAAGAGCTGCTATAAATATTTTTGCACATGTAGGTCCTTTACTCTTTTTTGTGATCTCTTTGGGATACAGACCTAGTAGTGATATTGTTGGATCAAAGGGTATGCATAGTTTGGTTGCCCTTTGGGCATAGTTCCAAATCACTCTTTAGAATAGCTAGATCAGTTCACAAGTCCACCTGTAACGGTGCATTAGTGTTCCAATTTTCCCACATCTTCTCCAACATTTATTATTTTTCTTTTGTGTAGCCAATCTGATAGGTGTGAAGTGGTACCTTAGAGCTGTTTCCATTTGTATTTCTCCAATCAATAGTGATTTAGAGCTTTTTTTAATATGACTACAGATAACTTTTATTTCTTCCTCTGAAAATTGCCTGTACATATCCTTTGATCATTTATCAATTGGGGAATGACTTGTATTCTAATAAACTGGACTCAGTTTTCTATGTTTTTGAGAAATGAGACCTTTTATCAAAAACACTGGCTATAAAAATTGTTTCTCAGCTTTTTTGCTTTTCTTCTAATGTTGGTTGCATTGGTTTGTTTGTGCAAAACCTTTTTAATTTAATGTAATAAAAATTATCCACTTTGCATTTCATAATGCTCTCTATCTCATTGTTGGTCATAAATTCTTCCCTCTTCCATAGGCCTGACAGATAAACTATTCCTTCGTCTCCTAATTTGCTTATGGTGTTACCTTTTATGTTTAAATCACATACCCATTTTGACCTTATCTTGGTATAGGCTGTGAGATGTTGGTCTGTCTCTATGCTTAGTTTCTGCCATACTGTTTTCCACTTTCCCCAGCAGTTTTTCTCAAATAATGAGTTCTCAACCCAGAAGCTGGAGTCTTTGGGTTTATCTAACTGTAGATTATGATAGTCATTGACTGTGTCTTGTGTGCCTAACATATTCCACTGATCCACCACTCTTTCTTAGCCAGTACCAAATAGTTCTGATGATTGCTTCATTATAATATAGTTCACTGAAGCCACCTGCCTTTGCATTTTTTCATTAATTCCCTTGATATTCTTGACCTTTTGTTCTTCCATGTGAATTTTATTATTTTTTTTCCAACTTTATAAAATAATTTTTTGGTAGTTTGATTGATATGGTGCTATTAGCTTGGCCTATTCATGAGCAATTAATAGTTTTCCAGTTGTTTAGATCTGACTTTATTTGTGTGAGAAGTGTTTTGTAATTGTATTCATATTATCTTCAGTTTGTCTTGGCAGGCAGACTCCCAAATGTTTTCTTTTGTCTTCATTCATTTTAAATGGAATTTTCTATCTCTTGCGGTTGGACTTTGTTAGTAATATATAGAAATACTGATGATTTATGTGGGTTGAACTCAAGTCTTCTTGACTTGAGGCCCAGCACTTTATCCACTGAACCATAGAGCTGCCATTTATATACCCATGCAACATACATATATACAACATACATACATACATACATAGACACACATATTTGTATATATAGTCAACAAAGGAATTTGTTTTGCTTGACTATATTTTCTACCAAGAGCTTGTTTTTCTTATCTTTATCCTGCCCCAATGGCATGGGAGATGGTAGGGTAGGAGGAAGAGAAAATAGATTTCTGTTACTTAAAACTTTTTTTTTTAAACAGAAAAATGGTAGGGGGAGTTGCTACAAATGTGTAATGTTACATGCAATTTCACATGTGGTCACTATATTGTTACTTTTCCTCAACTGTTTTGTTACAAGAGATTGTTGTAAATGTTTGTAATGTAGAAACAAAACATCAATAAAACTTAAAAAAAAAAAGATTGTACCATCTCTTTAAAGTACTTTTACATGATATCCTGAAAGGTGTTTTTAGAATAATTTTGTGTTTACTTTTTCCATTATGTAAATTCAGTTATTGTGAGCAAAGTATTGGATGTATTTAATTGGTATCAACTACAGCAGTAGTTGCAGAATTAGGAAATACAAACATTTTAACAGCAGCCCATAGTTACTGTTTTGGATTTTTATATGTGTAAGCTTTAGTATTCATATTAGTTGGTATTGAGTAAATCATATAGTATTCTCTTCTAGTAAGAAACACACACACACACAACTACATAACTGACTCTTTTCTGATATGGAAGGGAAAAAAAATCATTGCCTAGAATATAAAAACATTTTTGTACATTAACTTAGGGAATCTTTGAACTTCAAGAAAAAAAGTCTCTTAATACTTTGAGTATGGAACAATTATGTATTCAAGGACTTTAATTTTATGCTTATCATACAGCAAGCTTTATGTTTTCCTTTGTTTTATTTGCATTTCTTAAAGATAATTTAATGCAAATAACCTCTTCATATACTGCATTAGAACATTTCAGATGGTGGCACTATAGTTAAGATCTTATCAGTGTTTCCATTATAAATCTTTATTACTCGTAGTTTATAATTTAATTGCAGAAACTTGCTGCTGGCTGAAACGAGATACTTAGAGTTTCAGGCTAGAAGCAGTGTTTTTCTTTTTAAAATTTCCTCCTCTCCCCATGTAATTACATATTAGTGCAAGCATAGGGAGGAACTAATTCAGCCAGGTACTGATTCTGAAAAATGTCAAACAGATCATTGTGAGTAAAGTAAGCCCTATTTAAAAATAATTGATAGTTAATCAATGTACTATTGATAAAGTTTAACCATATCACAAGTGATAAAACTGAACTTGCCTCCTCTTTATTATACAAAACAAACAAACAACAAACAAAAGCCCCATATATGAGAAACAGGACAGGAAAACTTCAGAGGAATAGAAAATGTCAGAATTTACACTTGACAATGTCAGTATCATTCTAATGGGCCAGTCACTTGTAAAACCATTTCTTAAATCTTAACTTAGTTTAAACTAGAACTTAGTCTTGTTTTTATGGGATTTGGATTCTCATTTCTTTCCCACAATGTTTGACAAATTAAGGTAAAAGAGGAAAAAAAAGTGAAGAGATGCATCTTCTATGGTTCTTTACTTTCTCTGACATATAAATCATGCCTCTAAGTTTATGCTTCAGTTATCATGACAGGCTACAGAGGTTAATTAGTATGCATAGAAGTCTTAATGTCTTCCCATAGTAGAGTTCAGAAGATCAATTTTAGGACACGTGATGGTTTTGCTATCAAATTTCCAACCAGAAACTTGTAGTGGAGAAAGGTTAACTTATCAGGGAATAAGTAGTGTCTAATCAACCATATTCAATTTCGTTTTTTATCAAACTTAAGAAAAAAAAAAAAGAGAGAACAAGATGTTCTATTTCATTCAACCATATTGACCTTCACCTGTTTAATCCCAACCTATTATACTGAGTGTATGACCTTGACTATGTCTATGACTGTGACTTTTCACCCACATGGTGACAAATCTTTTTCCTTAAAAATTTAACCCAGAATGTAGACAATGACTTTGGGAGGTGCATTTTGACTCTTACCTTTATCATTTTCAAGTTCTAAGACAGAGATAATGAAAGAATAACAATTCTGAAGACTCCAAGCAAGTAGGAAAACATTTTATATAAGTAAATAATATATGATAGGTATTTATTCATGTATTGCCTAAGGAAAAAAGTTCTGAATACCCAAAGCAATTCTGAAAACATCTTCTATCCAAGTTAAAAAAAATACATACATTAGAGATACTTAAAAATAATTTGAAATAAAAATTTATTGTGTTGCAATGTTGATTGATTTTGAGAACCAGAGGAAGCTGTTGAGAAGACCTAAACTTTTAAAATTTGAGAAATAGATTCTAGGAATATTGTGTTCATATATCTATATCTAATCTATATATCCATATCTATCTCATCTCTATCTATATCTATACACATACTTGTATGTGTGTATGTATATATATGTGTGTATGTAAAATCCGTTGCCAAAGGCTTCAAGATACTTATAAATATTAAAAAAATCTAATTCAGCAAGAATTCCTGTAGGGTGAAAACTATTACCTCTGTTTCACAGATACAGAAATTTAGGACTAGAAAGACTAAGTAAAAAATTCAAGTCTATATGGCAATTAGGTGACAAGGGTGGGAAGAGCCATAAATCTCTCTATCTCTAGACAGATGGGTTTGAAGGCTAGATGTGTGACCAGAAAAAAAATCATATAACTTCTGATCCTCAGTTTCCCCATCTGTGAAATGTCTATAATAGTCCTTGTTGAGATGAAAGTACTTTGTTCAGTTATTTCAGTTATGTTCAACTTCTTGTGACCCCATTGAGGGTTTTCTTGGCAAAGATACTGGAGTGGTTTTTAATTCCTTCTCCATCTCTTTTTAAAGAAGATTGGAAACTAAGGCAAACAGGGTTACATGACTTGCGCAGGGTCACATAGCTAGTAAATGTCTGATGTCAGATTTGAACTCAGGAAGATGATGGGTCTTCCTGATTCCAAGTCCAGTGCTCTATCCACTGTGCCCCCTTAGCTATGAACTTTAATGCACTATATAAATGAGAACTCTTTTTGTCTAATTATATCTGGAGAGAAGCAGCAAGGGATGAGGAGTATAGACTTGTCCTTGGAGTCAAAGCAGGAAGGCCTCAATTAATTCTTGCCTCTGACACAAAGTGGTTGTATTTCTCTGGGTAAAGTCACTTAATCTTCTTGCCCCATTTAAGAAGAGTATCCAGGAAATTTAGCTTGTCATTTTCTTCCTGGCTACTCTGGGTTTCATGATCTCCAGAAACTCATCATTTTGTCAGTTTAATTCTACTCTGTAACTCATACATCTTTGTATCATTACCCATCCCTGCAGAACTTCATGATGCCCCTAACGGGGTAACCTCCCATTTCAGCTTCTTCTAGTCTTGTCTCTGCCATTAGATTGCGAGTTCCTTGAAAGCAAGGACAATCTTATGCCTTTCTTTGTATTCCCAGTGCTTAGCATAGTTCCTCACACACAGTAAGGTGCTTAGCAGATCTTGGTACTGATATTGATTCTGTATCTAGTAATTACAATGTATCTGAAAGGTATCTAGTAGGAGAAGGTAATCAACAATGTCAGACCAGTAGAGATGTCAAGAAGGATAAAGATTGAGAGTAGGCCATTAGATTTGGCAATTAGAGATCAATGAACCCTCCATTTCCAGAAAACCCTGTTCCCCGATCCCCTTCCTAGGAAGAGCCAGAGTCAACAAAATTGGGCTTGACTGACCTTTTTAATACTTCCTGATATCCTCTATGTGGTTAAGATAGCAATGTAAAAGTTATAGAGGAGCTCAGGTCCCCTCTACACATCCCAACCAAATAAAACAAAATAAAGTTTTCAGAGAGTAACAGAAGTTACCCAACTGTCTGTTAGCCTGTGTGTGGTTGAACTCCAGCAGATTTCTGTTGTACCCAGTCACAATTAACCCAGGGGGAGGTTTTCTACAGGTTCAGAGTGATTAAACTCTTTGGGTCATTCCACTGCCCTTGTCATTCCACTTCAAGCTTAGGTCAAAACTGGGTCATTGCTCTACTTCTGGGCTGACAGCCACACAGCAACATTTCCAGAACTTGTTCCTTCCTCAGTATTCATTTAGTGCACCCCACTCACAACAACTGCTCCTCTCTCTTCTGGATCTGTGACCTGTCACTGGGTAATGGGACAGAGATAGAGTTGTCAGATGGGACCCATTTCTGAATTCAGTGTAAGTTAGGGAGTCCCCTGGGATCTCATTCTTCCCTGTTGCTTTGTCTTGAACCTCCTTCCTTCCCTGAGTGCTTTATATTATTATAATAATAATATTATAATATATATAATATAATACAATAATTATAATATTCTAATATTCTCTCCACATGCCTCTCCTGGCCAACCCCTCCTCCAGTGACACAAATATCTCCATCTCCCTAAGTTTCTGTCAGCCAGAAAAATAACTCAGTGTGAAGTTTTCTTGGATTTTCTGATCAGAATTTGTTTTCCTGCATTTTATAGGTTGTTGGGGAGAAGGTATACTGGGAAAGCTAGACAAAAATTCTTCCTCTCTGCCATTTTAACTTTGCCCCCTCATTCTTTGCAAAAAAAAAAAAAAAAAAAAAGATAAAGGCAGGGGAGAGAAGAACTATAAGAGGATAAGATGGAGGAAAATATGGAAATAATAATCATAACTACAAATGTAAGTGGAATATCACCATTAAACAGAGGAAGGTAGTAGAATGGAAAAGAAAGCAGCATTTGAGAATATATTATTTACAAGCAGCACACCTGAAACATGAGGATTCACACAGAGTTAAAATTAATTTTAAAATAAGGAGCTGGAGCAGAATTTATTATACTCCAGGCTAATTTCAGAAAGCAAAAGTAGCAATCATGCTTTCAGATCAGGCAACAGTAAAGATGAGATAAGCATAATGTAATTAAGTGTATTATAGATAATACAATGTCAATATTCAAGATATTAAGTATATAATAATATATATACCAGTATATATATATTATGCACAAAAAGTAATATTAATATGTACACCAAATGGCATAGCACTAAGCAGTTACAGGAAAAGTTAACTGAATTATAGAGAAAAATAACAAAAGCATAGTAGTGGGGGACTTCAACATTTCAGAGTTAGACAAATCTAATGATAAAAAGATAAACAAGAAAGGTGTTAAGGATCAGAATAGAATTTTAGAAATATTAGGTATGATAGACCTCTGATAGTTACAGAATGGGACTAGAAAGGAATACATACATACATATATTTATACACACATATACACACATACATACACATGTGTGTGTACATATATAAAATATGTTGTGCAAAGGAACTTTACAAAAATTGATCATGTGCTAGGCATAACAATTTCATGAAGAGAAGGAAAAAAGAAAATTATTAAATACCTCTTTAAAATTATTAAACACAAATCATAATGAGTAAAGGACATTTGAAGAAAGGATTAAAACAAAATGAAAATTAAACAATTCAGTCCTAAGGAATTGGTGGGAGTAATTATAGAAACAAAAATTTATAAAAGAAAACAACAGCAATGAGACATCCTTAAAATCTGAGAAGCAGTCTAAATAAGCTTTAGGGAAAATCTGTATCTCTAAATGCTTTCATTAACAACAACAACAAAAAGGAACAGATAAATTAATTGAACATTCAACTTAAAAACTGGAAGAGCAAGAAATTTAAAAAGTCAAATACAAAAATAGAAATTGTGAAAATGATTTGCTTGTTAAAGCTAGCATTTGATTTTCTCTCTTTTTCTGTTTATTTATTTTGTTTTCAACATTCACTTCCACAAAATTTTGAGTTCCAAATTTTCTCTCCATCTCTCCCCTCTCCCCCAAAATGCCGTGCATTCTGATTATCCATTTCCCCAATCTGCCCTCCCTTCTATCACACCCCTCCCTTCCCTTATCCCCATCTTCTTTCTTGAAAGGCAAGATAAATTTCTATACCCCATTACCTGTATTTCTTATTTTCCAGTTGTATGCAAAAACAATTCTCAACATTCATTCCTAAAACTTTGAGTTTCAACTTCTCTCCCTTCCTCCCTCCCCATCCATCCCCACTGAGAAGGCCAGCAATTCAATATAGTCCATACATGTGTAGTTTTGCAAACAACTTCCATAATAGTCATGTTGTGTAAGACTAACTATATTTCCCTCCATCCTATCCTGCCCCCCATTTATTCTATTCTCTCTTTTGACCTTGTCCCTCCCCAAAAGTGTTTACTTCTAATTGTTCCCTCCTTCCATTTGCCTTCCTTTTCATCATCCCCCCTTCCCCACCTCTTCCCTTCTCCCCTACTTTCCTGTAGTGTAAGATAGATTTTTATACCAAATTGAGTGGGCATGTTATACTTCCTTAAGCCAAATGTGATGAGAGTAAGCTTCACTTTTCCCTTCTCACCTCCCCCCTTTTCCCCACCATTGAAAAAGCTCTTTCTTGCCTCTTTTATGAGAGATAATTTGCCCCATTCCATTTCTCCCTTTCTCCTCCTGATATAATCCTCTCTCACCCCATAATTTTATTTTTTTAGATGCCATCCCTTCCTATTCAACTCACCCTGTGGTCTCTGTCTATATACGTGTGTGTGTGTGTGTGTGTGTGTGTGTGTGTGTGTATAATCTCTCCAACTACCCAAATACTGAGAAAAGTTTCAAGAGTTACAAATATTATCTTTCCATGTAAGAATGTAAACAGTTCAACTTTAGAAAGTCCCTTGTGATTTCTCTTTCCTGTTTACCTTTTCATGTTTCTCTTGATTCTTGTGTTTGAAAGTCAAATTTTCTATTCAGCTCTGGTCTTTTCATCAAGAATGCTTGAAAGTCCTCTATTTAGTTGAATGACCACTTTTTCCCCCTAAAATATTATACTCAGTTTTACTGGGTAGGTGATTCTTGGTTTTAATCCTAGTTCCTTCGACTTCTGGAATATCATATTCCAAGCTCTGTGATGATCCCTTAATGTAGAAGCTGCTAGATCTTGTGTTATCCTGATTGTATTTCCACAATACTCGAATTGTTTCTTTCTAGCTGATTGCAATATTTTCTCCTTGACCTGGGAACTCTGGAATTTGGCTACAATATTCCTAGAAGTTTCTTTTTTTGCCTTTCTTTCAGAAGGTGATCAGTGAATTCTTTCAATATTTTGCCCTCTGGTTCTAGAATATCAGGGCAGTTTTCCTTGATAATTTCATGAAAGATGATATCTAGCCTCTTTGTATGATCATGGCTTTCAGGTAGTCCCATAAGTTTTAAATTGTCTCTCCTGGATCTATTTTCCAGGTCATTTGTTTTTCCAATGAGATAGTTCACATTATCTTCTATTTTTTCATTCTTTTGGTTTTGTTTTGTAATTTCTTGGTTTCTCATAAAGTCATTAGCTTCCATCTGCTCCATTCTAATTTTTAAAGAGCTATTTTCTTCAGTGAACTTTTGAACCTTCTTTTCCATTTGGCCGATTCTGCTTTTTAAAAGCATTCTTCTCCTCATTGACTTTTTGGACCTCTTTTGCTGATTGAATTAGCCTATTTTTCAAGGTGTTATTTTCTTTGGCATTTTTTTGAGTCTCCTTTAGCAAACTGTTGACTTGTTTTTCATGATTTTCTTGCATCACTCTCATTTCTCTTCTCATTTTTTCCTCCACCTCTCTTACTTGATTTTCAAAATCCTTTTTAAGCTCTTTCATGGCCTGGGACCATTGTATATTTATTTTGGAGCTTTTTAATGCAGAAGGCTTGACTTTTACGTCTTCCTCTGATGGTGAGCATTGTTCTTCCTCATCCAAAAGGATGGAAGAAAATACCTGTTCACCAAGAAAGTAATCTTCTATAGTCTTATTTTTTCCTCTTTTTTGTGGCATTTTCCCAGCCAGTTACTTGACATTTGAGTCCTTTGTCAAGAGGCAGGGTATACTCTGGGGACCTGTAAATTCTCAGTTCCTCCAAGGTGGCACAATCAAGAGAGAGGAGTTTACTCCTCTCCTGGCCTGTGTTCTGTTCTGGGAACTACCAAAGCTTTTCTGCCCAGGATCTTCAAGTAAAATTCCCTTTCCCAAGCCTCCATCAGCTCTACCAAGCCAGACAGCACTCTTCAGCTCAGTTCCCCCAGGGGCTTTAGGCCAAGGGCTCCAAAAGTGGATGTTACTGCTGCCGCCACCACCACTGACGCCTGGGGTTGGGGTTAGGAGGGGACCCTGCTCCCTTTTCCCCCAGGTGAAAAAACTTTCTCACTGACCCTTGAAGCTGTCTTTGGTGTTTGTGGGTTGAGGGATCTGAGAACCACAGCTGCTGCCAGGGATTCTGCCCTCTAGGCCTGTTCTTGTCCTGTTCCTGTTGGTGCTGTGTGGCCAAAGCTGGGTTGGTCTCTATGGGCTGTGCTCCACTTAGCGCCCTTTGTGATGGACCGTTCTTGTTGACCTTCCAGGCTGCCTTGGGCTGGAAATCTCTTTCACTCTGTTGTTTTGTGGCTTCTGCTGCTCCAGAATTTGTTTAGAGTCATTTTTTACAGGTGTTTTATGGGCTCTGGAGGAAGAGCTAGAGTATGTCTTTCTGCTCCACCATTTTGGCTCTACCGTAGCATTTGATTTTTTGAGAAAACTAAAAAGATAGACAAATGACTGTTTAATCTGATAAAAAAGAGAAAAATCAATGTGCTAATATAAAAATGAAAAAGGAGAAAGTACAACAAATGAAGAGGAAATAAAGGAAATTATGTGAACTATTTTGACAAATTGGATTCCAATAAAACTGATAACAAATGAAATAAAGGAATATTTTAAAAAAGAGCCCCATAAATTACCCAGGTTAACAAAAAAGGGAAAGTTTAAATACTCTAATCTCCAAAAAAGATACTGAATAAGTGTTAAAGGACTTCCCAAAGAAAAAAACTGCAGGACTGGATGGATTTGCAAGTAAATTTTTATCAAATATTCAATTAGAATCTAATATTAGAAAATATGGTTGGGTAGTGAGCATGAAAGTAGAATGTAGGTGATCAAAAGAGCTGTTGTATGATTATCCTTATGTAGAGCTAAAGTAGAATTAGGGAATTGAGTAGATTGAGGAATGGGGAAATTAGAGTATTTAAAGGGATGTGTGTGTGTGTGTGTGTGTGTGTGTGTGTGTGTGTGTGTAGCACTACTTTTTAAGACAATCTACTAAATTTTAGGCAATATTAATTCTTAGGAAGACCTTCATTATTTTGAATCAAAATATTGTTGTAACTTCCTTGGTTTTCATCCTCTCTTAAAACAAACAAACAAACAATTGATTGACAAGCTTTTATTAAGCATGTACTTTAGTAAGCCAGGCAGTATGTTACTTTCTGGGGATACAAAGCCAAAAATGGAATCATTTCTGCACTTAAGTGGTTTATAGTCTGTTGGAGATAAACTCCATATACATATGTAAGTATTTACAAAGGAAATATATGGTAATTTTTTGGGATGGGGAAGTGTTAGTAGCTAGGGGATCAAAAAAGGTCTCATGGAAGATGTGCCATCTGAGCTGAATTTTGAAGAAAGCTTTATGCTCACTCACAGGCTACTTGTATTGTGAATAAGCACAATTTTAATTTGACTCTTGGGGGTTTATGGTCATCACAAGATTGTTGAGGATCAAATGACATAATGTATGTAAATTACTTTGCAAATCTTAAAGAATTATATAAATGACAATAATTGTTATTATTGTAAATAGTCTATTACAACAATTAGTGTATTATAAGCCCACAGGGAAATATAATACCCTATAAACTATACTTGGTTTCCTCTCTTCAGCTTTAGGAAATTATCTTAGATGAAAAGGTCTGAGTTTAGTGACATTTGCTCCAAGCGAAGAGTTAAGAAATTCCTAACACTAGGCAGATGATGGGTTCTGTACCAAATCTTAACATTTACATTGATCTCTAGTTAATCCCAGCCTCTTTGTGGTTGAGACAAAATTGAGTTTGCTGGAAACATTTGGGTAACAAAAAAGCAGATTTTGTTATAGTGTCTGTAGACGGATAAACACTGGGAAAGGAAGTTGGGGAGAGCAGCTATTTCTTGGGACTCCCCTCAGTTTGGGTCCTCCAGTCTGAGATATTTGTAGAACCAATGGCGTTCCTTGACATCTCAATTCTCTGCCACAGATTAGTCTTGTTTGTTCTTCAAAGGTATACTGGAGATGCTATGCTTGCTCTTGACCTCTTGAATCCAGACCCTTAGAATATCTCCTCCCAGTTCTGAGATAAATTCTTCCTTGCTTGGGAATGACCAACCACTTACACAATGGCTTTTATTGGTTGGTGGAGGTGTACTGGTCCTGTTCACTCTGTTTTGATTGATTTAATTAAAAAAAACCCCCAAAACTTAACTAGTTTAGGTATCAGAGCTAAAATAGTCGTGGGGTAGGGGTCATTCCCATTCTGTATTATGATGAAACTTCCTTCAGTGAATTAAAAGAGAACTAGAGATGATGATAGAATTTAGGTAGGCAATTTCAGCTGAGATAGGTCTAGTCATAGAGAAAATGTAATACATGCTTACATGCACCTATGTTTACACTTCTATATAACATGTGTGACTCACAGTCAAGTTTGTGCAAATGAACTTCCTATTTTTCCTGGAAGAATTTAATCATAGACATGCAACAGGTCTTTAGGTTCATTGTTTCTCCATTATATTCTTTTCATGCTTAATTTTTTTTCCACTCAAATCAGTAGCTTTAATTTCTGAAGAGTGGATTTCCAATATTTAAAAGATTTCATGTTAAATTGAATGTAGTGCTGGAATACTTTTAGTTATGGCAAAGTGCCTTTCCATTAAATGGATCTGTGTGGGGAAAAAGATTTATCATGGTTAATGAATTCAGGGATTTCAGTTGCTGAAAGTAGTCTCATGATGCATAATATACATAGCATTACTCACCCATAACATCGTCAGGCTTGCTGCATAAGAGCTGCTAAATACATTTTGAGTATAATAAAAACTTGGCTTATTGAAAAGAGCATGATGCTTGCCACCTTCTCATTTCTGTATCTACTGCTATTGACTAGGGGTGGCGAATCTGAATAAAATCTATGAATTGCATTGGCCTTAAAGATTACTTGCTAAACCAGTGTTATCACAGGTAATATCAACAATATATGTATGCAGCCCTGAAATTCAGATTGCATTTTCTTATGTGTGATTGCCTTCAGAACTCTGGTGGTGAATTTTATGAACCACATTATCAGTTTCATAGTTTTGCACAGGTCTTGAGTGAAAGGGAAAAGAAAAAAAAAACCCCTTCTGTGGTGATATGAATTAAGCAATCCTGATTTCCTGAAAATCTCTGACTGTAGCACTTTAACATTTATATATTAAGAAAACATATTAATAAAAGGATATTTATTACTTTTTTTTTTTAAAACAAGTATTTATTGTATCTAAGTGGTGGAATAGATAGTGTTATACTTGGCATCAGATAAGAGCTGAGTACAGATTCTTCCTAGTCTATGACCCTGGACAAGTCACACTCAAGTTTGTAAAACGAGGGTAATAATAACATCTGCTCCACTGAGTTGCTGTAATATTGAAGGGAGATAAAATACTTAAAGTATTAAAGAAATTCTGACTATAGTAACAATAATATCTTTTATAATATAAAATATGAATATTTTAAATATTGAACATTTCAAGTAAATGTGCAAAGTTTAAGATGACTTCATTTGAATATCGTTTCAAGAGGTGATTGAAGAACATACTATTTCTGATATATGCCATTCTGCCATCTTTTAATGGAGTTATCTGATATTATATTTTTGAGACCATCACTTAATGCTAAATTCCTTTTGAGAGTATCAGGAGGTATTTTAATTAAGTTTTCAAAATTGCCTTTGGATCATCTTTAAAAGTCTTTACTACTTTATTTCTATTAACAAATTAGTAATTAAAATTTAAAGGAAATAATCACAGTAGGTCATATTTTTATTAACTTGAGATAGATAATGAACCTGCCCTATATAAAGACTGAGCTAAATCTTCTGAGAGACCAGGGATGGTGTGTTTTAATTAAGGTAATCCTTATTTGCATCTAACAAACAGCATTGCTACTTAGAAATTTAAGACCTTAGTGATGCATATTAGTACATTACCTCAACAAATCTAATAGAGATTTAATACTTGTATTTGAAGTAGCAATCTGTCATAAATTAGGAGCATTTGCATAGTAAATTTCAAGGATGTTATTCTTTGCAGTTTTATATAATTAAGGAACACATTAAACATTAAAATTTCATAATTTTTGTAGTGCTAGGGAAGCATGCTTTGTTATTAAACTAAGCCTCATTTTCATCTTCACATAACCCTATGGAAAAGTACAGGTTTAATAAAGATATAATTAATGTACAGTCACTGAGGTTTTTTTCCTTAAATTTTGATGGCTTATGCATTTAAAAAATTGTTTTGGCATACACAATGAAATAGAAGAAATCCTTTCAAATATGTGGAGAGCACTTTATCATAAGAAAAAGGTAGGCCAGGAGGTGGACCCTGAGAAACACTACTAAATGGTTATAAGCTATATTAGCTACACACTAAGTGTTCTTTAAATAGAGGTAGGGGCAGAATCTTTCTCTATTAATCTAATGATTTACAGTATTAATAGATACCTGAAGGCACTTATACTAAAAAATAAGACTCCTTTTAATTAAGAATGACAACTTTTCCCTCAAGGTATCATTTATTTTGATGTTTAACAAGATACATTTTTGTTACTTTATTGTTCCAAAGAGAATTATTTTAGAAAATACAGTTTTAGATAATGTACAACAGTTAAGCTCACCCAGGGTCATTTAAAATTAAATTTTAAAAGTGAACTCCTTTGCCACTTAGAATACCTCACTAGTAAAGTTACCTAGCCTAGAGTGTGAGTAAGTATGTAGGTAAAGGAGGGTTGGGGAATATATTCTGTATTCCTTTTTTTCTCCCAAACTGATGTATTTGTATTTGTAATTTTTTTGTTATCTTCTGGAAACTACTTGGGTACAAGAAGAATGCTCTTCCTTGATCAAGCCTAGAAAAAGGAAGGATACTATGAGTTTCCTTCCATGATGAAACACCTCAACCTGGTAAAGAGAGCTACTCAGAGTCAAGAAGGCTAAGGTTCAGATCTCTTTGATTTGGGTTGTCACTTGGATGAGGGATTAGGAATGTTTTGATTGACTCAAGAGGACAGAACGAGGAACAACTGGTGAAAGTTCTTAAAAAGAAAATTTGTTCTTTTTTAAATTTCTTTTTTTAAATTAAGTTAATTTCTTTATTTTTAATTTTCAACATTTATTTCCATAAGTTTTAAATTTTTTCCTCCTCCCTCCCTTCTCCCTCTCCAAGATGGCCTGCAATCCTATATAGGCTTTACCTACATGTTCCTATTAAACATATTTTCACATTAGTCATGTTGTATAGAAGAATTATAATGAATGAGAGAAACCATGAGAAAGAAAAAAACAAAGTAAAAGAAAATAGTCTGCTTCGCTGTGCATTCAGACTCCATGGTTCTTTCTCTGGATATGGATGGCGATTTTCATCATGAGTCTTTGGAATTGTTTTATGTACTTGCATTACTGAGAAGGGCTAAGTCTATCAAAGTCAGTCATTGCAAACTGTGGTCATTACTGTGCACAATGTTCTTCTGGTTCTGCTCCCCTCACTCAGCATCAGTTCATATAAGTCCTTTTGAGGTTTTTCTGAAGTCCACCTCTTCCTCATTTTTTATAGCACAATAGCATTCCATTATATTCATATATAATGTCCAGCCATTCCCCAATTGATGGGCATCCCCTCAGTTTCCAGTTCTTGGCTACCACAGAGAGAACTGCTATAAATATTTTTGTACCTGTGGGGCCTTTTCCCATTTTTATAATCTCTTTAGGATCCAGGCCTAGAAGTGATGTTGCTGGGTCAAAGGGTATGCACATTTTTATAGCCCTTTGGGCATAGTTCCAAATTGCTCTCCAGAATGGTTGAATCAGCTCATAGTTCTACCAACAATGAATTAGTGTTCTACCTTAAGGAAATTTATTCTTGAAGCAATGAAAATCTTTTCAACTAGAAAAATCAGAACTATCCAAACATGGAAAGGTCTTTATCAGAAGGCAGCACATTCCCTTTCTTCAAGCAAAGGATGGATGACTAGTTGACAGATGTGTTGGAAAGGAAATCTTTTTTCAGTTATGTGTTAGAGTAGGATTCAGGGGTTCCTATTTTTTTTTCATATCATAGATGCTTTTGGAAGTCTGATGAAGACTCTTCAGAATAATTTTTAAAAATTAAAAAAGGGGCAGCTAGGTAGTGCAGTGGCCCTGGAGTCAGGAGAAGCTGAGCACATTTACTAGCTGTGTGACCCTGGGCAAATCACTTAACCCCAACTGTCTCTAAAAAACAATTAAAAAAGAAGAAAATGCTAAATTCCAGTTAGAGGTTAGTGAAAATAAAAATGAATTTTTTCCCCCATCTATGGTCACATACCTTCTAAAATTTGTAAAAGGGAACTATACTACCTGTCCCTGATTTGCATACTAACGGATCCCAGAATAACAAACCCTGTTATAGAGCTTGTCTACCCTTATGCTAGTTAGGGACAGGTGGAAAATGAATTGGGGGAGGAAAGCAGGCAGGATTGCTCTCAGAAAACTGCAACTCTCCTTTAAGGGATGATATAGGAAGTCATAGGAAACACCACAGGTACCTTTTAGCTAACCAGGAATGCTAGGAAGATCAAACAAAGCTTTTCCTCTTATAACCTCCCAGCCTAAGCAGAGTGCACAATCTATGGGTATGATCAGAGGAACATAAGAGTTAGCTAGAAGGGCCTGTAGAAGCCATTAAGTCCAACCACCTTTACTTTACAGATGAGGATCCTGAGGCTGAAAATGGTTTAATTATTTACCCAGGGTCACCCAGCTAGTATTTGAAGCAGAATTTGAATTTGGGTCTTCCTGATTAAGAGCACAACAATCTGTTCACTACGCCACCCAGATGAAGAGAAGATTCTAGAATTATAATCAGTGTGATAGGATTCTTATTCTATAAAAGGCTTGATATAACTGACCTGGGCTCTACCACATAACCAAGATGAATGAATTCATAAATGAAAAAAGAATTTGTTCAGCACTTATTATATGCTAGGGGGTGGGGATATAAACACAGATGTGGGACAGTCCCTGCCCCCAAGCAGCTCACATTTTCATAGTGAGAAGCAACATATGGGTTTTCGTCTGGTAAGTCATAATAGTATTAATTTGAATACTGTTCCCTGAGCAAGAGGCAGAGATGGTGATGAGGTATGCCTGTGATAGCAAGACAAATGTTAAGGTGCTAAGAAAGGCCCAATTTTCTTGTGTAGGACCAGATGGGATTGTTGTTTTTAAGTCATTTTTCAGTCCTTGTGATCCCATTTAGAATTTTGGCAAAGCTACCAGAGTTCCTTGCCTTTCCTTTTCCAGGGTTTCCATTTTACAGATGAGATGCTGAGGCAAATAGGATTAAATAACTTGCCCAGGGTCACACAGCTAGTTAAATGTCTGAGGCCAGATTTGAACTCATGAAAACAAGTCTTCCTGACTCCAGGCCCAGCACTCTATACAGTATACCACCTAGCTACTCCCCGGATGGATGTGTGTTTGTCCTTTGTTGTCGAAGAAGACCATGCCATCAGAGAAATAATGACATGACTTGCACTTGACTTTGTTTTGAGTGAGGGAGAGCTGTGCAGGTCACTAACCTCACTTCTCCTCCAGAGCCATCTGAATCCAGTGACCAGATATTCATCAGGATGACTGGAGATGACCCAGGATGAGGCAATTGGAGTTAAGTGACTTGCCCAAGGTCACACAGCTAGTGAGTGCCAAGTATCTGAGGTGAGATTTGAACTCAGGTCCTCCTGACTCCTGCACTGGTGCTCTATCCACTGCACCACCTAGCTGATTGTGTGACATGGGAGACACTGGCACAGGACTGCTCAGCATGGTGGGCCCACATCAGAGAAGGTGTGCTCTATGAGCAAAGCAGAATTGAAACAGCTCAAAGGAAATATAGGATGTGTAAATTTAGAGAATTCACCCCAAATGTTTACATAGACTATTTGTGCCCAACCTGTGGCAGAACATTCTGAGCTCATTTTGGTCTGATCAACCACAGCTGTACACATTGAAACTTGACTCTAGCATAGTGATGTCATTTTGATCCTCTTTGAGAATGAAGGACAACAACCAACCTAGGATCCACTACTAATTTATGTTGCATAATCTCCACCGGTCCATAACTCCTACTCCCTCCACTATCCCAGCTGACAACGTTTGCCTCATATTTAACTGAAAAAATTGAGGCCATTTGCTGAGATCTTCCTCTCTCCTCCTCCTTAACTCTCATCTCACAGATGCTTTCTACTACTACCTGTGTCACAAAATGAGGTGGCTCTTCTCCTGGCCAAGTTGAACCCCTCCACTAGTTCAAGGAAAAACTTATCTTGAATGGCTTGTAAGTGGGGCTAAGTCACTAAAGATCCTGAAAGTTGTAGTTTTTCCTAGCTTAGGAAAATAATATTATTATAACCTAATCATACAAACAGTAATATAATATTACTATATTATAAGCTATCATAGGAATAGAACTGTAGAGTTTTTCTGCTAGTGGAGCAACTTTTATTCCTTCTAGACAGACCCTCATACAATCCTGGCACAGAGTGGCTTATTGACTGACTATAGGAGAGAGTGACTGGCGGCAGCAAACATCAGGAGTAGATGAAGACCACTGAAGATTGATCCTGAGCCTTGGGGTAGCTGGCACCTCTTCCTCTCCCTGGCTTGCTGCTTGGCTTGTTAAAAGATTCCAATAGGGAGTGAATGAATTATGATTATCTGCAGAAATTGCTAGAACGGTGGTACATTTACTCCATCCCCTGTTTCTCCCTTCTGTTTTATTGCTTCTTGCAATGAGTGGCATGGTTTAATACTAAGTTTTTGTTTGCTATTTAAAATCTTGCTTATTGGTTATTTGTATTTTAAACAATGGTTTTCTAAGTAAACATCAGTTTAATTGCATTTTGAGTTTGTACTTTTTCTATAGAATGTGATGGGGGAGGGCAAGGAAAACAATAATTGATTACACCAAATTCAACTGGCTAGGGAAACTCCTTTCTGGCCTGGTGATAAAAAGAACAACTCAAAAGCTCAGAGATTTATGAATTGTATTAATTACATGTATTTTAAAACTTTCTAATTGTACAGAGAAGAAATGTGGAGTCAGGACCCTCTTCTGGTCTAAAAAACTCTTTGAGTTGATCATAAGTGGCAATATAGTCAGAGTAAGTTTATAATGATGATGATGAAGAGAATGATAGCTGGCTTTATAGAGCTTTGTGTAACACTTCAAGGCTTATAAAGCACTTTATATATGTTAAACTCATCTGATGCTCACAATGACCCTGTAAGGTAGGTGTTGTTATTATCCTTATTTTACAGATGAAGAAACTGAGGCAAACAGATGTTAAATGACTTGTCTATGGTTACACAGTCTCTGAGGCCATATTTCAACTCAGGTTTGCCTAACTCTGAGTCTAGCATTCTATCTTCTGTACCACCTAACTGCTTAGATGTAAAGAAAAGGAAATCTGTGCTAGAGCTGATATTGTTTTCTCAAGACAACTAAAAATTTGGATATTAGAGAAAAAATCATGGAGGATCTTACTGCTGAAAAAAATAGGTGATACAGAGGACAGCTACCAACTTATTTTTTTGTACAAGGTGCCTCCCATGCACATATTAAAAATCATATGCAATTTCTTGACAGATACAACAAAGTTTTTTCAATAATCCTCTGATTAACATTAAGAGAGACAAAAAAGAGAAAGATGTTTGCTTACCAATTGTCACAGAAAATTCAAATGGGAGTAAGATTATGGATAGTGAGTCCCTCCAGATGATCTTGCATGCACATGATTTCATTAAGTCCTGTAATGTTGTAGAGCCTTCTAAATGAGAGCCATATCTGATATTGGTGGCATTCCATAAGGAAGAACCATGTATCATTACTGAGAGAATATCATGCAGATGATAGGCCTTTGAAGAAACATGTATCCAGGGATAGTTGAAACCTCTGCTCAGTTTCTTAAATGTGAATTCTAATACTGTTTGCAATGGAAGTCTTATACATACATACATACAAATACACATACATACATACATATGTGTATGTGTGTGTGTGTGTGTGTGTTGGCATTCTGGTGTAGTGGACAGAGAGCTAGCCTAAAAGTTGGGACAACTGGATTAAAATGCTCCCATGACACTTACTGGCTATGTGACTTAAAGCAAGCTGTTTAATCTCTCAGTGGGCCAGGCAACTCTGCAACTTATGGATGAACAATTGTGGATGGGTTAGAGGGAGCTTAGTTAGTCACCGAATGTCCCCTACACTGATGAAATCATGTCTAGTTTAAAAAATGTACATGCACATACAAACACAGACAGATGTCTGTGCTGATGGACTAATTAAATGGGCTAACTAGTCATTCCACTGTTTATTTTAATCTGGGCAACATATGCTTTCCACCTGCCTTTGTTTTTTGTTTCCTTCATTGTGGATGGTTGTGCTATTGTCAGCTGAGTGACTACGAATTCCATTTAGAAGGGGTAAACTGTGTGGCTGGTATAGTGCTGTCTAAGAATGGAACATTTGCTATCATTAGGGAATCCTATCTGAACCCTATGCAAAGAATTCTTCTTGACTCTGGTGAGAATCCCAGGGAGTTTGTTTCTCTATGTACTATGTAGATATCTGGAAATATATCTTTCACCACCTTCAAAACTGTGTTTTCTTCATCTTGGATTTCGTCCGCCAGCTTCACTTCCTGACTTCAGTTTAATAATGTGGATGCTTGGGGGATAGAGTTCAAAGATTCCTGTAGAATCACCAATAGGTCTGTGGTCTCTATTCATTGCCTTTCTTCCATTTTCACTGACAAATATTCTGAGGATGAAAAGGTCTAGTTACGTCTTATACCAAGTTCTGCACACTTGTTGACTGATTTTTACCATTTTGTGAGGCAATTCAGCTCCTAATTTTCTGTTGTCATTTTGTAAATGGCTTCATATTCTAAACTGGAGGTGCTCTTGACAGTCACGTCTTACCCCTTGGGGATGAGGTCAAATATTTCCTGACAGATAATTTCTGGGCTGCTTTGACCCCTTGATTGTGATGACTGTTTAGCGTTGGTTAAACTTTCCTGAAAAATGATGATAGAGTCAATGTTTCTGCTTTTATCCATTTCCCATTTGTCAGAGCTGACAGCCTATTTAAACAGTTCAAATAGGGGTTGTTATAACTGCATATTATGTCTTCTTTTCATCTTTACATTTCTAATCTTACATTTCTCTACGCAGTCAATGATATGACTGTTCTAAAGTTTAAAGCATTTCCTTTCTCTTAATGTATAGTCAATTCATTTTAGTGTATTACTATTCAATGCCCCCCAATTTCCAGTGCTTTTTGCCTCTTTTTTTTAAAAAAAAATTCAATTCAATAAATATTTATTAAGTACCTACTATGTGCCAGATACTGTGAATCCATGATGTATAAGGTATTTGTTGAAAGTCCCTTTCACTTCTTTATCCCAATTCCTTGTTTTCCAGTGTGGTTTTCACTATCTTCCTCTTCACCCACCATTGCACTGAAGTTACTGAATTTCAGGGTATATATTAATTTAGTTTGGAATATCTTCTCAAGTAGTGGGTCACTAAGCTATCAGTTAGCGCCCATCCTCATTTCAGTGTCTCCATATTGGTCTACTGGTACCTCTGTAGGGTTCTGGGACCTCCTCTTTTCTTTGGGTCAGTCCAGATGTGAAAGAGGTTTGTGTCATTTATTCCCCCTCATTACCTTATTTGTATAAATGTCTGTTGTGCATCTTGATCATGTGAGATAATTTTTCCTAATCTTTCTTTTCCTCCCCTTTCCCCAGTGTATCCCCTTTTCTTTCCATTCTTTTTTTTTTTTTTTTTTTTTAATTTAGCTTTTAACATTCATTTTCACAAAATTTTGGGTTACAAATTTTTCCCCTTTTCTCCCCTCCCCCCCCAAACGCCAAGCATTCTAATTGCCCCTATGACCAATCTGCTCTCTCTTCTATCATCCCTCTCTGCCCTTGTCTCTGTCTTCTCTTTTGTCCTGTAGGGCCAGATAGCTTTCTATACCCCTTTACCTGTATTTCTTATTTCCTAGTGGTAAGAACATTACAGTTGATCCTAACACTTTGAGTTCCAACTTCTTTAGCTCCCTCCCTCACCACCCCTTCCCTTTGGAAGGCAAGCAATTCAATATAGGCCAAATCTGTGTAGTTTTGCAAATGACTTCCATAATAGTTGTGTTGTATAGGACTAACTATATTTCCCTCCATCCTATCCTGTCCCCCATTACTTCTATTCTCTTTTGATCCTATCCCTCCCCATGAGTGTTGACCTCAAATTGCACTCTCCTCCCCATGCCCTCCCTTCTATCATCCCCCCCCACTCTGCTTATCCCCTTATCCTCCACTTTCCTGTATTGTAAGATAGGTTTTCATACCAAAATGAGTAGGCATTTTATTCTTTCCTTTAGTGGAATGTGATGAGAGTAGACTTCATGTTTTTCTCTCACCTCCCCTCTTTATCCCTCCACTAATGAGTCTTTTGCTTGCCTCTTTTATGAGAGATAATTTGCCCCATTCAATTCTCCCTTTCTCCTCCCAATATCTTTCTCTCTCACTGCTTGATTTCATTTTTTTTTTAAGATATGATCCCATCCTCTTCAATTCACTCTGTGCACTCTGTCTCTATGTGTGTGTGCGTGTGTGCATGTGTGTGTGTGTAATCCCACCCAGTACCCAGATACTGAAATGTTTCAAGAGTTACAAATATTGTCTTTCCATGTAGGAATGTAAACAGTTCAACTTTAGTAAGTCCCTTATGACTTCTCTTTGCTGTTCACCTTTTCATGGTTCTCTTCATTCTTGTGTTTGGAAGTCAAATTTTCTTTTCAGCTCTGGTCTTTTCATCAAGAATGCTTGAAAATCCTCTATTTCATTGAAAGACCAATTTTTCCCCTGAAGTATTATACTCAGTTTTGCTGGGTAGGTGATTCTTGGTTTTAGTCCTAGTTCCTTTGACTTCTGGAATATCCTATTCCATGCCCTTCGATCCCTTAATGTAGAAGCTGCTAGATCTTGTGTTATCCTGATTGTATTTCCACAATACTTGAATTGTTTCTTTCTAGCTGCTTGCAATATTTTCTCTTTCACCTGGGAGTTCTGGAATTTGGCCACAATGTTCCTAGGAGTTTCTCTTTTTGGATCTCTTTCAGGCGGTGTTCTGTGGATTCCTTGAATATTTATTTTGCCCTCTGGTTCTAGAATCTCAGGGCAGTTTTCCTTGATAATTTCATGAAAGATGATGTCTAGGCTCTTTTTCTGATCATGGCTTTCAGGTAGGCCCATAATTTTTAAATTGTCTCTCCTGGCTCTATTTTCCAGGTCAGTTGTTTTTCCAATGAGATATTTCACATTATCTTCCATTTTTTCATTCTTTTGGTTTTGTTTTGTGATTTCTTGGTTTCTCATAAAGTCATTAGCCTCCATCTGTTCCATTCTAATTTTGAAAGAACTATTTTCTTCAGTGAGCTTTTGAATCTCCTTTTCCATTTGGCTAATTCTGCTTTTGAAAGCATTCTTCTCCTCATTGGCTTTTTGAACCTCTTTTGCCAATTGAGTTAGGCTAGTTTTCAAGGTGTTATTTTCTTCAACATTTTTTTGGGTCTCCTTTAGCAGGGAGCTGATTTGCTGTTCATGCTTTGACTTCATGTCTCTCATTTCTCTTCCCAGCTTTTCCTCCACCTCTCTAACTTGATTTTCAAAATTCTTTTTGAGCTCTTCCATGGCCTGTGCCCATTGAGTGGGCTGGGACACAGAAGCCTTGATTTCTGTGTCTTTGCCTGATGGTAAGCATTGTTCTTCCTCATCAGAAAGGAAGGGAGGAAATGCCTGTTCACCAAGAAAGTAACCTTCTATAGTCTTATTTCTTTTCCCTTTTCTGGGCATTTTCCCAGCCAGTGACTTGACCTCTGAATATTTTCCTCACACCCACCTCACCTCCTGATCCTCCCAGCCAGTGTTTGGGGTCTGAGATTCAAATGCTGCTTCCAGCCTCAGGGCTTTGGGCGGGGGCAGGGCTGCTATACAGTGTGAGATTAAATTCAGATGCTCAGGTGAGGGCAGGGCTGCCTCTCAGGCTCAGTTCCCTCAGGGAGTTTATGCACAGACCTTCAACAATGGATCCAGGCTCCTGCGTGCTTGGAGAGCCCTGGTCTGCCGCTGCCCCTCAGCTTCTGTCTCCCGAGGGGGCCCAAGCCATGGGGGCACCCCACTCCCCCCTCGACCCGCCAAAGGGACTCTCTCACAGACCCCCGTCACCTGTGGGTGGAGGTACTTGTGTGGCCGCTGGAGATCCCGTCCCTGAAGCCCGCTCGGATCTTTTCCTCTTGGTGCTGCGGCCACGGCAGGGCTGTACTCAGCTCCCAGTCCCGGCGCCCAGTCCGCAGCACGAAGGACCTTTTACGAGAGGTTTGCAGGTCTCTCCGGAACAGAAATCTCCCTCGCTCCAATGTTCTGTGGCCTCTGGGTGCAGAATTCGCCGTGAGTTACTTCTTTGTAGTTGTTCTATGGGTTGTGGGTTCGGAGCTATGTGTATGTGCGTCTTTCTACTACGCCATCTTGGCTCCGCCCCTCCATTCTTTTTTTAAGATCATCAAGATATAATAGAATCACTCCCAGGCCTTGTCTAATTGGACTCTTTATATGGACCCTAATGATAATAGGGTTCAGAGGGGACATGTTATCATTTTCCCATATTTGAATGTAGACAGTTTTTCTGATCTGGTCCTTTATCATTGCACATTTATAGTTATCTTTTTATATTTCTCTTTACTCCTGTATTTGAATTTCAAAGTTTCTCTGTAGCTCTGGTCTTTTCATCAGAAATGCTTGGAAGTCCTCTCTTTCTTTAAAAGTTCCTTTGGCTCTGGTAGCATTATACTCAGTTTTACATGGTAAATTATTCTAGGCTGTAGGCCTATATTCTTCGTCTGCTGGAATATCTTATTCCAACTTTGTTTTTAGAGTGGTGGCTGCTAATATGGGTAATCTTGATTCTTGTTCCTTAGTACTTGATACTTTTTGGCTGCTTGTAGCATTTTTTTTCTTTGACCTGGAAGCTTTAGATTTTGGCTATGATGATCTTTGCAAGTTTCATTTTGGAGTTTCTTTCAAGCCATTATAAGGAATTTTTCTGTTTCTGCTTTACCTTCTGGTTCTAGAGGTCTGGGCAGTTTTAAGATTTTTTGAAAATAGGATGTCCAGGCTCTTTTTTTTGGTCATGGCATTCAGATAGTCTAATAATTCTCAACTTTTTTCTCCTTGATCTCTTTTCCAGGTTAGTTATTTTTGCTATGAGATACCTCACATTTTCTTCCATTTTTTTTCACCTTTTGATTTTGTTTTAGTATTTTTTATGACTTTGTGGAATTATTGCCTCTGTTTGGTCTTTTCTCATTTTCAAGGAGCTTATCGCTTGGGAAAGGTTTTATATGTTTCATATCCAACTGTTAATTCCCTTTCTAATTTTTCTTCATTAGTTCTCATTTCTTTTTCAATTTCTTTCCTCAAAGGCTCCCGTTCCATTAAATTCCTCCCCCCCCCCCCCACATTCTAAAACTTTTTTTTTTTTAAACTCTTGCTCTACTTCCTCCAGGAATTCTAGTTGTTATTCTCAAGCTATGTTTTTCTCTGAGACTTTGCTCACAGATGTTTTGTAGTTATCCTCTTCTTCTGTGTTTATTTCTTGAGCTTCCCTGTCACCATAATAGCTCATTATGACAGTCTTCTCTGTCTCTCTCTCTTTTTTTTTTTTGCTTGACCTTTCTTCTACCCTACTCTCAGACTTTGGACTTGATGTTAGGTCTAGGTTTTGCTTCATTTCTGGAGGAAAGATATAGGCTGGTCCTATTGTTGCTTTCTTGGGATATTGAGTGTTTTGTTATTCCAGGATCTCAGGGACAGGCTGGAGACCTGAAAGCTTTCAGTGCTCCCAATGTGGTCAGACCCAGAGCAAGTATGATTGCTGCCTCCTGGTCTGAACTCTGCAAGTTACTGACCTGGGTTTGGGGCTGAGCAAGAGTAGACTGCTGCTAGACTCAGCCCCTTTCAGCCAGATAGAAAGCTCTGTTAGTTTAGAGTGGCAGAATTTGTAGGGTCCCCTTTAGTCTGGGACTCCTCTGCAAGCTGGGATAGGTGCCTCAATCTGCTCTGTGGCTGGAATCTGACCCATACCATTGCTGCTCCTACTGCTGGCTTCTGAACTTTCTTCTTGGTATAATGTTCCAAGACTTCCTGTTCCCAGTACAGTTTCCCTTCTTAGCCTGCCCTGAGTCTGTGAACTGGAACTGAGTAGTGGGTAAGCAAACTCTCAGTTAGCACTCACCCTCACTTCAGTGCCCCAGAGTCAGTGTAATGGTGTCTCTTTAGGGTTCTGGGACCTCCTCTTTCTCTGGTGCACAATCCTAGATGTGCTCTTGGCCCAGCCACTTTGCATTGTCTGAAAACCTCACCACCTTATCTTCCTAGGTTAAGCTGGGCTGGACTAATGACTCACTGTAACCTTTTTTTTGGATTTCCTCACTAGAATTTGATATGATGCATTTTCTAGATTTATCTGGAGAACTTTGTGGATGGGAGCTTGCTGTACTGTTTGTAACCACTTCACTATCTTCATCAATAGTTAAATTAATGTTCATAGATTCTCTAAGTGCTTTGTGATTCTTGGTACTGAGGAAATTAAAATTATGCTCTATCATTTAATAATTGATTCTACTCTTTAATTGACCCTTTCCCCTGTTTTATCAAGCTCCATTTCTCAGTTAAGCTGAAAATGTGGTCTGCCCTAGTTTGAACTGGCTTAAAAGGCATGATTGAAATGGAACAGTGCTATGACTCATACAAATAGCCCCTGAGACATCTGCATTTTGTCTGTGCTCCTCCCCCACCTCAAGCAGTATAACTTGGGACCTCTGTTTCCCCCCTGCCCCGTAAGCAAAACCCAGTTTAGGCTGAGCCTTTGCCCAAAAGATAATTCTTTTGCTCTTGTCTCTCCTTGTGAAATTACGGGTGGTTTGATTTCCCCCAAGGGGACAACTAACCAGGTGGTCCTGATTTAGGTGGTTCTGATTTTCTAGTCAAGATTACATGAGGCATTTGGGTCCCATAAAACAATTAACATTCCTTAATTATTAGAGGGGGGCATGATCATGTACACCTGAAGGCTAACCTGCTTTTCCCAGCTGTAGTCAATTGTGGTGTTCCTTGACCACCCAGAATTCCTCCATTCCTGCATCTTGATAAAGAGGGTCCTTTCCTTCCATCCCCTTTCCATCCCTTCAGGGTTGCTGACCTGACTGAGGGGGTCACACTGACCCACTTTATTAATAGCTATATGCCTGGAGAAAATGTGCCTCAGTTTACCTTTGTTGCATTTTACTTATCACACTACCTTCTGCCTTCTTTTCTGTCATGGCTGTTCTCGTTATGGAGTTGAAGGGTGTGGTGAAAGACTGAAGTTTGTTTTGTATTTTTATCTGTTTCGTGGATCAGCATGGCCAAAACATTCACTGCCTGGTGGGCTACCTTCTGCTGATATACCTTTCTGTACTTATCTAGGTTGGCTTGTATACTTTAACATAATCTGCTTCTAGTCTTGTACTCATAACCACTCATTAAAATTTGTTTTATATTGTGTGGCTTAGAAAGTGAGAGAAGCCTCCAGAACATTGGGCAGCCCCTCTGTGGCAAAATGTTGAGAGGATACACATAGGAATCACACGGGAAGGGCAGGCATGGATGAGTTGCTATTTGTATCGTTGGGAGGAATTCCTGAATTGAAATCACAGATCCATTTGAGAGAACTTTTCTGATTCTTTGGATACTACATGGTATATCAAATATCATAGGAGCTTGTGTGGGTTACAAGACCCTTACCCAAAATTTTAAATAAATTAAGAGGCTTTTCGAGGTAAGAACAGAAAATGTTTTATTCAGTTCTCTTGAGCAAGGGGCATCTCTCCACCAGGATGGGGCTAATGGAAGGAGGCAGCTTACAGAGGATAAAACACCATCATATATTCTAATGCAGAGAATCCCACACTTCCCCCACTATCCCACCTCTCCATTGGCTGGGAGGCAGGCTTACAATCTAAGTGTGAAAAACTAGATAAACCCCAGGTAATATGCACCTATCCCAACACACTTGGGGAGGGGGAGAAGAGGGAGCTTGGCTGCAAACAAAAAAAAATTTGATTAACTTCCAAGTCTCAGCTACAGTCCATAACACTATCACAGAGAGAAGGGAGGGGAGGGACCCTAACTGCCCAGAAGCCCTGGATTCCTGGAAATCAGGGATCCAGAGAGAGAGGCCTTATGGAAAGAAATTTTATTTAGAAAATACAATATTCCCCATGTTTTATTATGAGAAGTCTTCACAATGTCCTTATTTCTCTCAGGTTCATCAAAGATAAATTATTAAACACCTATAATCTGAAACAGACAGTACTGATTTAAGCAAAGCAAAAATAGCAAATAGAGACAGAAATTAGAGTGTTGTGTAGAAACTGGGAAAGCAAAAAATAATCCATTTTTATAGTGATAGAGCTGCTTGTATTTTTTGTAAAAGCACAGCAAAATATTATCACAACCATTCAGGAATATTCAACAACCGCAACAACGGCAATGCCCAAAAGACTGGTCTTTAATATTTCTCTCTTTTATTTTTCTCCGCTTTGCTATGGTTTCTATCTACCTTTTTCTCTTAAACTGTTAATTTCCTTTTGAAACCACTGGTGCTGTCAACCAGACTGGCCATTATTTGGAGCTTTCCAAAAATTTATGAGTCTTTGGGGTCCCTGGTGACTCTGCCTAAATTCTCTGAATAGGAAGAAAAATTAGGAACAATATTTACCTCCTTCAACCCCCACCTCACAGGAGGATTAAACTTTTTTTTCTTTATCATAAGCAAACACTCACTGTAGAGGTGAAAGATTAGGAAATTTATTGGGAAAGAATTCAGAGTTCTACTTTGCTGAGTGCTGTGAGGGATAGTGAGTCTAAGACCCTACAATGGGTATAAGTGTCTAAGTATTATGCTTTAAAACCCCCAAACAAACAAGTAAAAAAGGTGTGAGCTGATAGCTAAAAGCATCATTGGTTTTCTATGAATAGTGAGTTATAGTAGCAATTTCATTAATTTCTTCACCTCAGTCAAGATATGTTAGTATAAGTTGCTTAACTAAACATTAGAAGACCTATCTCATTTAACCTTTGGTCTTTTACTCTGTAACCAGGAGTAGTGAAGAAATAAATTAGTGTAACATCCCTTTTTAGAAAAAAAAAACCCTGAAGATAAGCAGTGGATGTAATTCTTTTCCTGTTTTTAATTTAATAGCTAGTTTATGATTTTATGCAAAACCATTTGCATTACATCTGACCCTCTGGGAGCTAGGTTTCCCCCCCTTTTTTGTGGGTATAATTTTGCGTCTTTAATAATCTACTGTTAAATCCAGCCTGAGCTTGATTAATGAATTGTGATGAGCTATTGCATTAATTTTCAGGTTTGGTCTAATACCCTAAAAGGCTGCAGCAGTGCTTGGAGTTATTAATGCTAATAAACTCTCTAAGAAAAGCCATGGGAGGATAGTGTGAAAAAATAATGTAAAAAAAAACCCCTCTATCTTTTTTGGGGGGGCTACACAGTGCTGGTACTGGGGCAATCTCTATTTCTTATTGCAGAATGGGTCACAGAGCCACTAAATGCAAGACAGTGTTGAATGAGGAAAACCAGCTAGAGCTTCATTCTACAATAATGTCCTCCTAGGAAGATTGCATTCCCCACTATAGTCTGCCCCTCTGGCAAGTCAATATTCAGCCTACCCTTCAGTGTTCTATTTTCAGACACTGCCCCCAACATGGACCTGACATCCACTGGTACCAGTGTGACGGAATCATAGCAAGGCCTGAGTAGTGCTGAAAAAAAATCTTTGTTCAAGAACGTTTATAGCGTTAAGAGACAAAAGCAAACATAGATAACCCTCCCTCCCCCAACCTCCAAAAATCTCCCCTTTTTCCACCAATTGGATGGATTAGAAATAAAAACAAAAAAACAACAAAAAAAGAAAAATCAGTGGTATAGTGATATAGAGTCCAGTTCCTACATTTTATAAAGTTAGTTGCTTTTTTCACAAAGTGTTATGACTGTTTATAGTTACTGACATTCAACTTTTATTCCATCCAATAGCTCAGTTCAATAGGTGTGTAGACTATTAGGGCTGACTTTTTTTTTAAGCACTGCCTTAATAGAACAAAGGGAACTGTAATTCTCTTAGGGCAAATGCAGTTATAGAGAGGCAGGAAAGAGTTCAAGATGTTAAATTAGCATAGGTGGAGGGAAAACAACCTAAGGAAAAGTGTGTTGGATAGACTTTACTTCAAATTTGGAGTTGAGGATTTTTGAAAGCAGACCTAGAGCATACAGAAGCTCCTAAAGGAAATTTTGTGTGTGTGTGTGTGTCTGTGTGCAACACACATCCATACACATCCATATATACATGTATATATTTATAATCTCTCTATTTATATATAAATACACATACAACTTTAGTATCTTTGCCAAGAAAACCTCAAATGGGGTCATGCAGAGTCAAAAATGAATGAACACCACATATGTATACATACTCTCATTACTCTATATATGTATATATATACACACACATATTATTAATGGAGAATTAAAGAATTTGTTTCATGTGTATATAGATAATATGTAAGTACATATTTACACATATGTATGTATGTATATATGTATGTATATGTGTATATGTATTTGGTGATGGTAGTATTGCCTTGGGACTTGTAAGGATTTAATTCCTCAAACATCTGATTTCTTGTGCAGCTCTGACCAAGATGTTACGGTATCTATCAATACCTTGGTTTTCCCAGATGAAAAACAGGAAGAAAAGTAAATCATATGGGAATCAAATTGAATAAACTAATATTTTTTGAACTCTTGTGCAATGTACAGTGGTGAGTTCAGAAAGGTATGACATAGGTCCTGTCCTCAAGGGACAAGGACATGAAGCCCTTCCACATCTATATTTAATGAGTTAGTAGATAATATGGTTGATAACAATTAGGATATGAAAGAAGGTCAGATTGCTGAGGGAGGATGGAATCAGAGGATATCAATGTGGGATTGGTGGTACATTTTAAAATCAATGTACAGGGAATCAAAAGGGAATGCTGATACTTCAGTGTCTAGATCAATCAATCAATCAATTAAAAAGTATTTTTTCAGTGCCCAGTATGTGCCAGGCATGTAGCTCCTTTCCCACAAGTTCAGTTGACACCTACAATGTTAGATTGGATGCAGTTTCTAGAGGCAAGACTTCCTATAGGAAGAGGTTTCTTGGAATTGGTGTGTTCCCTTTATGATGCCACTGGGAATCAGAACTATGAAAACAGCTTGGAATCACAGGTCTAAACCTAATTAGATGTGTGATTTTTGATGAGTTACTTAATCTCTCTGGTATCTATAAAATGAGGGTGTTGAACTAATTAATCTCTAAGCTTCCTTCCAGCTCAAACAGAGTATGAATCCATCGGTGCAATTCTAAAATTCATCGACATTTCTCATCTCTTCTGGCTGGCTCAAAGAGTAGTGGGTCATCTTTGTAGATTCTTTCTTATTAGAAGTTCTCAAGACAAGGCTTGGGTAAACGTGTTGGGGATTTTGTTGTTGGGAATTTCACCCAGCCTTTAAAGGTCCTTCCAGCTCTAGGAAAGTATAGGTTAACCTCCAGCTTAGCTTTCACAAGTTATCACTCATCCTAAAAGCTTCTTAACTGCTGGGCTAGTCCTATTTACCAAGGTTCTAGAGAAAGTATTTTATTCCCCCTCCTGCCCCAACAAAATTCAAGGGTAAGATAATCATGTTAAAAAGCTCTAAAGCACTATTTTTCTTTCTTGGTCTTAGAAGAATAATTCCAGTGGGATATTTCCAGTTTGATAGGATTCTAGGTACATGATTATGCCACAGATACTGTACTTGAAGCAATCTGTGTTTTGACGTGATAAACTGATAATCGCTTTACAGCTAAGTTGGTCTGCAGATAGGCAGTTAATATTGTGAAACTTCAATAAAGTCAGCTGTCAATGTAATAGATATTACATGTGAACTTTTTGATCCTTCATTGTAATCCTTTGAATCTCCCTTATCCATCATTCCATAATACGTTTATTTAGTAGGGAAACAGGCTTCTAAAATCTCACCATCAAAGGTAAGCCTAGACAATAACATTTCCAAATCTGACACACCGTTCTCAACAACACTGTCAGAAGTCTATTTAGCTATCAAATTTAGTGAAGTGATGTAAATTTATACAAGAATGGTAAGAGACTGAAAAGTTTTGCCTTTTGCTTTTCTGGCCAAGGAAAAGCTTTAGACTCAGAATCACAGAATGTCCAAGCTGGTAGGGACCTACTGGCTATCTAATCTCACTTTATCATTTTAGAGATGGTGAGATGGTGACACTGAGGCACAGAGATGGAAAAGGCTTCTTCATAGACAAACCAGAGAGATTAAGTAACTCATCAAAAAATCACACATTTGATTAGAATCCAGACCTCCTAACTCCTTCCCAGTTCAGGCAGTGTGTGTTGTTGCATAGCTTGCTGGACCTGGAGTCAGGATGTCCTGGCTACAAATTCTGCTTCAGACACTTAGCTCTATGACCCTGGGTAAATTATTTAACCTGTCTTAGAATCACCAAATCACCAAATTTTGGAGAGAAATTGGAAGACACTGCAATAGCCATTTAGATTAATCCGTACACAAAAGGAACCCTCGACATAACCATACCTGACAAAATGGCATCTAGCTTCTTTTGAAGATTTCTAGTGTGAATGAAGTCACTACTTCCCAAGAGAGTGCATTATGCTTTGGACATCTCTAACTGTTGAGAAGTTTTTCCTGATATCAAACCTCAATTAGACTCTTTGTTATTCTCTTTTTTTATAACTCTGGTGCCAGTTAGAGCAAACTAAAGTCCTCTTCAGTGTGAAAGACCTTCAAATACTTGCTTTTCTTCGGATATTTATGAGATTATTTACTTTCTTTCCTAAACCTTGTCAACCAGAACTGGACATAGTGCTCTGGATGTGAACTGATATAGGCTGAATTATCATTCCCTTATTCCTGGGATTTATAGCTTAAAATAGCTCAAGATCATGTGACTTTTTGGACATTAGCACCCTACTGACTCGTGTTGAATTTGCAATCCACTAAAATCCCAAGATCATTTGCTAAAATGTGCCTCCTTCATCCTACACTTGTAAAGGTATTTTTTTAAAGTTTTTTAAAAAATTTTAGTGCAAGACGACATTAATCCCTATTGATTTTCATTTTTATTAGATTCAGCCCAATCTTTTTGAGCCCTAACTCTTCCTTCTAGTGTGTTACCTGTCCTTCCTTCCACCCCCCCCACCCTCCACCTTGGTGTGAACTTGATAAGCGCACCACTGATGCTTTTATCCAAGTCATTTATGAAAATGTGAATTGATATAGAACCAAGCACAAACTAGGGAGTTACTCCACAGGAGACCTTCTGTCAAGTTGACGGAACCATTAATGACTATTTCTTGAGTCTGGACATGCAACAGTTTTAAAGACCTCTGATTGTATCATCAGCATGTCTACGTTTCTCCCTTTTTTTCTGCAAAAATAATAGGGCACATTTATTAGGATTCATAGTCCCTGGCATGAGGCAGGGACAGTTAGTTAATAATAGGGCATTGGACTTGTAGTCAGGAAGACCAGAGTTGAAATTCTGCCTCAGACACTTTCTGGCTAGGTTGACTGTGGGCAAGTCACGTAACTGCTTTCTTCCTCAGTTTCCTTATCTGTAAAATGAGGATAATAAGAACAAATGCTCCCTGGGGTTATTAATATAAAAAGCAATATTTATAATGTGCATCGCAAACCTTAAAGTGCTATATAAACACATATTATTGTTAACTTCTATATAAATGTCATTATTACTAGCGTTGTTATTATTATTATAAACAGAGACTCAGCAACCATATCTCTTTGGTTTTTAGTGCATGAGTATATAGCTCTTCTGGGCCAGGTGACTTGAATTTATCAAAACCAACCAGGAGCTCTACTGTTATATCTTTCTTTATCTGTGTTATCATCTACCTTTATTTTTCTGTCATTTAGTGCAAAGATTATTTTCCTTTGTAGATAAAAGAGAAGACAAAAAAAAAGCCTTCTCTCTTTTGCCTCAGTTTCCTCATCTGTAAAACGGGGATAACAACATCACCTAGACCATAGGGTCATTGTGAGTCAATACTATATGTAAAGCACTTTGCAAAGCTTGCCTTACAGAAATGGTAGCTGTTATTATTTGCATAACCCTCCCAACGCCCCCTCCCCATAAAACATTTAAGCAGTATATTTATGTATCAGTTTGCCTGTTAAGTATGCACTATATCTATTTCACTGGTTTGTCATAATGCATAATTTCCAACAGATAGAAGTTCTTCTAATAAAAGAGAATCAAACTACTAGATGGATGGAAAATTTAGTTCTGGTGGTCATTACACTTAAAAGAACTATGGTTTTAACACTAGTGGCAAAATATTTGAAAAAGCAATTATTATCTCAAAGAAATTCACCTTTGAAAAAGAAACTGGAGTGATTTACTGTTAACTATACTCGGTTATTTTGCCCAAATGGATTATCTTCCCAGTAATACCACAGGGAGGTACCTATGTGACCTAAGGGCCTAAACTCCAGGCAGAAATCAATAATAAACCAGCTTAGCTTTTCCAAGTTGTCACCATTTTAAAAAGTGACTTTCACTCTGTTCTCTTACTCCCCAGGGTATACACTGGTTTATCCGCAGGGTAAATGGATTTTACACCATGTGGGGTTCAATTCTGGGAGTAGAAATTTTCTTCATTTAATCCTAGGAAATGGAGATAACTGCCAGTAGATTGTAGAACCAAAACAAACAGTTCTCATGCTTAAATTAAGCTTCTCTACAAAGTTGCTAAAAATTGCCACACAAACTAGAAGACCTGAGGTCAAAATGTGGGTTGCTATTCCTGGTGAAAATTCTGAAGGATTCTGACTGGTTTCCCTTGGAGCTAAAATATGTATTTCTTTTCCTAACAGTCTTGTAATTCATTGTTCTCATATCCAAACACATGAAATTAGGAGCTTTTCCCAATTATGACAAATACTTATAGTTTGGGGAAAAAATAGTATTCTCTCTCTTTCTTAAAGACAATCTAAGATAGTTTAAGACCTCCTTAAAGAATTGTGGAAACTACCAGGTTGGGGTCCCTGAGCTTTTCCTAAATATATGGATTTGGATTACATTGAAAAATACTTCCATTCAAAGAAAAACTTAAGGAAGCCAAAAAATTACATTATATCAGAAAATATTCTTCTCCTAGTAATTCTTATGTCAGCTTCTTCATTGTATAGTTCTTGTAAAGTCCAGGTTCTGATGTCAGGAGAACACTGTTATTTACTGATGCACCCTTGATAGTACCTTGTTTTCCTTTTTAGGGGTGACTGTGTGTGTCAGGAAGGTATGTGTCCTACCCATGGAATACCAGTTCACTTCAATTATTCAATTTGCAAATATTTGTTAAATTCTTATTGTGTCTTGTGCTGGGCACGAAGGGAGAGAGATATAAAACATTTATTGAGAAGAAAACATACTATCTCTCTGTTATGTAGGACATAGAGACACATAATTATAATACAAAATAATGCATAGTAAGTATCTGAGAAACGCAAATCAAAATGCTGTTTGGGAGATGATGTTTGAGGTAGCCTTTTAAAGTACAGACACTATTTCAGCATATTAGAGATAGAATAGAAAGGAAATTCTAGGCGTAGAGCTCAGGTATGGTGGTGGAAAATTTCAGATTGTGGTCAGGGTGGTGGAGGTGGAATGAAGGGTCATATTTGAAAGGAATGTAGAGTATGTGGAATGAAGTAGTCTGATGTAAGCGTAGAAAGGTGGGATAACATCAAATTTTGGAGAGCCTTGAATGCCAGGATAAGAAGTTTAAACTTTTATCTAGTATGCAATAAGGTTTTGAGCAAAAGAGTAACACTAGATCTGTGCTTAAAGAAGGTGAATTTGTTAGCATTGTGAAAGAAAGGACTACAAAAAAAGATGAGCATGGAGGTGAAAACTCAGTTGAACTTGATGGTATTTATTAAAAGCACAGTATCTACTATGTGCAAGGTGCTGGAGAAGGAAATGGCAAACTGCTCCAATATCTTTTCCAAGAAAACCCCAAATGGGGTCATGAAGAGTCAGACACAACTGAAGCGACTGAACATCAACATAAGATTTTAGATCGAGTTATATGGAACCTGAGAGGTCAAGTAGTCCCAGCTCCCTCATTTTATAGATTGGGAAATTGAGGCCTAGAGAGATTAAATTATATTTAATTAGAGTACAATCCATTATATTGTAAGCTCTTTGAGGGCTTTTGTTGTTGAGTGTTTCAGTTGTGTCTGATTCTTCATGATCCCGTTTGAGGTTTTCTTGGCAAAGATACTGGAGTGGTTTGCTATTTTCTTCTCCAGCTCGTTTTGCAGATGAGGAAACTGAGACAAACAGAGTTAAGTTGCCCAAGGTCACACAGATTATAAGTGTATGAGGTGGGATTTGACATCAGATCTTTCTCTCTTTACCTCCAGTGTTCTCTCCACTGGATCATCCAGTTACCTCTTTGAAGCCAAGGACTGTCTTTTTTTTTTTTTTTTTGTATGTCTAGCCTTAGTACAGGCACATAGTAGGTGCTCAATAATGATTGATTAAGTTATTTACCCAAGGTCATACAAGTAATAAGTGGATGAGCTGGGATGTGAGTTCAGGGCCTATGACTCTAATTTCAGTGGTCTGTTGCCAGTGGGGAGGTTTATATTTGATCCCAGAACCAGGTGAAGCTGATGGGGTGCTTGGGTGCATGTACTTCACATTTCTCTTTAAAAATCACATTTCTCCCTAGCCTCAAAATACCATCTCAGGCAGTTTCTCCCACAAGGACACAGGCTGCCCTAGCAACAACCGTTATCTCCCTTCCTGCTATAGTAGCTGGCTGTACCTATAGAAGTCATTAGGCTTAGGCTGCATACTGGCTTAATGGACTGTGTACTGGGTCATAACGACATTTGCTACTCACTGACTAATCATATGTATCCTAGACTTGGACATACCTATACTCTCTTACATTAATCTTGTCTAACAAGACATTGACGAGAGAAGCCTGGTTTTTCCTGGTCCTCCCTGACCATTTGTTGACTTAGTGACATCTTAGGCCTAAAACCACACCTCCAGGTAGCCCTCACCTTGGGCTATTTCCCGATGAATTTTGGCTAAAATTCCTGCACAATAGATACCAAAAGTGCATGTTCCTTTAAGAACTGACCACTCCTTAACCACTCCTAAACCCACCCCAAAACACCTAGTTAGCATGTTTGGCACAAGTGATACTATAGAATATACTCTATAAACTTGCCCTATACCCCTCTAGGGTTGCAGGTTTCCTAAGAACTCTTGCCCACTGAAAAGCGTAATCAATCTTTACCTTGACTTAAACAATGCTTGAGTCTGTGAATTCTTCTCCAGATGACCTGCCCCTGGTACTATGGTCTTTGTGGGGGTCTCACACCCCCTTTCCAGCCCTCATCAGAGCTACTTTAGAGTTTAGAGTATGGGAGTTTCAGAATGGGACCTTTGGCAGCTGTAGGGGAGAGGTCAGAGACTTCAGGTAGGGAACTCCACTTCCAAGGCCATTACAGTATTACAGGAAAGAGATAATGAAGACCTGAATGAGGGCAGTGGTTATATATGTGAGTGGGAGAGAAGGGGATTGGAAGGACGGGTGTTGCTGGTTTTAAACTGACAAAACTTGTCAACTGATAGGAGAATGGGGAGATTGTGAGGGAAAGGGAGAGCCAATGATGAATTTGAAGTTTAAAAACTGGAGGACCAGCAAGATGGAAGCATCCTTAACAGACTGAAGAAGTTTTTATCTACCTTTGTCATGATTGTCACACTGTACTAATGAACTGTGTTTCCATTTTCTGCTTTTATTAGGTCATTTACATACAAATATTTACCGTATTTTTTATCCTGGCTTTAATTTTTTTTCAGATCCTGGACCTGTTGAACCCAACTGATTTCATTAGCTGTCTCAGTTGTTTTATGAGTAGGATCTTTTTATATCCTCTCATTGGTTTTGCCAGAAAATTAGATTCTTCCCTTTTCCTTGTGTCCCAAATCCACTTCATTCTGAGTCACCTTCTTAGTTTAGTGAACTCTGGGCTCATTTCAATTCATACTGGGCAGGCAAGTCAGACTAGCTGAAGAAGTGACAAGAGGTAGCATATATTGGCATGTACAACCATCACATGATCACCTTGACCACCATCTCCCCTCAGTCCCTAATGGATAGCCCAACACAGTGAACCCATGAATCCTGAGACTAGCAATGCTTCTAGACCAATGCCCTCAGCCACCATTATGGGAAGCATCTGCTGTGGACATACGTTATCTCCTAGAGGGGATACAACCACAGTTACTGAAGACCCAGAAAAGAAAGTTCTTCACATTATCAGATGTGAAGTTCTTTCACATTATCAGATGTCAAAAAAAGGAGAAAAAATCCTTCACATTATCAAATGGTTCAACATCAGAAACTGATATCATTTTATCAGTGGGAAGAACATTAAAGAAGAAGAATTAGCATCTTCTTTGCCCTGTTACCCTAAGGACCATGACATTTTTCCATTTAACTTGCTAGTTATGTGTTGTCTCTCAATCCAAATGTGACCTTCTTTTATATTTGTATACCCAGAACTTAGCTCAGATCTGTGCACATAGTAGGAATTTAATAATTGCCTCATTCATTTATTCATGCATTCATTCAATTCAATCTAATTCAATTTAATTGATTTCAGTGGGAATTGTATGATGTGATGACCTCTGCTCCTGAATTTCCAGGACATCTCACACAGCCAAGGATGGCGCAGATGATAATCAGAGGAGCTATTTGAAAGTGTGGTGCTTTAGAATGTGCCAAGAATAGAAGGAATAGATACAAAGAGTTTTCTGGTGCAGAGAGGGCAAACTTGAAGACTTGGGAGTGGGGAACATGAGAGATATCTTCAAGTACTTGAAGATCTGTGGAAGACAGATTAGAATTCCTCTGCTTGACCCCAGATGACACAACTAAGAGTAATGGGAGAAAGTTTTGGAGAAGTATATATTTGGGACTGTATAAAGAAAACTACCAGAGAATCACAACTATCCTAAAGCGAAATGGGTTGTCTTTATTGTTGGTGGATTCCTTTTCATTAGCTTTCTTCTAGCAGAGGCGAGGTAAACCACTTATCAGAGCTGTAATAAAGGAGATTTCTTTTTCAGGCTGAGGTTGAAGTGAATGGTTTCTGAGGTCCCTTCCACCTGTGAATGCTTTTGGGAGCAAAATAGAGCTGCTGAAGTGGGGAAATTTAGTGGCATATACTTTATGGATCTTCTTTCTAAATTTGCAAGTTGATAATTGTGATAGTGGAAGAATCTTTTTTTTTAGTACATCTGTTAAAAGTACCCCAAATGGGCCAACCCCACAACATTAACCAGTAGTACAGTTGTTCCGTCTTTTTTCCTGTCGTGTCTGACTCTTTGTGACTGAATTTGGGGCTTTCTTGGCAAAGACACTTCTCCAGCTCATTTTATAGATGAGGAGACTGTACAGTAAAAACTACTCAATAAATAAATGCTTACTACCCTGGGTTCCTCTTCACAAAAAGATTCACCTTGTGCTTAGCACAGTGCCGGGCACATAGTAATTATTTAATAAATGCGAGTTACCCTGTCCTCTCAATAAAGGACAATAAAATACAAATGACACAAAGTACAAGTGGAGATACAGTTTGGTTAAATACTTTGAAGCTGAGAAGTTGTCCTGTTCTTTTCTTCCTTGTCAAGGGTCAAGTATGATACTATCTTAAGTTTACGTAGCGCATTTCAAGAGGAGGCTGGGCATTTGGGTACTTCTTGGTCCTGTCCACTACGGACTTCGCAGAATGCTGATGTGAAATATTAAGAAAGGCAAGCTAATCCAGGAGAAAGAGGATTAACAGGTCACTTTAACCTTGCATTTTATTCAACCCATTTATTTTCCCACATAGACTCATAGAACAATTGGTCATCTAGCTTTGATTAATAATTTCTGGTGAAGTAAAACCATTACAAACCACTACTTTCCAAGTGAACTCGTTGTACTTTTGGATAGCTCTAAATGTTAACAAGTTTTTCCTTCTACTGAACCTAAATCTAGTCAGGCAAATGCAGAGCTAATCCCTTTTCCACAAGACGAAGTTTCAAATACTTGACACCCCTCCCCTTACCCACAAGCCTTTTTCTGTCCCAGGTTGAACATTCCTATTGCCTTCAATTGATTCTAATACGGTATGGTTTCAAAGCCTCCCACCATCCTAGTTACCACAGTGAAATAGGTAGGTGATACATGATAACCTCATTGTACTGATATAAAAAAAATGAGACCTCATGGAGACATAGGAGAGGAACAAAGATAACTTGGAACTAGAAATTATCCTAGTTCTGTTTATACTTCTTGGATCATGTCATGTCCTATTCTATTTGACAAGTTCACTGGGCCTTTCCATGAGGGGGAAATTAAATTGAACCGTTCTTTCTTCAGTCATTTGTTGACATTGTGTCCTGTCCCTCTCTTCCCTCCCCTTCCTCTCCCCACCCTGCCCTGGTCAGTCACTTCTTAGTTCTTCATTTTGCACTGAATATAAATTAAAATTTCCCTTTATATGTTTAGAAATTTTGGAGGTTTCAGTTTATTCTGGATTTTAGCCTCCCTCAATTTATCATTATCATTTTATACGATTCTTAGGTATTCTTTCTTGGAATGTGTCCCTGCTTCCATTTTTTTTGTACATGCATTAAAACAAACAAACAAACATCTGAACTCATCAGAGTTCCCTATGTAGCCATGAGGGGCTGCTCCCCCACACCACCTCCTTTTTCTTCAAATTAATTCAATGAACACTTATTTTAAGGATCCATGAGGTATTGGGTGAACAAAGGCAAAAATGAAATTGTCCTTTGTTGTAAGGGAGCTTAAAGTCTCCTGGAGGGATGCAACATGTCCACATACAAGTCACTGAATAGTTATATGAGGAAGGAGGAAATAGTAATAACTGATTGGGGAGGGAATGTCAGGAGGCGGCATCTGGGTCAAGCCTTGAAAGAAGCTGAACATTTCAGGAGGTGAGGAGGGCAGGGCATTCTAGGCCAGAGGGAAAATGTGCAGCTAGGTAGTGCAGTAGATAGAGCTCTTGACTTGGAGTCGACACCAGAGTTCAACTGCAGCCTCAGACACCTGCTAGCTGTGTGACCCTTGGAAAGTCACTTTAACTTCTCTTTGCCTCAGTTTCCTTATTTATAAAATTGTGATAATAATAATACCCACCTCTCAGATTTTTTTGTAAGGATCAAATGAGTTAGCATTTGTAAAGCACAGTATTGGGCACATAATAAGCTCCATATAAATGCTAGCTATTATTGTTACATAGATGAAAGACAGAATACCAAGTTTGGGGAACTGTGTGGAAGAAGATATGAAAGAAAGTTATATGAAATAAATCTGGAAAAGTGGGTGGAAGTCTGGTTGTGGAGGCTTTTTATAATATTAGACCAAGGAAATTGTATTTTATATGAGCCACTGATTTTTCAATAGGGGAACAACATAGTCAGATGTGTTTTAGGAATATCAGTTGAAAGTTGTATGGAGGATGGATTGGAAAGGGAAGCCTGGATTCAGGGAGACAAATTAGGAGGCTCTTGCAATAGTAAAAGCAAGAAATAGTAGGTACCTGAACTAGAGTAGTGGGTGTGTGAGTAGAGAGGAAACAGAGAAGGCATATTGTAAAGATAAGATGACAAGACTTGGCAGCTCATTGGGTATGGGAAGTAAAGGAAAAGAAAGCATGAAGAATGGCACTGAGATGGAAATTTGGCTAATAAATTAAAAATAGTAGTATTCTCAACAAAAATGGTGGTTTTGAGGTATGAGGGGAAGATAATACATTGTATATTGAGTTAAGTCAAATTTTAGAATTGAATGTGACTCCATTATCTAGCTAGTAATGAAAAAATAGAATTCAGGATGCAGATTAAGATTTTTTTGTGTGCTTGTGTGTATGTATGTATGTATACACATACATACACACATATACCACCTATGAAAACATAAACACATGAAATGTAATGAGAGATTTTATATAGAGAGAAGAAGATGGCTTAGCTCTGAACAATGTCTTGGGGAATTTCCATGATCTAGAGAAAAAAAAAGGACAAGGACAGGTTAGATGCTTCGAAGGAGAACTAGAAGAAAGCAATGTCATAGAAGCTAAAAGAAGACAAAATTTTCAGGAGAGACTGTAGTCAACAGTATAGAAATTTGCAGAGGTCAAGGGGGAATGAAGCCTGAGAAAAGGTCATCAGATTTACCAATTAGGTCATTGGTAACTTCGAGCAGTTGAACAATGCAATCAGGCTTTGAACCCTTCAAATCCTTTTCCTCATCACCGCTGCTGTCTCTGTTTCCCCAATTTATTTCAAGACTCATTTTGAATGATATAGCTTCAGTAGGAGGCTGGTCTTACCTATTGCTAGACTGTGACTTCTTGAAGAAAAAGACTGTTTTTGCCTTTCTTTGCATCCCCAGCACTTAGCACAGTGCCAGGTGTCGGGCTGGGACATGAGGCTGAGAAGTGAGTAGAAAATGAGAAAATCGGGGCAACACGTGTAGCTGATTTTTCTAGGAATTTGGCTATGAAAGAGAGGAAAGATACAGGGTAATGGAGTGGTAGAATGGTAGATCAAGTAAAGATTTTTTTTAAGGAAGGGTAGAGATATCTGTAGGCCGTGGGGAAAGATTCAATATCTGAAAACTGATTGGCATAAACTTCCAGAAGGTCATCCCTTCATCAAGGGGCTAGCAGGAAGGGCGTAAATAGAGGGTGTGGCCTTGGTAAGGAAATAGGCCCTCAATGTCTCGGAGACTGATGCAAAGCAGCAGGGTTTTGAAAGAAGGAGAGTTTTGAAGTATAGAACACTTGAGAAGGTGGAAGTTATGGCAGATTGTTTTGGCTTTCCTAGTAAAGTAGGAAGCAAAGTCTTCTGCTGAGAGGGAGGGGCACAGGGAAAAGCAAAAAGAGCGCAAAAAAAGAAGTACATATTGGGAAATGCTGCAGTGACAAGTGTGATTTAGTTGAGTAGGGAATATAGAAGTATCGTCTGTTGGCTGTTCTTGGAGTTCTTTCTCTCTTCACCTCTGCTGCCTCTGTTTCCCCAGTTTCCTTCAAGACTCATTTAAAATGATATAGCTTCTGTGGGAGGCTGGTCCTGCCTGTGGCTAGACTGTGACCTCCTTGAAGAAAAGGCCTATTTTTGCCTTTCTGTGAATCCCCAGCACTTAGCACAGTGCCAGGCACAAAGGAAAGGCTTCCTAAATGCTTGTTTGACTATCCCAGGAATCTTGGAGAATAGAAATTTGGAAGGGCGTGGCCATTGTCTTTAAGTATTCAAAGTGCTATCAATTGGTCCAGGGATGAGACTGACAAGAGGGCTGAACAAGAAGACATGGGCATAAACTGGAAAGAAATAATGTAGGCTTGAATTAAGGAAAACCACCATAAAGGCTTTCAAAAATCTGATAATTTGCCTCAAGAGGCTGCCTCACGTCCTCTTTGAACGTCGTCTGGCTATGACCAAATAAATGACCGTTTGTCAGATAGGTTGCAGTATGATTTTTGTAAAGGTACTGTTTGGGCTAAGTGGCCACTGAGGTCCCTTCTTACCTTTAGGCTCTGTGATTCCTTCTCTGATGGACTGAAAGTCTTCTCTGAATATTCAGATTTAATCTCCCTTTCTTTTCCTGTTCTGTTTAGAGGGGTACTCTCAACTCACTATTACAGGAACAAAAACTCTAAGTGAGCCAATTTTAATAAATAAAAGCCAATTTAAACAGAAGAATTTTAATAACCTAGGTATGGTTTTTCTTCATCTGGAGAAACAATGAACTCTTTTGTGAATGAAGAGAAACTTTAATTGTTTGCTCCTTGTAGTGGTGCCAAAATAATATTAATGACTGGCATTTATGGAGTGTTTTGAAATTTTCAGAGCACTTTACACACCTCATTACCTTTGCAAACATTATTTGATCTTTACAACCACCCTGTAAAGGAGATATTTTTAGTAGCCATATTTCACAGATGAGGAAACTGAGTTTGGGAGAAGTTGAATGACTTGTTGAGAGTCACATAGGTAGGAAGTGTCTGAGGGGAGTTTTGAATATCAGATGATCAACAAATATGGACAGTGACTTTGGTGGCTAATTTTTTGGAAGCGCTTCTCATTTTTTTTCCAGTTGTACCACTTGGGTAAAACACAAGACCTTGTGAGAAGCACCCATCTCATCTTGTTACTACTGAAAAAACAAAACAAAAGCAAAGCTACCCAGAAGTACTGGGAACATAACTATAATAAAAAAAAGAGAAGAGATATCATATATATATGTATATATATGTACACACATATATACACATATACACACACACACATATATATAGGTTATTAATTCATACTAGAAACTGAAATATAGACATCACGACCTTGTTCATCAATTAGCAAGCATTCATTAAAGCACATTCTATGTTCCAGACACTTTGCTAGGTGTTGGGGCTGTAAAGATAAGCATGAAACAGTCCTTGTACTCGAGGAGTTTATGTTGTAATGAAGAGGACAATTTTAATAATGACTCTGTGGCCATTTTAAATTAGATTTTGTTCTTTTGATTATTTCAAACTCATACCAGCCCCTGACTCTCTTGACAACCTTTCCATTTTTTTCACTCTCTGACACTTTTTCTGCTTCTGTTTCTCTGTCTCTTTCTGTCTCTGTCTGTTTCTGCCTCTCTCTATCTCTGACTCTGTCTGTCTCTTTCTCCTGAAAGTTAAAAAAAAAATAAAAGTGGCTCAGTTCAGTCATATTCAAAGACATACTCAAATGAAAAAAGGAGCTAATCTCTGAAGGGAAGGCATCAACAGTTGGGGAGTCTTGGAAAGGCCTCTTGTGGAAGGTGATTCTTGGACTGAGTCTTGAAGGAAGCCAGGGATTCTTCCAGACTCTCTGGTACATAAACAATAGTGCTACTAGAAACCAAGTCATGGGCCATCTGGAAGATGATTGAAGACTGAACTTTAAGAACTACTATCTAATAATTGACATTTGTATGTTAATTCAAGGTTTCAAAGCACTTTACATACATTATTCCACTTCAGCCTTTCATCCCCTTAATTTCATATTTACAAGTCTAACTTCAGTTTTCTATAGGCTATCAGTCAAGTGTTGAGTGTATTAATTTTAAAAAAATGCCATTTCATTAGAGGAACTACTTTGAATAAAGAAACCATTTTGAGATATACCTTTCCTTTTTTTAAAAAATGACAAATCTAAAAAGGAAAGCTTGTAAACACAATGAGAGTGTACAGAAAGCTGAGCAATCTTTGGTTAGGTATCCAGCAGTTCCTTTTCCCCTAAAAGGAGTCTAATTTATAGGGCTTTTCAAGGGGCCAACTCCCTGGCAATTAACACACACCTCTTTCCTCACTACTCTAGTATAATGTGGTATTCCAGTCAGGAAAATCGAGTTCTTCAATCTATTACTTCTTGCTCTGCCTTGCCCATTACCAGAAGAAAAAATTCCCTCCTCTAACCAGAATGACTATCAGAGGCTAGAAACTGCAGAGTAACAAAACATTAGGCCTGAAAAGCACTTTGGCTCTAAAGCCTTCAGCGATGTTCTCTTTCTCCTGCAGGATGGGATTGGGGTTTGAAGGCAGCAGTGGGGTAGGGTCTGGGCTGAGACCCAGCGACCTCCCTTCTTTGCACAGAATTGTGTTTGGGCTTTTCCACTTTGCTAAGTTCCAATGCTTCATCATTCACAATAGGCCTCCGATAGAATAATGATCACCACCTTGTGTTTTGTGAAGTCATTCTCTGGGTAAGTATTATTCACAAGTGTATCCCTGCATATTATGTAGCAGTTAATTATTGGTCTTCATGCATAAAATGAATGTGACATTTGAGACAGATGTTTATTGTTGACTACATATATATTCCGCCCCCCCCCCCCCCCCCCCCCGCAATGCTTTAGCTACTGAAATGAGCTCCAATTATCATCACAAAGGACCGCATTTGTACATTTGGGAGGTCACATTCTGAACACTGACACACAGGAATGGTGCACTGGTGTGGTTCCCAGCACACAAACAATAATTTCCTTTTTTAATACACAGTATGGAATGAGGTAACTCAAACAATTGAGTTAAATGCTGAAGAGAATGTTTGGTGTCCACTAGGGGCCACTGTTGAACTTCTAAAGAAATTGATATTGAGGAGGAAAGAAAGAAAAATGGGGGCAGGGAAAAAGGGGAGAGAAATAGAAGGGGGGAAAAAACCTGGAAGAAAATCTGACATTTCTGTCTGACTTTGAGCATCCTTTGCTGATGCCACCCATGGAATGTTTCGGAAGTAATAAATACCTCTATCGGAAATCTTCATATTCTATATATCTGTATTGCGTACCCCAAGGAGAGCCATTCAAGAGAGATGTAGCAAGTTGTCAGAGCCTCATTTTGGCTCTGAAAACTATGGAGGTTGTCAGACTTCTTTTCCCATGTGTGATATTTATCTTGCCTCACAAACAAACGGATCTTGGATTTTAATTAATTTCTAAGTGCCTCCTGTGATAATTTTTTTTGCCCTAATATATTAATATGATGATTCAAACTTTTGTTCAGTGGCAGACTTTTTGTTAGAAATTACTAAAGGCTTGGAGGGTGTTTAGCGTTATCAATAAGCGACAATGTTCCTTGGTTTGACTGTGAGTCAATAATGGTGTTCTTATGTTTTTTTTTAGAGACAACAATGTGATTTTAGAGTCTTAAAGTGTATTAAGGAGATCCTGGGTAAACTGATTCTCTTTCCTTTGATTGGAGGAAGCTCTGGAGTATTTTGTCCTTATTGCCTTGAGAAGACTCACTTGGAAAAGTTCTTGATTCCATGATGAGGGAGTACATTTTCTCCTTAAAAATCTCCCTTCAGAAGGACTTGATTCTTCATAAAGGAGGCAGAAATAGCCTGTTGAAAAGCTGTGTGCCACTGAAATTGATAAGCAATGGGGCATCAAGAGTTCATGTCTTCTTTCACTAGCCAATAGCCCTCTTGATAGTTAATGAGAAATGAAAAACCCACAAGGTGATAAGAAAAATTTGAAGTAGAGGAACGGTCGGAAGTACTATGCATGTTTCATTTGAATTAATAAACAATATTCTTCGGAAGCAAATGTGTTGTGGTGATTTTTTTAAAAACAGAAATTAGGTCTTGGTTGCTATCACGGGCATAGGTTTACCTCATTGCTTTATGACGTTTATTTCTATGCTAATGCGATTGTTGTGACTAGAAGGTTGTCTGAAAATTTAATACACATTTCTAAATTCGCCTTTTAGCTCTTTGATTACTGGAGTGATTGGAGAATTGCAGAAGTAATAGTTATCTTTCTGTGGAAAAGGTAACCAAATAACATAGGGAAATGGCACTAAAAAAGTTAATTTACAATTTCATTTAAAAGACTATTAATTATTAGAAGCAAAAAGATTTTTTAAAATTCAAGAAAAATACATGAAACTATTTCTTCTTGCATGTCTGGAGACTACATTCAGATCAATGTGTTTTCTCCCCACCCTGCTTTGACAGTCTCATTGCCTCTTTCACTAAAACTGCATCTTTCCTATCTCCAATAGGGAATTTTAGAAAAACATAGACTTTAGTGAGGAGTTCTTAAAGTTCATTTTTTTCAGTGCTAATGATGTGTATTTTTCTATCCTGCATGGTGTTTGTAAGTATAACAGAACCAACCTTTGAAACACAGATTGTGTCTGACAGGCTTTGTTTTATGTGATTTCCAAGATCTATTGTAAAAATGCTTCTTAATTGAAATAGTTCTCCTCTTTGGTATTTCTTTCATTGTCCTTTCCTTCTCGACATCTCATACATTAAATCAGAGGCTGTTTTGGAGACATGAAAGGACAGCTTTTTCAGAGTATGATTCTGGATACTGATAGATTCGCACCTCTCAAAGCAGACAGGTTGCTATTGCCGGTCTCTGAAGAACCTTATTGTACGATGGTGCGTCCGTCATCTGGAAGCGCAACCATAAACGGCAGGTTAATCACTGAGGAAAGACCCATATCATTTCTCGACTACCTTGCTTCCTATGCAAGAGATATAAAGCCAAGTAATATCTTTTTCTGCTGTTTACTTTAATAAAACCTGGGATCCTCTTTAGTTTGAGACGTTATTTTCTTTTGGCTAGAGTGGGTGGGGGATAGACTACTCACATAATTTAGTCCTGTGTTGTAAGGAAAAATTGAAGCATCCTCCCGGAATGTTTTTTCCCCCTCATTCTACCCTCTCATGATGAGAGAACACATAAAGTGAATGAGATGTGACATCGGCATGCACAGAGAACCCATTTGTTACATGAAAATTCAGAGGAAAATGTTATTTGACTTCCAGTGATGTTTTGGAGTTAGAAACCATAGTCATATATATTTTAAAAAATTTGTATTTATGTCTCACTGTGGAAATAAAAGCGAGGAGTAATGCAAAGATATGATAGCACCAAACAGAACAGTGCAGCAGCCCAGACCCTGACAATTGGAAAGCCGACAGGCTGGGTAATTCTAGGTATTCTGGGTATTCTGTGCTTTTCAGTTCTACCTAACTCTTTGTAACTTTACAATGTAAGATTCAGAAATTGGAGCCAATTACCATAATATGTGGTGGTTTGGTAGGAGCATGCTCTACAGCAGACAGTTAAAAGGTTTTATTGCTATTAGGAGCGTGTTAATGTCCTTGATAATGTCTCTACTTGCTTTGTAATGTCTCTTGTTGAAGTATAGAATTCTTTTATCTTCTTATTACATTATGCAAAAACTTGAATTGAAAAGATATTTGCAGGAACATTTAAAGTAGTGCATCAATCAGTTTCAAAGAAGAGAAAATGTTCTCAGAATAGCTTATAAAAGGATAAGTGTCAGTTTTACTTTGGATGAACAAAGGAAGCCACGTAGAAAGCACTTTATTGTAAAAGCATACTGTGCAATTCAATAAATATGCCATATAAATATAAAGAAGAAGAAAGTTCATAATTATCTGATGACTTAAATGTAATTTAAGTAATACTTTTAAAATGCATCCACCACGGAGGTAGTTCTCTTCTTTCCACTGTGTTCTTAGTCCTAGCCTAGAAGCCTCTATTAGGTTATAACTTAACTCTCTCTCTCTGATAACTTAAGGATTTGAATGGATAAAAACCAAGGCCTATTTTAATATGTCTTTGGCAGATGCAGAGACGAATGAATGCGGAAATTCACAGCAAAAGTTTTAACAACGACTTAATTATGCTTAGAAACAAAGTCTACCCTCCCACCCCCCATTGATCAGTTCTTATCTTTACTGTATTCATCTGTCCTTTGTTCTGTCATCCTTTACCATCCTTGGGGGATGCAGTATTTTTGAACTCGAATATAAATGCATTGTGACCAGAATTCACGTTTGTAAGTGCTTTATGTTTGTTCAGAAAATCCATTCCCAGAGTTGTTCCTGGGAATGGTTTTTCACTTTTCACCTAATACATTGTGTGCTTTTTCTTTTCACTACAGACATTTTTCTTGCGTTAGAAATTTGGACTTACCTCTTAAATGTTACATGTATGATTTCTATGATTAAAAATTGTTTTCCAGGAAGTAAACCTTAACCTATTAGAGTTATCTGATATTGACTCAGGAAATGAATTATGGATTTTAAATGATTATTTGGTTTCAGGATACAAAATGGGTGGCAGTAATCTTACTGAAAATGAAGTTAAGGTATGTGGACATTATCTTCTCATTCCTTGAAATCTCTATGATATATACTTTCTGCAAATAACACAAAAAAGGACACATTTTTCAGCTTGCTGAGAACAGTGTTTTGTATTTAGGAGACGTTTAAGAATTTTTTTGCTGATAGTTCACAAAAACCTAAAGAGCAAAATATTTCAATATATGACAATTTAGCTTCTGTTTTGTACCCAGGTTACTTAATGAGTGAAAATTATTTTGTTCCTTTTAGAGACAGGCCTTTCTGAGATTCAGTAAACTTTCATGCAAGTGCTATTTTTTTCCTGCATTAGTATTATCCTTCATTGCTTTAACTGGTGAAATTATATTTGTGATAACATTTTTCAAGAAAATAATTTTTTCCTTATTCCAAAACTATGAGTCTGGCACATTTTATATTAAGAATCAATAAGTAGTTTTATAGGCAACATTATTTGCTGGCATCTTCTTTTCCTAGCACTTTTGTTGTCCGTGAGGCCTAATTCATTAAAATAATTTCCTGCTCATTTCAGTAGATTTTCCTATGAAATCTGTACCAATACAACGCAGAACCTGCTTCTGCTCTATGATGCACTACATTTTCTCATCATCACATTCTCTTGGTCTGTTTGAGAACATGCTCATATGTAAAATACAAGGAAAATTACCCTGTAAAAGACTTATTTAGCAGTAACAAAACTTCTCAGATTTCCCAAAAAAAGAGGATTTTTAAGTTATTGAACCCCCGGGAAAGCAGTAATTTACTACCAGCAAGTTAGTATGTTGTACACATCTGTGTACTCTGCTTCAGAAAATAAAGGTTGTTACCATAGCAACCACCACATAATATGGAACATACGTTACTTGTGAGATTCTAAGCTTCGTGTTAAAAAAAAAAATCCCTCCTTTCATGGCTGCTCGCTGATGTTTCAAGAACTGCTGTCTTCCTTTCATCTTTTTACTGGGGTCTATGTTACAGCTAGTATCCTATGCTTTAATTTCCCTTCCTTCCCCCTCGTTTCTTTTCACTTAGAATACTTCTCTCAACATTTTGTTTCTTCTGTTGGTAACTTCATCATGAGACTGTCCTGATCTGGTGACCGCGTCTGACTTATATGCTTATCCTCTCTTAATTTATTAATCTTTTAATTTTTTTAAGGCAGTTCCCAGAGGCAGCAACATGTGTTTTGGAAAATAAACAAACAATTGAATAAGGAAAATGCAGCAACTCAGAACTCGACAGTGAAACAAAATTGGCAGATTTGCCTGAATTTATTGGAATAGTAGGTCCCTTTCAAAACTGCGTCCCCATCCACGTGGTGTTTACTTTGCTTTCGCTTGTCTTATGCAATGCCCTTTTGTTAGGATTAGGCCCTCCGAAGGAAGCCAGCACCCCCTGTTTTCTCTGGAAAACAGACTTCACTTTTGTCTTTAGACATCTTTTTGTCTTTTATGATGATGCAAATTTTAAATCAATTTAATTTATTTGGAAAGGAAGATTTCTAGTCTTGCCTGGCAAGCAATGCTACACCTGAAACAAAATTGAAGTAACTATTTTTTGAGCCAGTTCTTGACGATAGAATAAACCTTAATATCAATAAAAAAAGTTGAACTGTTTTGAAAAAAATAATTTTTAAGGTGCTTTTCCATTTGGTAGATAGAGTATGGAAAGTTGAATCAATTATGCAAAACATGGAGAACCTGTTAAAAGTTCTTGAGCCATACCCTGCCCCATCCCCTATGATCTGAATGTACTCTATCCCTCCCTGTCTTTACCTCTTAAAATTTTGAGTTTTCTTCAGTGTTCAGTTCAAAAGTCACTTTCTACATGCTCTTTCCTGATCCTGCCAGCTAGAGTGCCAGTGTCTAAATTTTTATGTATATGCATATGTGTATATATTGTCTCCTCCAATGGAATATAAGCTCCTTGAGTGTAGGGACTCTTTTATGGCTTTTGTGTTTGTAACCTAACACAGTGACCAGCACATAGTCAGTACTTAATAAATATTTGATTAACAAGGGATGAATTGTTCAAATGGTTTGGAAAACCCTAGGACCTCCAGGGGTCAACTCATTTGTATAGATTTATGAGTAGGTCTATTGGGCTCCACTGACTTTCCTGAAAGATATGACTTCAGTAAATTGATGGATGCTCATGGCATATTTGTCAGATTAGGAGGTTGCCTTTGGATACATGGCCTGAATTTTCTAATTTACCTTTTCTTCTGGCTAGTATCCTCTTCACCGATAGTTTTCTGGAGTGGAGACTTTCTCTGGAGCTTCAGAATGGTTCTGTATCATCACGTATTCTATAAAAATGCCTGATTCTGAAAGAAAAACATGGCATAAGAAATAGAATTATACATGATATCCATTCTGTTCATTTTGTAGAGTAGTTAACAGCTCTAGACTGAATATGGGCTTCTCCAGTGTCCTGGTAGATCTGTGGTTCACAATGTAATTTCCTTAAGACTTCTTTAAATGATCTATGGACCATTTTATATTCCTGATTGTGATATGATCCTCTCCATTTCTCTTTCCTGAATGAGCTAATTATTTTTTAGGATATTCATAATATTTTTAGGATATTCATAGTTCTCCCCATTAATTGGACTGGTCTGTTTACTTTTACTTTTTTTCCTCCCTCTTTTTGGTCAGGTTAGTCATATTAATGGAATACCAATAGGTTCTGTCAAGTTAAGGAGGCTTTAATACAGGTGGAATGATACACTACTTTCTGAAGACCAGCCTAACTGGGCATACAGAGGATCATCACCAGCTGATGCATTTTTCTTTTTTTTTTTTTGGTCACAGCAACACATGAAAATAATTTATAGTTCATTTCAGTAAAGATGTTAAGTACCTGGTGTATACAGAGCTCTATACTAAATGTTGAAGGAAATAGAAATCTTTGGTGGGATGTATTTCCTATCTTTTTATAGCTTAATGCCAAGAATTTGGATAGAATTTATACATTGGAAATCATAATACAAACAAACATATGAAATGTGCTTTAGAGAATTAAAGAGCAACATTTTTTAGTAGGGTCAAAGTGGAAAAGTGTGCATGTGTGTATATCTTGGAAGGCTTCATGGAAGAGATAATATTTGAATTTAAATGGATAGAATTTAAAAGGGATTTAGTGGTTGAAGAGAGAGAAGGAAAGATTCCAAGCTTTGGCACCTACATCATAGAGTCAGGCATCTTTTGAAGTATCGAATTAAGATGACAAATGGGAGTGGTTGGGGTAAGTGGTCAATGAGATATTTTGCTTCATTTAAGTAGTCCAAAAAGCTTGAAAACCATTACTATAGAGTTACCTAGCCATGATGACACAATGCTGGGTGTCTTGATATAAGAGATGCTCTTGTATTCCAAGACTCTTTTGAAGTATTGCCACTATGGAAACTCTGTGATTTCTCAATTGTGAAGGCAGTGAATGCACTAAACTTTCCTTAGTCTCCCTGTAAACCTAGCTACCATGGACATTTCTGATGACTTTGGAGAGGCTCCAGTTTTTAGTATACAGCTAATTAGGCAGTTATTTACATTTCACATTAGTTGCTTTCATTACTCCTTTCTAATTGGCACACTAATGAAGTTCTGCTGTGACATCACAACCTTCCAATTGAAGCATGTCTCCCCTTTGGGAATCAAACACCCTTTTAAAATTAATGAGTTTCTTTTACACAGGATATTTCTGGATTTTGTCAGCTGTGTCTGTAAAGGAATATTTGGAATTACTAGGCTCCTGAAAAATCCTGGATCTTGTTCTTTTGTCACAGTCATGAAAAGCTGAAAAAAAGAAGAAAAAGAAAGAGAAAACAGTGGTCCTTCTCTCTCTAACTACCCCTCAGGGTTATCTCAGAAAATACAGGAATAATTATGGGAAATGGTGGACTCCACAAGGGAGTCTCATATGATTAATATGAGTCGACTGGCACAGTAGGTAGAGTGCTGGGCTTGCAACTGAACAGAGCAAAGTTCAAATTCTACATTGGACATTTCCTAGTTATATGACTTTGTGCAATCTCCTTAATGCCTTTCAGTCTCAGTTTCCTCATCCGTAAAACGTAGATAACACTAGCATCTACCTTACATAATTGTGAAGAGCAAATGAGATAACATGTATAAAACTCTTTGTAAACCTTAAAGCTCTATATAAACACTACCTACTAATGAAACCTTGGAAATGTGTAAGGAGGATCCTGCAGCCTGAAAAAATGTTCATTTTCTTTGCAAAATGTTCACTTTCTGAAGTCATCCCAGGGTATGTGCAATACTCTTTTTTTTTAATCCTTTATTTCTGAGTACATTCCAAGAGGGATATCTTTCTCTTTTCTAAATGCCCTTGAAGACAAGAATCATAAATATTTGTTGATTTTGAATTGGAATTCTTTTTGGAAGTACATTGGAGTATAGTGATTGGTAACCTTTTTCTCATGCATAACCTTTCCTCTGTGCCCTTCTACTGTCATTATTCTTCTATGTTTTACTCTTCCTCTATCAGAGAGAGAGGAGAGAGAGAAGGAGAGACAGAGACAGAGACAGAGACAGAGACAGAGAGATCCTTTAACTTTCAATAGTAGCATTTAGCACCAGAATTTGGCATTAGAAGACCTGGATTCAGATTCTTACTTGGCTTACTATCCAAGTAACCTTTAGTAAATTGTTTAAGCTTGGATCAGATTATTTAAAAATCTCTTTCATCTGTAATCTATGATCCTTGAGATCTAGGGGGTATGGGTGGTATTGTTTCAACTGTTTTGGACCCTTAAAGTACTCAGGTTCAATGTGAGGATTTTTCAATGGCTCATTTCTCTGACTTGCTTGTCCCCACATGATTAAACATTGTTCTCACATAACACACACACACACACACACACACACACACACACAACATACACACCCAATAACCAAAAGCCAAAACCAGCAACCCAAAACAGTAACTCAGCTTCAAATCATAGGTATTTAGTGGCTCATCCTACTAATGTCATGTAGCTTTGGAACTGTAAGACACTTAATTAAATAAGAAATCCCAAGATTCACACATCTAGAGTGAGGACTGGGGTCTGAAGCCTTCAGTGCAGAAAGGCTTGGAGTTGCTGCTTGGATATGCATTTACTACTCATCTCTCCTGCTCTCAGCTTCCATGCAGTTCCTTGTCTGTTCTCAAGTACTATTTGTCACCCTAGTCATGATCATCTCCATGCTTTCACCAGTCCTCCTAATCATGAACACAAGCATCATCTGCCATTCTTCTTTTCTTCCATGAGAAGTTTACTTCAGTGTGATCACCTTGAATCATGGACTCACATGCCTCATGGAAAATGGCTTTCTTATTTTTTTCTTCAGTGAGAGTTTACTTCTTTCTTGATCCAGTTATATTGGGAAAGGCATTCCTTTCTTCTCCCTGCATCTTGCCTGTTACACAATGTGATTTAAGGTATATAGTTTTATTTTAAATTAAGTAGAAGGAGCCATGTGAACTTATTCAATAAAATAATACATAATACAAAATATATTTTAGTACATATTTAGTCAGTTAAGTTAGAAGGAATGGGGAAAGGAAAGGGAGGGAGGAGAGATGAGGAAGGCAAGGAAAGATAAAAGGACAGGGAATAGGAAGAACAGAAAAAGAGGGGAGTGGGGGAAATTGATATCAAAGGAAAAAAACCAGCATTTATTATTCTCTAGTTCCTGCTCTCTCAATCTACCCACCTTCCCCCTTCCCTTTTCTGTATAGGTCTAATCTCTTAGTCTTGCTCACCATCCTATCTTCCATTTTGTAATTTTTTTGGGGTCATTGTGTAAGTATTCAGAATCCCCAAAAGTTCTCCCAAATCTGAACTCATTTTAGGGGCACCTGGTAGTTAAAAGAATACCTCTCCCCTCTTCTAGCTGATGCCTGATATCCCACCATTTACTCCTTTAGCCAAAAGTATTAGTGAAATGCCTTCAGGAGCAGCTGTACATTCCATTTTAGGTTTAGATCAGTATATCATGATGTTTTGTAGAATCAGAGGGGTTGGAAAGGTCTTTATGGATGATCTAACCTAACTACTTTATTTCGCAGAGGAGGAAAACTGAGGCTCAGAAAGGATAAGTGATAACCCCAGGTCACAAAGCTACTATTTGTTATTCTTAGGATATAGAATTAAATCTTTTCATTCTTAGGTCAGTCCTCTTTCTGCTACACCCATATTTATCATTTCAGTGTGAGTATATTTATCAGATTCTTTTAGGAAAAGATTTTTCTTTTCTTTTTTAAGAGAAGAACAGAGAAAGCATAAGGGCAGTAGGATTCCTACCAGCAGAGAAGGAGGATTCCATTGAAAGGCGAGGGAATAGAATTCAGAACTGGGGTAACAAAGATAGGGTTTTCTCATTTTATAGCTTTGCTGAGGGATGTAAATAAAGGATTCCAGAAAGCCCAAGTTGCAGACCTGTTGAGAACTTCCCAGTAGTATGCCTATGGTTGTTTTCTCTTGCTATGAGATTTGAATGAGAATTTGATCGCGGAATGCATTCATTCAACACCTACCTGAAAGTGCACTTTTTTGGAGATATGTGAGACCTGTGTCTTTCTGTAATATGTTTTCAAATAATTAACAGGAAAATAAGATCACAAATGACGTTGCCTAAGCAGGAATCTAGTTTGCTTATTTTAAATGAATTTTAAGGAGGAAGAGAGAGAGAGAGAGAGAGAGAGAGAGAGAGAGAGAGAGAGAGAGAGAGAGAGAGAGAGAGAGAGAGAGAAGAGAGAGAGAGATAGACAGAGAGGGAGAGAGACAGAGAGAGTGAGTGTATGAAAGATCTGACTTTTCAGTGGGGTTGCATTGAATTGGAACCAAATAAGATTAGTCATCTTTGAGATGAAGCCTACTTCTTCCATTTTGCATTTAATAAATGCATCGTATTCCAGGGTAACAAGAGAAAGGCACATCTTCTGGAATGCATTTTTAAATGTTTGTTGCTATTGGTGGTGATAGGCAGACTATGACAATGGTGCTGGTGATAAAAAGAATTAGTTTAGGGAGAAACTGTATTTTAATGAATTTAAACATTAATTTAACCTTAATTTTCTCTACATCTATTCTCTAATACACAATTCAGAGAAAATCCTCAGGTATTATCCCATTTCCTCAAACTCTGTACACTTTTGGGACATATATTTTCCTGGCAGGGATTTGAATGGAGTCCTATTTCTTCTTCAGTGTTTCCACTTTCCAAACCCACTGACACATCACACTGTGATTACCATTAGTAGCTTTCTAATAGCAGAACTTCATGTCAACATGCTCAGCCCAGGAAATATCTCAGGACATTTCCCATACTTATATATCAAATAGTATAGGCATACTTTGTTTTATTCTACTTCACACTTTACTGTGCTTTGCAGAGAATGAGTTTTTTTTGGGAGGGGGGAGGCAATGACTGGGCAGTGACTTGCCCAGGGTCACAACAACTGAGTGCCTGGGGTTGAATTTGAACTCAGGTCCTTCTGACTCCAGCCTGCTCTCTCCACTGTTTTGCCTAGCTGTCTGCATTCTATTTATTTATCTTTTACAAATTGAAGAGTTGGGGTAACTTGGTGGTCAAGCAGATCTATCCACACCATTTTTTCCAACAGAATGTGCTCACATTGTGTCTCTGGGTCACGTTTCCATTTTTCTTACAATATTTCAAAGTTTTTCATCATTATTATATCTGTGATCAGTGATCTTTGATGCTACGGTTGTAATTGTTTTGTTCCATCATCCACCCAGCCCATAAGAGAGAGAGAATTCAATCAACAAATATTGTGAGTGTTCTGACTGCTCCAGCGACTGGCCATTCCCCTTCTCTTTCCCTCTCCTTGGGCCTTCCTATTCCCTAAGACAGGACAATATTGAAGAATATTACATAAACTTAGTTGATAAAGCAGAGGCGGGGTTTGAGAGGATTGACTCCAATTTTGAAGGAAGTTCTACAGTGGGTAAAATGCCATCCAACAGCATGGCATGCTACAGAGAAATCTTTCCTGAAAGGAAGAGTCAATCGATGCGGCAAACTTCGTTGTTGTTTTATTTTAAGAAACTGCCACAGCTACCCTAACCTTCAGCAGCTACCACCATGAGCAGTCAGCTGCCATCAGCATCGGGGACAGGACCCTCCACCAGCAGAAAAGATTAGGACTTACTGACAGCTCAGATTATGGTTAGCATTTTTTTTTTTATCAATAAGGTGTTTTTAAAATTAAAATATGTGCAATTTTTTAGACATAATACACTTATACAATAACACACTTAATGGATCACAGTATAATGTAAACATAACTTTTATACGCACTGGGAAACCAGACAATTTCTCTGACTCGCTTTATTCTGACATTCTCTTTATTGTGATGGTATGGTGGTCTGCACCCAAACCCACAGTATCTCCGAGGTGTGCTTGTAAATGGGTCTTATCTCCTCTGACCAAAAAGCTATCCTAAAAAATAAACGAAGACCTGATACTTTATATACTTGGAAACTATCTTTGGGAAGAAAGGTACGTCCCTAGCATGGAGAAGCTGAAAGGGTGGGAAGTGGTTGTGAAAAATCCATTTAATTAAGTAGTGGTGATGAGGGACTGGGATAGAGGGGGTGTGTGTGCGGTGAGACTCCGAAAGTTCTCAAAGAGGCTGGGATGTGAGGTAAACATTATACTGGAGATGAGATCGCAAGATCTCAGAACATGGGCTGGCTGCCGAAGATGAGAGAAGCTAGTTAAAATTCCTCTGCTCAACCTTTTCACTGGAGAAATCACGTTTCTGTGTGATTCCATTCTCCACTTCATTTTTAGAAACAATTATAAGATGCAAATATTTATGAATCAATTTATCTTGTAATCCTATTTTAAAAACAAACATTGCCTCATATACCGCGGGTCCTTAATTCTGCCACATTGGGGGGTGGGGGGTGGGATGCGATTTCCAGTATATGGATTCCCTAACCCCTCGGCTCCCACTGTCCTGAAGTCCCAGCTCACCCAGGACTCTTCCTGGGATGCAGGGGTTAACCACGAGCCTCTAGAAATAGCCACAGTGCCGCTGGCCAGACAAAGGGAATAGATACGGCTCCTGGTGGGTCTTGTGTTTTCCTGCGAGCTGTTGCCTATGTCAAACAAGCACTTTAAAAGCTATTCGAATTAAGTTGAAAATTTGTAATTATATTTTTCCCTTTTAATTGTAACTTATGCAAATGTTATATTCCAGCTGTAAAATTAATATTCGCTTCAGACTACAACATTCACATTAAATCTAGTCATGTAGCACCCTGCTACAAGATTCTGGCCAAGCTGTAGATTTGGAAGGTGGGAGTTTGCTCTGTGATTTAGGGCTTGTATTGCTGTTACCCTGTAGTTAAGTATAGATCATAAAATGTCAATAGAGAAGGGAGATACCTTTGTTATAATTTGCTGTAGACAATTTATGAATAGCACGCACAGATACATTGAAGGGGAATGAGAAAACAAAACAAACCATAAATGGGCTAAGATGGGGAAGCCTGTGTTGTGAATATCACAGTCTCTCAGGAATTGAACCCTTGGGGCTGCAGGGCAGCATCTGTTAATTGTTGTATGTTTTAAATTCCCACAGTGAAAAAGGAAAGCTGAGTATTTCCCTGTTGCAGGTCTTAATAGCCATTTAACTGTAAAAGCAAATGGGAACCTTAGAAATTGCCTGGTTCAGTGCCTTCATTTCACCAGGTTACATAGCATGGATGCTGGCCCCTATCCAGGCTCAATGGTTTGCAGGGTCCTGGAATCATTGCTTCTCACATACAGAAGAGACTCAGGTGAATTTATTCTATCTCCAAATAAGAGTTCCTTCCCTCTATTGCATTCTCAACAAATGATCATCCAGCTTCAGTGATGACTCATTATCTTTTGGTGCTTTCAAAACATTATATGCCATAAAAATTGTTATCAGCATTATGAGTCAGTGTAGTAGACAAGAAATGGAATTGAGATCAGGATGATTTGGATTCAAATACTGCTTGTAGAAATTACTAGCTGTGTGTCCATAGGCAAGTCACTTTTCCTCTGGGAACCTCTAGCAATTCCCAAGCAATTATTTGTTAAGTTATAGCTGGAGTCGTGCTATTTGTGGTAGAGAGACCAGCAAAATCCCAAGTCCTTGATGTATTGATAGATTATTGTTCTCATCAATTGATCACTCAATCAATAAACATTTATTAAATAACTACTATGTGCCAGATAACTCTGTGGGGAGACAAAAGCAAAAATGAAACAGTCTACACTCCAAGGTAGCTTACATTCTGTCAGGAAGACAAGTCCACACACACACACACACACACACACACACATGTATTTGCAAGATAAATACAAGATAATTTTTTTTGGGGAGGAGGAGGCAACAGAATCTCAGGAAGAGGGTGAGAATCAGAAAAAACAATGTTATCATTCCCACTTATCCACTATCATCTCTTGAAACAGCCTAATTCAGTTTTGAAGAGTTTCCTCATATGAAGCTGAAATCTTCCTCTCTTCAATTTCCATCCACATTCCTAGCTCTGCCTTCTATATCCTTAGATGTAATGAAAAAAATTTATTGATATCTATTGTTTTTTATTTGATAGATTGTGTGTGATTTTGAAAAGAAAACAATATAAAAATAGAAGCAATGTCTTCCTACATGTTGGGAATTTTATATTATATAGTTCATATTAATTATATGATATAAATATTATATCTTTATAACATTTTATATTATTTTCTTAATTTTATATTATGTTGTAAAAATGCAAATTTTGTATTCTCTTGGTAGTAAATTGACCACAACCATTATTCAGTTTAACTTAATTCAGTGAGTGTTTATGCTAGGAGCAGTAGGACTTAAAAGACATATATGATATGGTTCCTACCCTCGGAGAGTTCACATTTAGTTAGGGATATAAGGCAGATAGAAGAACATGAAACAATTAGAGATGAACAGGTGCAGAAGTGGACATAACCTCTGACGTCAACCTGTCCAACTAGATCTCTTCAGTTTAGAGATGAAGAAATTGGGCCCCAGAGAAGTTGAAGGTCATATAGCTAACTAGACAGTGGAGCTAAGATGAACATAATTGGATCTTAAAGCTAGAAAGGACCTTAGAGATCATTTGCTTTAAAGTCCTCTTTCTACAGAGGATGTAAACTGAGACCAAGAGAAAGGAGGTAACTTGTCTAGGGTGACAAAGATGGCAAGTAGAAGACCTGGGGTTTGAACTTAGGTGTTCATACATTAGAAACACTATTATTTTCCATGGCGCGACACTTGCCTCTAGAATCATTAATTCTTTTCTCTTTCCACCATACCATGCATGTATCAATTACAAGTTTCAAAACTGAATGCTTGGATGTGGGAGTTGGAACATATCTACAGTTTTAAAATATACTTTGAGTCATCAGAAATCATGTTTTTTTTTTTAAATCAACATTCATATGCCTGAGAAAGAGATCAAAAAGTTTATCTGATTTCTAATTAGCACTGATTAGCTAAAATTGATCTTTGATCCATGGAAAATCCAAAGCAACATCTCTAAGCCCCCCAAAGTATGCTCTGAATCCATATACTTCAAATCACAAGGCAAAGGAATAAACGGCCCAATTGATTTCAAAGTAAAGTCCAACACAGGAAAATGCTGGCAAATGGGAAAAGACAACCTGGTGATGATGGAGACTCAGTTTGGGAACTCTCTTGGTCAGGAATTTCATTATCTTCTCAGCATACCCGTTGTATAAATAATGGCACAGCCTTCTTCTACTCAACACAGAAACTCTCATTTGTGCTGGACTTCAGCACTAAAACTCTACGAGCAGAAATTAGTATTTTTCACTAAGAGAAAGCATCACCAACATACCTGGGGCAAGGAGCACAAAGAACACCTTCAAATGAACTTTTAACACAAATGAATCAGGTGGGGAGAGGTGGAATAAGAGATCTTGAGACATAGACCTCTCTTGCCATGGAGGGTTCTTGGGAAGGACTCCTTTGGGGTTCACCTGACAAGGAGAAGTATAAAGCATCTGGTAGCTTCCTATTTTAATTAATTAGCACCAACAAGGAGCTAAGCTCAATTATTTCTATACAGTACAAAGGGCCCTCTAAATTTTGATGGTGTAAGGTAAAGACTCTGTTGACCATCCCTAGTTATGGCTCTGCTCTGTGGGAAGGGTTTGGTGGAAAGGTATATTTGATGTGGCCTAAAGTTAGGAGTCAGGGATCTAGGTGGTCATCTATGTTGTCCCTGCCAAAGGCAATTTTAGTTTCCTCTATCTACCAAGGATTTTAAATAGCAGTGTTAGGTTTAGACTCATAACTGCAGAATCTACACTTCAGTATTAAACTCCCAAGAATACAGCAATGCCATCACACTTCATTTATCTCTCCCTTTCTGAATTTCTCTTTTTGTCCGTTTTGCCCTATCTTTTCCTACTTAATATGTACATATATATATACATACATACATACACAGTTTTATACACAGAGAGTCTATAAATGTGGCATTATTTTTCTATTAATATCCCGTGCTTTCAATATATTTGAATTATGAGTGTTTTCATGACCTCTTCAGATCCCCAGGATATGCTTGAGTCATTGATTTGTTTAGTCTTCCCCTTTGATAAAATGTAGATAAATTAAAAATCCATCTAAGAACTGTCCTCAGGATACTGGGAAACAGGCACTTTCACAGTTAATTGTGTGTGTGTTTAATTGTAGCCTAATAAACTGGCTTTCTTTTCTACTCTTTTAGCTTGCTCTTAGAAGAGTCATTTAGGATATTTACATTTACGCAAGAAAATTGTGTGCCCCCATCCATATCTGAAGCACATGCTGGATATGGAGGGAACACTCTGTCTTTATTCCCCCCCAAAAACCCCCAACAAAATAATAATGGACATTTATATAGCACTTGAAGGTTTGGAAAGTACTTTATCTTGGTGAAAATCATTTGATCCTGAGAACAACCCTGTGAGTTAGGTTCTATGGGCATTATTATTCACCTTTTACAAATGAAAAAAATGGGTTCATTCAAAATGATTATTATTAATAATTACAAGTGGCATCTATATAGCACTTTAAGGTTTACAAAACGCTTTACCAATATGATCTCATTTGATCTAGGTGGTAGATGGGAGGTAGGTGGAGTTATTAACTTAATTTTACAGATGAGGAAACTAAGGCAAACTTTAGAGATTAAGTGACCTGATTCCAGGCCTGACACCAAACTGACTTGTCCATGGTCACCTGAGTGCCAGGGTCATAGAATTATACAATTTCAGAGTTGGAAAGGATTTCAATTTCAATTTTGTCCAATTCATACCTGAAAAAAGAATCCTCCGTCTAGACTACTTGACAACTGGTTAGAGATGAGATTTGAACTCAGGACTTCCCTGATTCCAAATCCAACACTCTTTCTCTTGTATCACAATGGTGTAATTTTTAATATTTTAAAAGTAGGAGAAATTTTTTTTTGACTTGATGATGGTCAGGTCAATCAACCAACCAATCAATTAATCAACAACTAAATATTCAGGACCGCATGCCAAGTGCTGTGCTTAAGTGCAAAGAAGTAAATGACGCCCACCTAAAATAAGCTCATATTTTAAAGAAGGAGACAACCAGAATATGTATAAATATATACAGTATATATACCAAGTGAATACCTACAAATACATACAATGTGGTTAAACGTATGGTAGTTTTGGAGGGAAGGCTTTTTGCCGAAGTTAGCTGTTAAGCTGTGTCTTAAAGGAAGAGGTAGATTCTGTGGGTTGGAGGTAAGTAGGGGGTGCCTTCTACATAGATGGTGGGACTAATACAAAGATTCAGAAATGTCTCATGTGATGAATAGGAAAAGATCACTCTCTATCAGAGAATGCAAGAATGACAGTAATGCTCAACGAGGTTGGAAGGATAAGCTGGGATTAGATTGTGTTAAAGTTTTAGATCCTAAGGCTAGTTAGGGTCAGTGACATTTTAATGGTAAAAGATATTAATTTAAGTCTTTCAGTTCCTATTTAGTTCTCTTGATGAGAAGTTGATTACCACTCCAAGTAATTCTACTTTCATCCATAAGAGGACAAGATTTAAAAGTACCAATAGAACTTTGTTCTTTCTGTTAATTCACATTGATTCATGGCACAACGCCAAGGCTTCTATAGAGTTCTGACAGGCTGCTGCTTAGGGAGCCACCTATGATTCCATTAATTATTTAGGGAGCCAAACTAGCCACCATTAATGAATCTGAATGTATGACAATGAGCCTAATCAGAGTAACAGATGCAAAATGACAATAGGATATGCACAATTTTCCCCCAGTGAGTTAGACACGATTAAGGTCTGTTGCAGTCAATGAATCCAGATGCTTCAGCACTGTTACTGACCATGAAAGGTACTGGGTTAGCTATATGAAAGAACAGAAGTTCATCTAGGCTTCTTGCAGAGTTAAAACTGGGATTGATTCAGTAATGGGTGATGCGTTCTGATTTAGTTAGCAGGAAACCTGCTGTTGCAGGAGTATAACAGTGTGGGAGAGTTCTGCCACATGTGAGGTTGTCATATACTGTATATTGTATTTCCATCTGTCTCCAAAGGATTGGTTTAGATAGTAATCTGACTATAGGTAGTACGGCTTTGTAACATGATCTCAGTGGACTAAAACATCTTTAAGCAAAAGCTTCATTAAAAAAAAAATTAACCATTCTTACAAAGTTCCAATTAGTTTAAAAAAGATTGACTAAAATCAAGGAAAACAGCAATCAAGTGGAAGTCATTAAGAGTCCTAAAAGCATTTTCTAAAAATGTTGTCAGTCCTACTGGCATTTTTAGTGCAAGGGCTAAGATGTGGAGGGAAATCGATTTCTTAGAGTGATGGAATGTAAGAGCAGAAAGGAACTTTAGAACCAACAGATTCCAACTTCCTCATGGCGGTGGATGAGAATGCTGGGACCCAGAAAGGGAAAGTAATTTGTTTAAGGTACTACAAAGGACAGGCATAATCATCACAACAGTACTGCCCTCTCAAAGTTTCACTTTTTGCGGTAGATTCTGATTTCCCATTCTGATTCCCATTGTTCAAGAAACCTGATAGAATGTTCCCATTCTGATTCCCATTGTTCAAGAAACCTGATAGAGGTTTTCAAGCAGAGTTCAAAGCACAATCATAATTGCTGAACATGACCATAGATTCATAATATTATAGTTGTGGCTGCTTACTCCTCCAGTGCAGGGGGTAACCCTGCCAATCTTGTTGTCTTGTTTGATTCTTATTCCCATCTTTTTGTTAAATCCCACACAGGGTATCTGTCCAATGTGCTGGAGGCATCCCCCTTTCTCTCAGTACCTCATGAGAGCCCATGCAGGATTTGGGCTGTTCATCTGTTATACCTTACACAAATCAAATCAAATCCACAAACATTTATCAAGTGCTTACTAAATGCAAGGGATTATTCCAGGCACTGGACATGCAAAGACAAAACCAAAACAATCCTTGTAGTTAAAGTATTCTTTTCCCACAGAAATTATATTCTGTAGGGGAAGATGCAACATGTGCATAGATAAGTAGATACAAAGCAATAGGCAGTAATTTCAAGGGGGAGAGAGAGAGCACTTAAAATTAGAAAGAACATACAAGAGGGGGCACTAGAACTGTGCTTTGAAGGAAGCTAGAAATCTTTTTCAAATCCTTGATAAAGACTTTTACAACATTTTCTGGATATGTCAAGGCTGATAGTCTGTCAGTCAGTAAGTATTAGTTAAGAGTTTACTGTGGACCAGACACTGTGTTTGATTTTACTGTTTATTAAAAAAACCCAAAAAAACCCCAAACCAAAAAACTAAACCCAACCAAAAAAACCCCCAATGACAAAAATTTAGTCCCTGCCCTCAAGGGGCATTCATTCCAATGGGGAAGACAACATGTAAATCTGTAGATAACATACAAGTTCTCTACTGAGTAGCTGAAAGCAGAAGGCATTGGAAACTAGGGAGTAATATGCTGCATTCTACTTATGCCTGCCTCTTAGTCAATTGTGCAACTATTAAGGCATGATGTTCTTATCTAGAAATATCACCTGTAAAAAGCCTGCTCCCTTATCACATTTTCATCAAGGGTATTATTGACATGAACATGGATCATCCTCATAAAGATTTTTGGCAAGATAAGAGAAAAATATTCCAAAACAGTTGTGGACAGTGGCTGCTTTATCTCTCGAATTGGCAAGGAGATCTGGTGTTTGGGGGCTGAGATGATTTCTGGGACTTTTCAGCATTTTTATTTTGGCAACTGTTTTGCCTCTGTTCCCCACTATGAAATTGTGATGGTCAGTGTCAATGTCTTTACATTTGACCACTCTCCCTTCACTCCCTTCCCTAATCTTTTTTAATTTGCCCAATTATTTAAACAGATCTGGTTCAAAAGTCATCCAGTGTAGGTCAAATCAGCCATCATTTATTAAACCTTTAATCTGTGTAAGACACAGTGTTAAGCGCTGGGGATTCAAAGAAAGGCACAGAATCCCTCCTTGTAAAGGATTCACAATTCTAATGAGTGAAATAATATGCAAGTTATTAGGTACATCTAAGATATATATTGAGTAGCTTGGAAGTAAAATCAGAGGTGAAGGCACTAACTAGCAGCTGGGGGGATGGGTAAAGGGGAAGACCAGAAAAGGCTTCCTGCAGAAAGTGGGATTTGAATTGAGTCTTACAAGAAGCCCTCCGCCTTTGATGTCCACCTCTCACTCAGCTCTCACTTGTGACTCCAAGAACCTGTAGCACATGCAAGGGCCACACCCCAATAAACCAACATGGCAGATGGGCTAAACAAGGTTGAGGGGAACCAACAGGTTACTGACTCACCTGTCAGTGAGTTGGGGAGGGGAGTGACTACTCCAAGAATGTGAAGACTTCCCTCAGGGAAATGGGAGGATGAGATCAATTTTTTTTCCAATGGCCTTGAAGGTGGCTGAAGGATTGCTTAGAGCTTAGTTAGACATCAAAGATGCCAAGGTCATCCATTGCGTCCTAGGGCATAACCAGTCATCTTGACTTTTTGTCTTGCCAGTGGATGTCAATGACTCTGGAAGAGAGACTGAGGCTGATGGCTTTGCACAACTGCCTCACTTAATTCAATTTGTGGGCAAGTGAAGACATTATCCCATAATATCATTGGTCCTCTTCTAAAAATGAAGTATGAACAACAACCACCACCACCACAACAGGAAGTCAGAAGGCAGAGATGAGGAGGGAGAATATTCTAGTCATGGGAACACCTAGTGCTCAGTCATGGAAATGGGAGGGAGAGTTCTGTGTTATAAACAGCAAGTAAGCTAGTTTTTGTCCTCATCTTAATCCTTTCTTTTGATTTCATATTGATTTTGATGATTATTATATCCTATTGATGATATGAGTACACAAAACAACTGACTCTGAAAGTACCTGCTTTGTTCTACTAATATATCTATGATTTATTTTACCTAGTTGTATTTCATCTTGTTGGTTTCTGGTTAAAGATCATATATTAAGTCTCAACAACTAAACTCTCATTGGAAAATAGTTCAAGACTTGTATAATTCTTTTCCCTTTTCCTGCCACTCCACCATTCCTATTGCATAAGTAGAAGATGGCTACCTAGGACTGAGGACTGTTTGTCTTTTTATTTGATTCATGGGTTGATTTGGCCAAAAAGTCTACGTAATGGCCAACCTTCAATCCCTCTTAGGCTAGTTTTTGAAAGATAGACATTTTATCACTAGGCTATATGATGGTAGCCGGAGTGAGAATATGACCAATGACTCCACAAAAAAAAATGTAAATACCTTGAGTAAATGCAAATAGCAAAAGAAACTCCAACTATCCCACAGGAAAACTTGCACAAGACCCTGTGCTCTCTCTAGCAATTTGCCTCCTTTGTTCTGTTTCTATATAATATCTGACATGGCCTGGGGTTGGGGTGAGGATCCATTACATAATTTTGTCCTCCTGTCCCAAGGTCTATGTCTTATAAATAAGCTCCTTTAAACAACTCAGTTAACAAATCCTACTAAAATCAATTAATGACCAAATTGGCACGGACCCTTCTCTCTTTGTTATCTCAATATTTTCTCCGAGGGTATGCTACCCAATAATTAGCATAATTAGGGCAGAACAGATCTGCCCCCTTACATTTGACTTTATGATTGGCATAGTTGGTAGGGTAGTCTGCCCTCCTACAAATCTTGTGTCTTCAGGCCCATGCCTGAATGCTTTCCCTATAGAATATAAGTTCCTCAAGGGCAGGGCTATGTTTTTTTGTCTTTCTATTCCTAGTATCTATTTAACCTGGCTAAATGTTTGTTGAATTGAATTTCCTTCTTGATAACATATCATCCCACATGCTGTGGTATTGTGGCAGATTAGAGAGAGAATGGGATGAGAGTAGAGTGGGACTGGAAGAATATGGAGGCTAAGGGTTGGCACTGGGGTTCTGTCTCTGCATGGAGTTTGTAGTTGTGGGGCCCAATAGCTAGCATCATAGCATCTATCAATAGGGGATGAGCAGTAATGACAATGTAAGATCAGGATGTCTTTTGTGGAATGTCTCCGGTTCATGGGCACAGCTGAGTTCACTTCTGAGTTTTGGTTTCTGAAGGAGAATTCCTGGGGAGACACTCAGAGGACTTTCAGTTCATCCAGTTCATAAGTGTATGTGAAGTCATTTCTCTTCAGCAACAAATAGTAATATGTCCATGTAGGGAGTTTCCTTCTTTTTCCAAAGAGTTCTATAAACTGTACTTTGTAAAATAATTGTAGGCTCATTAACCCTTCACAGCATTAAATGTACTTTTCCCTTAAAAGATGAGGAATCTAAGGCATAAAGAAATGAAATAATTTGAAGGTTACCCAGTGGTTTAGTATCAAGACTGAAAACAAACATGTCTAGCAACCCTCCCTGTCTCCAGCTAACCAAGCCACCCCCCGACGTCTTTTGCTTTCTTTTATCTTTCACCAGCCTGTCTCTCCAAGGGACAAGCAGAGGTGATTTTTATTTCTACTTGATTCCAGACTCAAGATTGTTCTGTTGATTATGTTTATTCTCTTTTTTTCCTTTTGTTAGATGTTCAGATTTCTCCCTAGGAAACATTTTTTCCTGCTTCAGATTAAACAGAGCATCATTTTAACACACAGGAAATGTTGCTGAGTTGAAAAATTTATGCATTACCACAGAGTTTTGCAGCGTAAGAGGTTTCTATCTTTGTAATTATTTCCAATGTGTGTTTATTGATTTTTATAATACAGGGATATTAACTTGAAAGAGAACAAATTACACACAACAAATTAGGCACTTGCATGGATTAGCAAACTGAGGCAGCTTCCTCACTGCATGACTAATAAGTGAGAGTCGGAGGAGAGGAGCTTGGTGTGGTTTTGCACATCATCTAGTAGGATTTCATTGAACTACACATCAGAAAACTGAAAAGCAGTTGTAGGGAGGGAAGGAATCACAGAACGTTAGAGCAGAAGGAGGCCTTAAAGATCACCCTATCCTAGCCCCTTCATCTGAATAGATAGGAAACTGATGCTAAGAAGGGAAGTGACTTGTTCAAGGACACAACATGGCAGAGCTGGGGTTTGAATTCAGGCTTCCTGGAGCTAAATGCAATTCCCTTTCTACTACCCCACAGTGCCTCCAACTGAGGTCTCCCAGTCTAGAGTTTTTTCCACTACAATGTGCTCCCTGTTTTATTCTTTAAAAGTATATGTCTGTCTGTTTATCTTTTTATCTACCTGTCCACTTGTTTATCTATCTATCCATTTGTATATCTCTTCTAGCTGTCCATTTGTCTGTCTTTCTATCTATCTGTCTACCTGTCTTTTTGTATCTCTCTCTTCTATCTGTCCATTTGTCTGTCTATCTACCTGTCCATGTGTTTATCCAGCTATCTATTCATTTGTATCTCTCTCATCTATCTGTCCATTTGTCTATCTATCCATTTGTTTATCCATCTACCCATTTGTATCTCTCTCATCAGTCCATTTGTCCATCTATCTATTCATCCATCCATCCATTCATTTATCTGCTTATCCATTTCTCTCTCTGCCTGTATATCTATCCATCCATCTATTTATCTGTTAAGATAAACATATAATATGGAGACATATTTGTTGTTCTTCAGTTGTGTCCAACTCTTTGTGATCTCATTTCAAGTTTTCTTGGCAAAGATATTGGACTGGTTTGCCATTTCCAGCTCATTTTATAGATGAAGGAATTGAGGCAAACAGGGTTAAGTGACTTGCTCAGGGGTTACAGAGCTAGTTTAAGGCCAGATTTGAATGAGGAAGATGAGTCTTCTTGACTCCAGGCCCAGCCCTCTATCCATAGAGCCAACTAGCTGGTCGCACATACACACACACATATGTATACATAAATACATATATGCACATATACATGCCTACACACATACCTATATACATACATATACACATATATCTGTGTGTATGTGTAAATATACATATACATCTACATGTATATATGCATATACAGATGGTTATTTAATGAGTGGCCAATTCAAAGAGACAAATTTTGACTTGGAGGCAGAAGAATGCCCTAATTAGAGCTGACTACCACAGGAACTGGCTGCCCAAGGGTTTAGCAAATTCCTTTTTATCAGAGACTTATAGGCAGAGGCTGGATGACCACCTGTTGTATGTGATGTAGTCAACTTTCCTTTTCAGGTACACTGAGGTCCTTTCCATTTCTGAGATTTTATAATTCTGAGGGGTAGTTAGGTAACATAGTGCTGGATCTGGAATTAGCAAGACCTACCAGCCTCTAACACTGGCAAATTGTATGACTCTGGGTGAGTCAGTTACTTGGCATCTGACTCAGTTTCCTCAGCTGTAAAATAGGGATAATAATAGCATCTACTTTCCAGGTTGTTGTGAGGATCAAATGAGATAATATTTGTAAAGTGATTTGCAAGCCTTCAAGTACTAATGTTAGGTATGGTGATGATGTGCTTTTTAAAAGCTTGAAGTTAATTTACTGTGAGAGGATACATGGCTTAATGGATAGGAGGCAAAGAGCCAACATTGGTACCTTGGAGCCCAAAATGTTCAAGTCTTGCCTCAGACACATACTGGCTGTGTGGTCCTGGATGAATCATTTAACCACACAGTGCTCTAGGTACGTTTTTAAGACTCTCAGTAGCAGAGAAGGTGCATTGGTAGGGAGTGCTTCCTCACATGGGAGTTTCCTATACCAAATGGAAAAAAAAAAAACCAAACCAAACCAGGTTACATCCTTATCCCTATTTTGTGTTTCCAAAGAAAATCACAGTTGATTTCATCCCCCAAGGCAAGGGGCCAACCAATGAGGAGCCCCAGGAAGTCGTCCTGAAATTCTTTGGCAGCAGCACCAGCAGCACCAGCAGCACTAGTAGCATCATCTTCATCAGCGCCAGCAGCATCAACAGCACCAGCATCAGTACTGCCTTTTGTTGGTAGCATAGGCTGGAGGTGGGGGCAGCATCCATCACCCACTGTGATAATGAATTTCAATTTCTTTGCCCTAAGAGGGTGGGAGTATAGTTGATTAAGGCAGGGGGGGACTCACATTAAGGAGTGGCCCCATGGATCAGTTTTAAGGTCTGACATTCTGTCTCCTGTCTTCTCTGTGACTCAGGCTTTCAGGTTCAATTTGTTTCATCCTCAGTTCCGCCACCTTGTTTGATGTATACACGAAGCCTTTGGGCAAGATTGCTTAGAGCCAGGGGGTAAAATATCATTAGTATGCTGAAGAGGCTCAGCTGTGGTCTGCCAGGCTCCTGCCTCTGGCCTGTTCTCTCTTTTGCCAATTGGCTGGATGCTAAAGAGATGCTAGAGGCAAGCAAAATTTGCCAACATGAAGAAAGATGATGGACAGTGGTCATTCATTTTTGCTGCTCAGTGTCTGGCTTCTACTATGGTGTAAGATCCCCTAAAACAGAGATTCTTCACTTTTTTGTGTTGTGGTCCTGTTTAGCAGTCTAGTTAAGCCTGTGGACCCCTTCTTAAAATGGTAGTTTTAAATGCATAAAATAAAACATATGGGATTACAGAGAAAACCAGTTATATTGAAATACTAATTAAAATTAAAAAAAGTTATCAAAATAAAAAAAAGTTCAGAGCCCCCGGGTTAAAAATACTTACTCTAGGAACTCTTTTTCTCTACCATCTTTGGCAACCCAAGTCATGTTGGGATGGCCTTCTTCTCTGTATCTTCACCTTCTTGGCAACTTAGAATAGACTCAAACTCCTAGAAAGCCTCCTGAACCATGCTGATCCATAAAGATGCAGCTAAATTTGGAACTCACTAGATGTGAATTTGATCTTCCTTGAAGGTCTCCTGGATCCTCTCTCTTTTCAAGTTTTGCCCATAGGGCAGTCCCATAGAACTTTAGGGATACATTCAATTTTTACTGCCTCTGACACTACAACGAAAGAAATTTGAAGAAATCAGGATCCTAATAAGTTATATGCTCTGGTGCCATTCCCTTCCATATTCTATAACCACCTCCCACAATCTCGCTCACATCATCCAGGTTCTTAACAGATCTTAGAGGAGTAGTTCTTAATCTGAGGTTGTGACTTTTTTAAAAAAGTGTTTTGACAACTATTTAAATAGAAATGGCTTCTTTTGTAATCTTATGTGTTTTTTGTTTATCATTCTTAAGATTTTTAAAAGTAATTAATTTTTTAAAAAAAATTTTCAATGTTCATTTTTATAAGATTTCAAGTTCTACATTTTTTCTCCCTCTCTAATTCTTATCTCCCCCCAACACAGCAAACAGTCTGATATAGGCTATAAATTTACAATCGTCTTAAACATTTTTCCACATTAGTCATGTTGTGAAAGAAGAATCAGAACAAAAGGGAAAAACCATGAGAAAGAAAAAAAAGTGAAAATAGTCTGCTTTGATCTGCCTTCAGACTCCATAGGTCTTTCTTTGGATGGAGATAGCATTTTCCATCATGAGTCTTTGGGAATGATCTGAGATTATTGCATTACTGTGAAAAGCCAAGTCTATCGAAGTTGATCATCACACAATATTGCTGTTACTGTGTACAATATTCTCCTGACTTTGCTCACTTCACTCAGCATCAGTTCATATAAAATTTTCCAAGTTTTTCTGAAATTCTCCTGCTTGTCATTTTTTATAGCACAATAATATTCCATTACATTCGTATACCACAACTTATTCAGCCATTCCCTAATTGATAGATATCTCCTCAATTTCCAATTCTTTGCCACCACAAAAAGAGGTGGTATAATATTTTTGTACACGTGGGTAAGATTTTTTAAATAGTATTTTATTTTTCCCAATCACATATCAAAGACAACTTTTAGCATTCATTTTGCAAGATTTTGAGTTCCATACTTTCCCCTCCCTCCCTTCCCTTTTTTCTTTATATAGGTTATACATGTTTTATCATGTAAAACATTCTCCCCTGACATCCAGCATTAATCTACTTGGACAAGGAGGACAAGATGTAGACACACTGGATATAATAGTTTTCTATTCTGGTCCTTTGATTGTTGACTGGAGAGAATAGGAGAGTAGGTGGGAAAGGAAGGCAGATTTCAAACAAACCATTGTGATCACTACTCAAGAACTGCCTTCACCATGGATATTACTGTTAACCTTGTTTGTTTTTATAAATATGATGGAAATATGATATCTCTCAATTCTTCTACTGTGATCCTTCTTAGTCACCTTTGTTGGCTTAACATCCATTTCCCATCCTCTGGCATTCCCTCTCTTGGTAATTTCATAAATTACCTTCTCTATGCAGGTGACTCCCACATCTATATATCTTGTTTTATTTCCCCCCTGAAATCAGTCACCACTATCTATTGAACATCTACAACTGGATGTCTCATAGGTGTTTCCAACCCAATGTGTTCAAAATGAAACTCTTTTTTCCCCCTCACACCTAATTTATCCCTCTTCCTTTTTTTTTTCTGTTGAGGGGACCACCATGCTACAATTACCTAGGTTTGCAACCTCGAAATTATTGATTCTTCTCTCTCCCTTTTCAATATCTAGTCAGTTGCCAATTCTTATAAATGTCATCTCTACAACATGTCTTACCTTTCTCTTTATTCACACAGTCTGACCACCCTGGCCTTTTCTCCTCTTGCCTATACTGTTGAAATAGTCTTCTGAGTCTTCTTACCTCCATTCTCTTGCCTCTCCACACCATCCTAGACACAGCTGCCAAATACTGACTTCACATTATTCTCTCTCACTCATGTTTCATTCCAATCAGCCAAGATTATTTCATCTACCTTGTACATGATATTCCATTTTCTCCCCCATGCCTCTATATAGGATATCTCTCATATCTGGAACTCATTCCTTCCTCAACTCTTAAAATCCTCTTAATGTACCTCTTAAAATCCCTAACTCAGCTTAAGGGACATCTCCAACATGAGGTCTTTTCTGATCCCCTTAGTTACTGGTGCCACTATCAGGATTTACTTTGTATATATGTCACATTGACTTATCTATGTATGTGTTATTTTATTCCAGTAGAAGTAAACTCCTTGAATACAGGGACTATATCATTTTTTTTGTTTTGTTTTCACAATGTCTAAGACAGTGCCATGTCTTTAATCTAGTGACATTGTTGCTGGAACTCTGGAGTCATATGTATCTCTTTTCATGCCCAATGCCCCTCCCACCCCCAATTCCTATATTTCCCCAATATGCTTATATTAGTCTCTACAGAATTCTTGGATTCTTGGCTAAATGGTGATCCCCAAAATTCCCTGCAGTGGCTACCTCTTTAATTGTTTCCACATCTGGTGCTTTAGACAGGGAATGAAGAAATTGGGCAATTTGTGAAATAGTCCTTTATTTTCCCAATTCTAAATTTAGGAATTTTATTTTTAATCCTCATTTGGGTCATGCTATATCAAAGAACTTTGGATTTGTTTGACAAATATAATCATTTGAACATTTAGAAGAAAAAGTCAGTGGAATGGAACATAGACTATGGGTCAATGTGAATGTGTTGACTTAGAACAATACATTGATGAAATACACGGATGAAAAATTTTCCATTATATGTGTGTTTTTTATAGTGTGTTAGTTGGGACAGTCTCATAGTAGGTTTTCAAGCTTCTCCTGGTTGTTTGTCAATATTCCCTTCCTCCCAACCGCTCCCCCCACCTCTTTTTATACTTGGAACATTTGAATCTTGTCTTCTTTCTTCTGTCATTTAAGGAAAAAAAGTATGAAGTCAAAAGAAAACCAACATTCAGAAAGAGCCTTCTGGGACAATAAGAACAAAACCAAAACCCCCAAGCCCCAAACCCAAACCAACCTTCCCCCCAAGAATTCCACACCCTCGTCTGCTACATTCTGAGCTTCACCTCTTAGTGAATGCTAAATGCATCTGGCAGGAGCCTGACCCCAAATCATTACAATGGATAGACCGTGTGCGCAGAGTTTAAACTATACGTGTGCTTGCTGTAACATGATGGATATAACTGCTTGCTGAGAATTTGATTTATTTTCAAATAGTTTAGCATCCCTCTGCTTTTATCTGATATGACTATTTTACAAGCGTGTGTACCAAGCATGGCTTCAAAATTGCAGGTTATGAAATACAGAAAATGGAACAATTGCCTTGCATAGCAGAAATCTTTTGGTTCAGGCCGCATGCAGTATATTTTAAAAGAAGATGGACTGGTGAATGATGATGGGAGCTTGCTTCAAGCTTCATCATTTTTTCCCCCTTCCAAGTAAAAGGAAATGCAAGATTTTCTTCTGCTTAAAAAAAAACCCCTTCATATTATTAGTTGGGTTTTCACTGGCCAGTTTGCGATGATGGGTTTTTACCTTTTCATTTGTTGGCATAATAAAAATACACATTGAAGGTGAAAGCAGCAGCTTCCAGAAGGAATGGGACAGTTAATGTCAGAGAAGGGAAGAGTAAGAATGGATGACCTCCTTATCTTACTTTGACCCAAATCTCTCTTTATCAATAGTATACTTGTCTTCTGAGAAATGCTAATCAGACATTTGATGCTATTATGTACATGCATATATATATATACATTATATATACACACACATATGTATATATAACACACACACACACACACACACACACACACACACACACACACACACACACACACACACACACACATACTTGATGCCCTGACTGCTACATATTTGAATTCTATTTTCAGGAGGCTAGCAAATAGGTGGTACAGTGGATAGAATGCCAGACCTGGAGTCAGGAAGACCTGAATTCCAATCTGACCTTAGACACTTACTAGCTGTGTAACAAGTTACTTAACCTTGTTTGAAAAAAAAAAAAACTAATGGGGTCAAAAAGAATAGATAACGGCTGAACAACAACAAAACATGCTTCAGTGCAAGAGAAGTTTTCCTTCCGGAATTTTATGAAAACAAAAGATTGACCCTCTAGAAAGGATTTCTTCTGTTAACAACCAAGGCATGAACTCAGCTGAAGAGCAAACCTAGGTGTAGGCAGAACGTTGTAACAAAACTTCCATTTAGGTCAAAGCCTCCTTTCAACTCCCACTCTCACTAACCACTGGGAAACAAGTGTCATTCAGCTAGCTCACTGGCTTGATTGGCATCATCTTCAGCAGGATGCCAAGGATTGAAGAGATATGGCAGACATGTCCTTTCCTAGAAGAGTGAAGACATTTTAATAGGGCAGTGCAAAAGGGCTGGTGATATTAAAGTTGGACCTTTTCATATTTAGGACATCAGTCATCATGACTATCAGTTCAGGGTCTCTGAATTGGAGTTAAATTAATCTGTGGATAGATATCTATTTCTATATGTTTGTAATATATGTGTTATATATAAAATATACTTGTATATGTGTGTATAATAATATATAATATATCCATTGATATATTACATACAGATCTATATCTACAGATATATTATATAATATTGATAAAGATATCTGTTCCTAGGCTAATTTAATTCTAGATCAAAGACCCTGAATATAGACATATTATACAGACATATAGCACACTTGCAATGCATAGATATAGATATACATACAGACATACATAATTGTTTATAACTCCAAACTGTTTCATAATACTTTCTTTCTACTTTCTTACAGTGGTAAGAAAATTCACTATCAATGTCAATGCATTTTAATTTGCTTTATTTCCAGTTTTCCCATTTTAAAATATGTAGCATGATAAGCTCATTTGTTCCTATATTTTTTCATTTCAGTTGTTTTTCCCCTCTAATGGTCTTTAGCAAGCAGTGAGGAACACAAGTCAGGAGACTAGGTTTATCTTGGCCTGTACCACTCACTCACTGTGTGAGCTTGCAGAAACTATTTTAGTTTTCTGGGCCTTAGTTTTCCCACTTGCAAAATGAGAAGGGGTATCCATAGGGTTACTCTGATTTCTTCCAGGGCTAAAATTACTATTCCAGAAAGAGGACATCTAAAAAGAGAAATTGTTGAGCTCCTCTGAGTTGTGGACACCTCCTTATCATGCCGTTAAAAAAGGGCAAGACCAAAGACAAAAAATCTCTTCACTTAAAGTAAAAGTCCCAGTAATTTTGAATTCTGTTAAATTTGATGGCTTCCAGGCTAGGTAGGCATTGTGTAATATTTGCTCTTGTGCCTGTGGTTAGACATAAAATGTAACCAGTCTTTTAATTATTCTTTAGCTTGATCACCCTATCCATTAGGTAGATGGTATCCAGAGTCTTGAAGACCTGAGTTCAAATGTGGTTTCAGTCACTTACTAGTTGTGTGTGACCCTGGGCAAGTCACTTGATCTTTATCTCAGTTTCCCCAAATGTAAAATGGTTATAATAAAAGCACATTCCTCCCAGGCTAGCTGTGAGGATCAAATGAGATAATATTTGTAAGGGGCTTAGCACAGTGACTGCTCCACAGTAGGGACTTAATAAATTCTTGTTCTTTTTCCTCCTCCCCATCACCTACTAAAGTCCCTGGGATCACTTTGACTTTGGGTTGGCACGAAAGTAGGTAAGGTTTTTCTGTTAAATGTCTCATAGCCAAGAAATATAGGTAGCTGATTCAAGCTTATCAGAAGAAGATCCATTCCACAGAAGATAAATGGTCAAAGGATGCTAACAAGTGGTTTTCAAAGGAAGAAATCCGTGCTATCAACAATCATCTGAAAAAAATACTCCAAATCATTAACAATTAGAGAAATGAAAAATTAAAATAATGTTGTGGTTTCACATGCCCATCATGCTGGACAAGATGACTAAAAGGAAAATTAAAATTATTGAAAGGTCTATGAGAAAACGTGCACACCAATGTGCTGTTAGTGAGCTGTGAGTTGGTGCAGTTATTCCAGAAGAAATTTGAAATGATGCTGAAAGAGTCACTAATCTATGCATATCCAGCAACAATACTACCAAGTCTATACCCAAAAGAAATAAAAGAAAGAGGAAAAACATCTATATGTACAAAAATATTTAGAGCAAATCTTTCTCTGTAAGTCTACCAACTGGCGAGTAGTTGAATACATTATAGTATATGAATGTAATGGAATACTGTTGGGTTCCAAGCAATGAGAGAGACCGTTTCAGAGAAACCTGGGAAGATAAAAGAACAGATGCAGAGTGAAGTGAGTTAAACTAGGAGAACAATTTATATTATAATAACAACTTTGATCAATGTAATGACAAACATGACTCCAGAGGACCAGTGATTAAGTATGCTATCCACATATTGACAAATAGGTGATGTGTTCAAGTTGTAGAATAAAACAGGCATTTTTGGAAGTGCCTAGTAAAAGAATTTTCTTTTGCCTAATTATGTACATTTGTTAAAAGGATTTTGTTTTTGTTTCTCATTGGGCTGAGGGAAGAGATAGAAAGGATGGGGTTGCCAAAAAAATTAAAAGAAAAGCAGAAAGGAGAGAAAAGAAAACCATTCAAATATTTTTTAAATGCACAGAAGAAAACAAAAGAAGAGCCAGAAAGAATCACAAACAAGCAGGACTACTTTGAGAATTACATGTTGAATTTATTATGAACATAAAATGAAAAACAAGCTCTACATAATTGAGAGTTGCAATTTCATGTATCGGCCTCTTTTTCTCTTTTACTGAGTACATGGAAATTCTCATTTCATTTGGTGTTAAGTTCAGAATTATAAAAACAAAAACAAAGCCAGAAAAAACATCCTCTCCCTTTATAGAGGAGAAATTGAGGTCTAGGTGACTTGACCAATGTCACACAGGTGATGAGTACCAGAGATAGGATTTGACCTACTAATTCAGTATTATTTCTACTCTACAATGCTGTCTCTATGGAATAACACAGTCTCTGAAGGTTGGAAGTTGGGAATTACCCAAGTGACATTGGGCATTACCTAAGTGGAAGGCATTTGACATGCCTGAACAAAATGGGTCTAGAGGTCTTTCTGAAACAAGATCTGAGCTCTTCAAAGTTTTCAGTGATCACTTTAGAACATATCCACAGTGGCCTCTTTTCCTTTCTTTCTACTTCATGGTTATCTTGTAGTGAAGATTTTCTTTGACAATGAAGGGATGAACTGAGCTTTACTTTCTGACAGGTATAAGATCATCCTTTAGCGCAGAGAGGGAAAGAAAGTGGAAACTTTTATTTTGGTTAGCATTGAAGGGGCTCCTCTGTTTTCCCTCTTTCCATCTTCCTCCCCTCTAGAAAGATACCACATGAATTTAATGACTGCAAGCCCTGTTCACATCTTCAGATTAGTGTCATGGCTCCCTTTGATGGATTTCCAAGAATGCATCTGAATTTGATTTGTTCTTTTTTAATCAACTTGTCAGAAGTTTGATTTCTTTGTTGGTTAACCAGTGTAAAGAACCATAGCAAATTTTGACTACAGTTATTTGATTGACACCAGGCTCTCAGCAGTCAGGGAGAGTGGAGCAAACTTCGTCCAGACTGAAAGATCATATTGAGGGGACTAAAGCCTGGGAAGAAAATGGAGACATAACTATAAAGCAGAAAATAAAGACAGTTTGGTACCATGGTGAACCAAACACCGTGAGTATATGTGCTGGCTGTGAGCAGGATGGAAAATATTAAATATATAATTAGATGGAATTATAAATAATGGGGAGAATTAAAATCCTCAGGGGAGATGCAGCCTTCCTTCCAAAAGCCTTCTTCTGGCACTGTGGCAGCACAGGAAACCCTACAGATTCCCTCATGTGTTCTGGTCAGTCTGACATAGAAGAAAATATTCTAAATTGGAACTTCTTAATCTTTTTTTTTTATTTCATGGATCTTTTTAGCAGTTTGAGGAAGCCTTTACAGCATAATGGTTTTCAAATGCACCAAATGAGGACAGAACCCAAAATGGGCATAAGAAACCCAGGAAACCAATTTTATTGAAACCAATTTATCAATGTATTTAAAAAAAAAATCAGGTTTATGGATCTCACATTAAGAATCCCTATTCTTTTTTATTTTTTTATTTAACTTTTAACATTCCTTTTCACAAAATTTTGGGTTCCACATTTTCTCCCCTTTTGTCCCCTCACCCGACCCCAAAACACCGAGCGTTCTAATTGCCCCTGTCTGCCATTCTGCCCTCCCTCCCTCCCCACCCCTTCCCTTTGGAAGGCAAGCAATTCAATATAGGCCAGATCTGTGTAGTTTTGCAAATGACTTCCATAATAGTAGTGTTGTGTAAGAACTAATTATATTTCCCTCCATCCTATCCTGTCCCCCATTACTTCTGTTCTCTCTTTTGATCCTCACCCTCCCCATGAGTGTTGACCTCAAATTGCTCCCTCCTCCCCATGCCCTCCCTTCCATCATCCCCCCCACCCTGCTTATCCCCTTATCCCCCACTTTCCTGTATTGTAAGATAGGTTTTCATACCAAAATGACTGTGCATTTTATTCCTTCTGTTAGTGGAATGTGATGAGAGTAAACTTCATGTTTTTCTCTCACCTCCCCTCTTTTTCCCTTCACTAAAAAGTCTTTTGCTTGCTTCTTTTACGAGAGATAATTTGCCCCATTCTATTTCTTCCTTTCTCCTCCCAATATATTTCTCTCTCACTGCTTGATTTCATTTTTTTTTAAGATATGATCCCCTCCTCTTCAGTTCACTCTGTGCACTCTGTCTCTATGTGTGTGTGCATGTGCGTGTGCATGTGTGTGTGTTATCCCACCCTGTACCCAGATGCTGAATAGTTTCAAGAGTTATAAATATTGTCTTTCTTCTTGACTTCTTGACTTCTCTTTGCTATTTACTTTTTCATGCTTCTCTTCATTCTTGTGTTTGAAAGTCAAATTTTCTTTTCAGCTCTGGTCTTTTCATCAAGAATGCTTGAAAGTCCTCCATTTCATTGAAAGACCAATTTTTTCCCTGAAGTATTATATTCAGTTTTGCTGGGTAGGTGATTCTTGGTTTTAGTCCTAGTTCCTTTGACTTCTGGAATATCCTATTCCAGGCCCTTCGATCCCTTAATGTGGAAGTTGCTAGATCTTGTGTTATCCTGATTGTATTTCCACAATACTTGAATTGTTTCTTTCTAGCTGCTTGCAATATTTTCTCCTTGATCTGGGAACTCTGGAATTTGGCCACAATGTTCCTAGGAGTTTCTCTTTTTGGATCTCTTTCAGGCGGTGTTCTGTGGATTCCTTGAATATTTATTTTGCCCTCTGGTTCTAGAATCTCAGGGCAGTTTTCCTTGATAATTTCATGAAAGATAATGTCTAGGCTCTTTTTTTGATCATGGCTTTCAGGTAAGCCCATAATTTTTAAATTGTCTCTCCTGGATCTATTGTCCAGGTCAGTTGTTTTTCCAATGAGATATTTCACATTATCTTCCATTTTTTCATTCTTTTGGTTTTGTTTTGTGATTTCTTGGTTTCTCATAAAGTCATTAGCCTCCATCTGTTCCATTCTAATTTTGAAAGAACTATTTTCTTCAGTGAGCTTTTGAATCTCCTTTTCCATTTGGCTAATTCTGCTTTTGAAAGCATTCTTCTCCTTGTTGGCTTTTTGAACCTCTTTTGCCAATTGAGTTAGCCTATTTTTCAAGGTGTTATTTTCTTCAGCATTTTTTGGGGTCTCCTTTAGCAGGGTGCTGACCTGCTGTTCCTGCTTTGACTGCATGTCTCTCATTTCTCTTCCCAGCTTTTCCTCCACCTCTCTAACTTGATTTTCAAAATCCTTTTTGAGCTCTTCCATGGCCTGAGCCCATTGAGTGGGCTGGGATACAGAGGCCTTGACTTCTGTGTCTTTGCCTGATGGTAAGCATTGTTCTTCCTCATCAGAAAGGAAGGGAGGAAATGCCTGTTCACCAAGAAAGTAACCTTCTATAGTCTTATTTCTTTTCCCTTTTCTGGGCATTTTCCCAGCCAGTGACTTGACCTCTGAATATTCTCCTCACACCCACCTCACCTGCTGATCCTCCCAGCTAGCAATTGGGGTCTGAGATTCAAATGCTGCTTCCCAGCCTCAGGGCTTTTGGCAGGGGCAGGGCTGCTTTTCAGTGTGTGATGAAGTTCAGGTGCTCAGGGCAGGGCAGGGCCACCTCAGGGGCTCAGTTCCCTCAGGGGGTTTATGCAGAGACCTTCAACAATGGATCCAGGCTCCTTCCTGCTTGGGGAGCCCTGGTCTGCTCCTGTCTCTGCTGTTGCCTCCCGAGGGGGCCTGAGTTATGGGGGCACCCCACTCCCCTCTCGACCTGCCAAAGAGACCCTCTCACCGACCCCCATCACCTGTGGGTGGAGGGACCTGCGTGGCCGCTGGAGATTCCGTCCCTGAAGCCGCTTGGATCTTTTCCTCTTGGTGCTGCGGCCACGGCAGGGCTGTACTCAGCTCCCAGTCCTGGCGCCCAGTCCGCGGCATGAAGGACCTTTTGTGAGAGGTTTGCAGGTCTCTCTGGAATAGAAATCTCCCTCGCTCCAATGTTCTGTGGCCTCTGGGTGCAGAATTTGCTGTAAGTTACTTTTTTGTAGATGTTCTATGGGTTGTGGGTTCGGAGCTATGTGTATGTGCGTCTTTCTACTCCGCCATCTTGGATCCGCCCTCAAGAATCCCTATTCTAAATGGAATTTTTTCCCTGGTTCCAGGAAGAAAGGTGGATGAGAAACTTTTGACTGGAGTCTGTCTGGGAGCAAGATAGCACATATTTAAAACTGAACATGAGGAAGCTATAAAGGATCCAAACCCCTAAAGTTCCAAGTTGTCCTCATTCATCGTTTCACCCATTCCTTTATTTTGTCAATGACCTGTTTCTTTTTGTTTTTGGCTGTCATATAATGTGTGTTGGTGATGAGAGAAGGGAAAGGCTTCTGGTATAGACAGCTATGAGGCATAACAGTATTATTGCATGAAAGAAAGTTGTGTGGCCTTGGTCAGACCACTTCATTCCTCAGTTTCCTCCTCTGGAAAATGGAGGGATTGAACTGGATGATCCTAAGGTCCCTTCCTGCTCTAATAACAACAACTCACACTTTAAGGCTTAGGGATAGGATTGTTTTTGAAGGTAGAAGGAATGATGATGATGGATGATAGAGAGAAGACAGAGCTGCTCAACTCTCACTTTGCTTGATTTATTCCTCTTATTTTTCTTTGCAAAAGAGAAAGATCTCTGGACTGGAAAGGACAGAACCAAAAAACAACTAAAAAGAAGTTTATATTTGACATAAGTAAGGAAGTAGCAAGAAAGTACCTATTCACCATTAATGAATTCTGTCACAGATGAAAAATATCCTCTGTTTCTAAAAGACCTGACAGAAGTCACTACTGAACCACTTCCAGTGATTTTTAAAAGACTGTATAAGATGGAAAAGATGGCACAGAATTGGAGAAGTTCAAATGCCCTGAATTTCAAAAAAGTAAGGAGAGTAGAGACTGCAGACTTCAGATCAGTTAGCTTGCCTTTGATTCCTGGAAAAATTCTAGAATATCTGTTTCACAGGGGGACTGCTCAGTGATAACAGTCCTTATCATGAATATGCGCAGAGTTCCTGGGGGATGCAACTGCCAGATGGATTTTGGAGCATTCTCAGACAGTCCATAACTTGTTCTCGTCTACTAACCCACATGGTGAAGAGAAGCCACTTAGATTGGCCATGGAATTGGAACTGGTGTTCATTCAAAAGGTACCAGTCATCTTTGGTCTTGCTCCTTGCCTGGTTGTTTTCTGGTGAGAGAACAGAGAATGTTGTAAAGAGAGAGGCCTTAGATCTTTCCTTTGGGCATTTGTTTTAGGTGAAGGTGGTTGGAGATGACTGATCCTGTGAACTTTTAATTGTAGATGGAACAGTAAACTTGGAGTCAGGAAGTCTTTTCAGTGAATCGAAATCCAGCTTGATATATTCCTTGACTTGTGATCCTAGACAAGTCACTTAACCTTTGTCTGCCTTAGTTTCCTCAGCTGTAAAATGGAAATAAGAATAGCATCTACCTTTTAGAGTTATTTTATCAGATGAGGTAATATTTGGAAAGGGTTTGGCCCAATGCCTGGCACAAAACAGGTGTTTAATGTTTTTCCTTCCTTCCTTCCTTCCTTCCTTCCTTCCTTCCTTCCTTCCTTCCTTCCTTCCTTCCTTCCTTCCTTCCTTCCTTCCTTCCTTCCTCCCTCCTTCTCTCCCATCCTCCTTTCCTTCCTCTTTTCTTTTCTCCCTTGCTCCCTTCCTCCCTCCCTTTCTTCCTCCCTTCCTTGATTTCTTACCCATTATCTAGGATTTGTTGTGTATATATTTTGCATATATTTATGTATCTAAGGAAATTGATGTTTGAAAACCCAGACCCTCTCAAGGCAGTCCAGTCCACTTTTGAACAGCTCCATTTGTTCCATGTTTTTTCCTGACATTAAGCCTAAATATGCCTATTTGCATTTTCTTTCCATTGTTCCTAGTTCTGCCCTGCCAGACCAACCAATCTAACTCCTCTTTTATATAACACAGCAACTTTCATCCACAACACTTCCCTTCTTCCCCATCTCTAGTTTTGTCTTTTCCATGGAAAACATACCTAATTTTTTCAGTCAACGCTCATATGGTGTGGACTTAAGCCTTTTGCCTTTCTCTGGACACCCTTCAGCTCATCAGTAGCTTTCTTAATATATGGTATCAAGAATTGAATATAATACTACAGATGTTGCCTGGCTAGCTGCATTATCATCTCCTTATTCTTTTAAGTTATGTCTCTTTTAAAATAGCCCCAAATCACATTAGCTTCTCCTCTTCCTTCTTCTTCCTCCTCCTCCTCCTCCTGTTCTTCTTCTTCCCCTTTGTCCCTCTTTTTATTCTTCCTTTCCTTCTCCATCTTTCTTCCTCTCCTTTTCCATCACATTGCTGATTCATGCTGAGCTTTTAGCCCACTGAAACTCCCTAATCTCTTTCAAACTGCTACCTAAGCATGTTTCCTCTATCTAATTCCTGTGATGTTGATTTTTTAAAACTCAAGAGCAGTACTTTACATTTTTATTTATTAAATTTCATATTAGACTGAAACATTTTTGATGTCCTTAGCTTTTCTTATCAGTTTCGGCTCATTGAAAGATTTAGTACTCCTGGAAAATTTTATAGTACAGCATTGCACTCATATTCACTCTCTCTTACATGTCCCTGGTTCCATATTTTATACACAACTTAAAAACAGTCCAAGTTGGTTGACAAGTCCTTTGTAGATACATATTGGTCTCTTCAGATAACTCCCAGTTTCGTTCCTCATTGGAATGATTTCCTTTCCTGTTTATAGAATTTCATTCTTTAAAGTTTCCCAGAGAACCAAGAGGACAAGACACACAATTATGACAACCATGCAAATGAGGAGATTGCAAAAAGAGAAGTAGAACTCTAAGTCATAGAGCATCTGATAGAAGTCCCCAAGAAAGGACAGTAAGGTATGCCTTCTCCCTCATGGTAGAAAAATGGAGTGTTTTACTAGGATAGAATATTGAACACATTATCAGATATGGTCTATGTATTTGGTGTTTTTGGTTAATTTTTTTTCCTTTGGCTCAAGGGAGGATTTAATCTGGAAGGAGGGATTGAAAGGTGACTTTCAGTTGACAGAAATTAGAGAAACAATACCTATACCCCCTACATTTTTTCATTTTCGGGCCTGTTATAATCCCTAAATGTTTTTCCTAAATTCCTTTCAAATTTTTCCTTATTCTCGTATGAATTAAATATAGTACTCATATTTAATATATTTCCTCCCAACATCTTAAATTCATGCCATAGTTAGATAGCACCTCTCCTAACTGGCTAGATTGGCATATGCCTGCCACCTTATTTTTCACAAGAAGTCACTATCACAACATTTCTCTTCTTGATCCTAGGGTTGATTTTCTCTACTCCCTGCCCCATAGAGAGCTAACAGTACTAAGGAGCACTCATGGAAAGCCTGGTCAGATTCTGTATTGTATAGTATATCTGAATGGCAAGCTTAGAAACATCTTGTCGACTCCACTGGGGAAGAGAGAATGCCAGTAGCAACACAAGGAAATCTATAGAATTGGATATACATGACTAGAAGTAAGGACTGAACTCAGAGTTACAGGACCTGAGGTCAAATCCCAGAGTTACCATTTACTAATTTTGTGAACTTGCTATTTAATGTCTTTGAAATAATTTTCTCCTCTGTAAAATGAGAGGATTGGATTAGATGGTCTCGGAGGTTCTTTCTAGCTCTAAACCAAGTCTGTGATTCTGTAATAGCTCAATGTAGTATCCCTTTTAGACACACTTGCATTTTAAAAGAAGATACCTAGGGAGCACAGGAATTAGCCTGAGTTTGAATCAACCTATAGACCTTTTGGAATATTTACTGTATACTTTTAATGGTCGAATTTTAAGTTATGTGACAATTGTGAGGTATTTTTTTTAGAGCAAGGAGACCTTTAGTGGACACTTTATGTTATACCAGTAGGCAGCCATATAAGCTGTCTACAAGTGGCCAAATCTACAATATACAGTGCTTCTAGATGTGGTGGTCTCTATCAACACAATAGAAGGTTTGTATGAGCACCTTTTAAAGCTGGGTGTCTTGGGCAAACTAGTTAACTTTATGCCTTACTTCTTTCCCTAAAAATATAAATGATAATATTGTTAGATGATCGGGTCTTTTTGTCCTCCAATATCCTAAAAGAAGTATTGTGAAGAATGTTAGTATCTACAAATCACTTTTAGGCACTTGACAGAGTAACTAAGTTTCTGTTGTTAGTTGGAAGTTGTTCATAAATGTTAGACCATTAAAACAAAACAAAAACTCAGAGCAGTTAATGGAACGCCCAATTATGCAGTCATTCAAATGAGTGCTCTCAGTTTGCAGTCTCCAAGTCAAGCATATTAAAGTGCACACAGATCTTTCCTTTCTTACTTCCAGAAAATGCACAACATAAAGTTAATGCTTCATTACTTTTCAGCATTTAAATAACTGAAGCTTGGAAATTCACAGTAAAGGATATCACAGCCACTGTAAGCTGAGTCCTTCATCCTTGTGCCTATCAATACAATCCAGGGAAATGAACCTCCCAATTTAAAAATAGTAAAATATGTTCCTATTTCCATAATTAACATATACTGTGCTACTAATCCTATCTTTAACACTTAGAAACTGTGACCATAGATGCAAGTCATTTAAACTTCCTGAATCTCTGTTTCATTTGTTCATCCATTCATTCATTTGCCAAGCATTTATTAAGCACCAGTGTTATGCCAGATATTGTGCTTAATTCTGGGAATGCAAATGACAATATGAAATAGTGACTGCCTTCAGTGCACTTACATTCTATAAGGGGGAATAATATGTACACGATGAAGTCAATGCATTCGAAGTAAACATAAACAATTTAAGAAGAATTTGGAGGGATCATGAACAACCCCTTCAGAAACTGGTACTCAAGTGACGCTTTGTAGGAAGCCAAAGATCCTAAGATTCAAGGAAGTGTGGATGGATAGGCGTGGGGAGCAGTCCAGCAAATCCAAAGAGACACAGATGAGGCTAATTCCTCATTAGGTTGTTGTAAAACACTCTGCAATGCTTCAAATGCTAAATTAATGTCATATAATTTGGGTAATCAGAAAAACTCTGCTGACATGCTAGACTGGGACACTTCCCATGGAACTGGATCTATACCTTGATCCCTTCCAGAGGGCTATGTGCTCTGGCCCCCAGCTAAAGAACATGAGTAACCACTGGCTACTGGGTTGGTTCCTTGGTCTGTGCAAGTGATTTGGTTTAACTCTATTTTGAGTGTGCTATTTAAGACTCTACTAGTTTTTCTCTGGGGTGGCAGTGATGGTATTTCTCCCTTCTCACTATCAATAGCTAGGGTGGCTATGAGTGCTGGCAATGAGAATTTGGGCTTGCCAAGGTGAGTCTGAGATTGGACCTCAAGTCTCTGGCTATGTCTCTTATTTCCCAAGAGTAAATAGGTAGAGACATTCTCCATTCAGTCCCAGAATTGTATTTGAATAATTCATTCTGGATAAAAAGTGACTACTGTTATGAAGTGGGCTTAGCATGGCCAGATTAATTATGATATAAAATAGGAATTATCAAAACAATGCAGTTAAAAAAATAAAAATTTGAAACAGGATGAATGAGTAAGTAAATTGTCACATTAGTCTTATGTCTGATTAAATCAGGAATATAAACTATTTGGGGTAGGTCTCTGTATTTGACAGGAACTTCTGGAAAATTAGCAAACATTTTGATGAACAATAAATCTAGGCCATCATCTTGCACTATATTCTACAGTAAGCCCCAAATATAAATCACCCAACTGGTCACAATATAAAACAATCAGAGCAGAATGGCAAGCTGTTTCTTAACTAAGGCAAAAAGGGAAGAATTCATAACTATGTAAGAATGATGAAGATTACTAAAGAAAAAAATGGACAATTTTGATCACATAAAACTAAAATGCTTTAGAACAAACAAAATCAGTAAAGTCAGAAAATCGGAAGAGGAGACTTCTAAAGTGCTCATATAAATCTTGTGTTGATGGAGACCACCTCATCTAGAACCATTATATACTGGAGATTTGGCCTCATGTGTAGACAGCTTATGTGGCTGTCTACTTGTTTAAATCCTTTGACCTAGCAATCTTCTTGCTGGACTTTTATGCTCCAAGGAAGTCAATAACAGAAAATAAGTTAATATCAATAGTGAAACATTTAAAGCAATGATTTTTGCAGTTACAAAAAACTGGAAAACAGTGAATATGTGTCTCTTGATTGGTGGATAGCTGACCAAACTGTGGTATATAAACATAATGAGGATATTATTGCATTGTAAGGAAGTAATGGAAACATGGGAATACCCATATGAATTGATTCAGAGCAAAGAAAGCAGGTCCAGGAGAATGATATCCCCAACGGCTACAATTATGTAAATGAAGACAACCCTAAAAGACGTCAGATGTCAGAGCAATCACTTTGGTCAATGTCACTTCCAGATGACTGATGCTGAAACATCCTTCTTCGCTGGTGAGAGGTAGTGATTTTGGGTATGATATCTTACATGCTCTCTCTCAGTCACTGTCACTGTGAGGATACTAGGGTATGGGTATCTGGAAAGGATTATTTTGTAAATCTACACAATGCATAGGAAAAACATTTAGTTTTTAAAAAGTAGTCAGAATCTAGGAAAGGAAAAGTAAGGAGAAAGTAAAACACAATTATCTGGGATCAAAATGGAAACCAAATCTAAATTTTAAAAGAAGGGGGGGGGCACGTAGGATGAAGTAGAAAGTTTAAAATGCAGGGGAGTTTAAAATGCAAGCATTTATTAAGTACCTACTATGTCCTAGGCAATGTACTTTACATATTAATAACATTGTGAGATAGGTGCTATCGTTATCTTCATTTTACAGCTGAAGAAATGGAGGCAAACAGGTTAGGTGACTTGTCCAGGGTCACACAGTATCTGAGACCAGATTTGAACTCAATTCTTTCAGGCTCCAGGTCCAACAAACTGTACAGCACTTAACCCTGGCCTGCCTCAGCATTGTCACTTGTGAAATGGTAATAATAATAATAGTGTCTACCTCCCAGGGTTGTGAGAAGAAAATGAGATAATATTTGCAAAGCATTTTGCAAATCTTAAAGTACCATGTAAGTGTTAGCTATTGGGGCCCTCTCCAGTTGTCCTGATCTATATCTTGCCAATGGGCCCAGATGGCTCCAGAGGAGAAAGTGAGGCTGGTGACCTTGCACGGCCCTGCCTCACTTAAATCCTATTCACTTGTGAGTCACTGCATCATCTCCCTGATATCATGGCCCTCTTTGTGAAAGAAGGAAAATTAACTGTAATAACAATAATAGCAGTATTATAATAGACACAAACTTTAGTAATGATATGGCCTTTTTTGTCATAAATAAAGCCTTATATAGAAAGTTCTAGTTTGCTTAATTTTTTTTTATATAAGGCAAAGGCTTTGTGGTGCTGCAACCCAAGAAAAGCCTCGTGGCCTTACAGTAAGCAGAAATTTTCCATACAGTTCTCTTTCAGGCCTAATCCAATATACTAATGCTCCAGTTGAAAGTGCACATAATTGCAAATTTATATAGACACCAAGACCAGAGGTTGGCTAAAATAAGCTTTCCAAACAAATCAGGTAAAGAAGGCTTTATCCCTAGGTAACCATAAACCAAGATTGAATTAAACTAATCATTAATCAATTATGTATCTCATTCATTCCTAGGGGCTCTTTCAATCCTCCTAGCATATAATGGAAGAAATCAAATCCATCTACATCAGGATTTCCATGGCTCCTATCACTGTTACAGATAAAGAGAGCTTAGAGACATAAGACAACTTGCAAAATGAAATCAAGATTGCCATCCCCCAAGAGTCTCAGGTGCCATTTTCCCTTCTGTATAGATTATTGTTTACGGAGAATTGCTTTAGAACTATAGTGAACTTTCCAAAAATGCTTAAAGGGTCTTCACCACTATGGAAAGGGCTGTCTGATCATTTGGTTCATTGAAGGAATGAACAGAACACATATCTGTAGGAGAGACAACAGGGTAGAGGAGAAAGGATACTAGTCTTGGAGTTAGAAGACCTCCATTTAAATCCTGGCTCTACCATTTCCTGACTGATTCTGGGTATGCCATATAATTGTTCTGAGTCTCAGTTTTGTTGCCTATCAAGTGGAGCTAATATTATCTCTTCATGGTAAAATAACCAATCTTAGCCTTGGAGAACAGAAAATGGAACTTATTTTTCCTTTTCACAGTTGCTAGGTGGAGGACTATATGGGCAGAATATGGCATATGTTATTAGAACTAGTCACTGTATGGGTTGTTTTTACTTCACGATTTTTTATTGTTATACAGGAGAGTTCAGTCTGAGGGTAGATTCAAAGATTACTGTCATGCAAAAGCAACAGGCGCCAATAGAACTTATTACAACTGAAACAAAACAAAATGAAATGGAGTATTGATATTTATATGACCTATTTTATGGGGTTGCTATGAAAAGCAAATGAAATACATAATACGTACACATATATGTGTGTGTATATGTAATACACACACACATATATGAGGAAAGAGAGCTTTTTACAATATTCTACAAATGTGAACTGTGCTTATTTTATTAATGAAACAAAGGTGAATTCTCCACTCTATGTATTAGTAGCTTCATTTCCTTGGTCACCAAATATAATCACAGATGAATATTCTATCTTTTTGGCCCTGGTTCTTCTTGGGGGTTTGAGGTCCATACTCACAACTACAAAACAATTCAGGAGGTTTCTATAGGTTTTTTCCCCCCATTTGCTCATTATTGCTTCAACATAAGGCGCTTTCAGATCACATTAGTAAACCCCTCACTGTTCTCCTTGCTGCCCCATTCTCATCTCTTGTTCCTAGGCATCCAAGTCAAAACTTCTGAGTCTAGCAGCAAAGTGGTTTTCTATTTTGGAACACTAGCTTGAATGGTTTCACCCATGTAAATGTGAACGTTCAGGGACAAACATTTCCTGTGGACCTTTGATTAATAGATAGGCATTTCAAAGGAGGGGAGAACCTTTGTAAAGGAAAGAAGCCGATTCAATCTTTATCTATTGTCACAGCTGACTTCTCTTCAGTTATTGACTCTTTAGTTATAACTGACCAGTATTGACTGAATTGACCAAGCCATTTAGCCAACAGAATAAAACATATGTGAGTATAGAGACACTCCACAAAACTCCAATCAGTTACATAGCAAGCATGATCCAAAGACAATCCTCCTTTATTCACGAAGCTGCTTAACCTTATCACAGTCTGCTCAGTGGATAGTTGAAAAATTTTTTTCAGATTGTTTAAAGAAACAAATACATAGAATGTAGGATCCTATAGGACAGGATCCTAGAGGACACAGTTGTAGGATAATGGATAGAGTGGTGGACTTTGAATCAGGAAGACTGAGTTTCAAATCCTTCCAGCCCATGTAAACCTGGGTGAGCTGTTTAATCTTGCTCAGTCTCAGACAATTCTCTAAAACAATTCTCTAATCATAGATAGGTCAGAAGTTCTCATATAAACAAAATCAAGATCCTTGATATTTTAATGAGTGTATTTATGTAGTTGACATCCCCTCTCCCCTTCATTTTGCAGAGGAGGAAAATGAGGCCAGAAATTTCTGAAATTCAATCATGTAGTGAGTTTTGGTGCCTAAACAATTTGGGTAGTTGATTACAATTCTTTAGGTTGATTTTCCTATGGAAGTTCTTTCATTTTTGGAAGGAACTGAGAATTAGAGGAATTTCTGCAAGCAGACTTCATCTTATATGACATAGTTACCAATAGTGAAGCACTTGTCTAAGCCTTTCTTAGTTACAGAGAAGCATAGAATCTAGGCATTCAAAGTGATCATAGATATCATTGAATTCAATTTTCCAACCACTTTTAGCATTTTCTACAACACTGATGACAGGTAGTCATTCAGATGCTGTTTAAATACTTCCACTGCCTCCCACAGCATATCATTCAATTGTTGCGCAGTGTTAATTGTTAGAAAGTTCTTTAAATTTGGCTGAAATTTGTATACTTGTAACTTTTGCATGTTAGTCTGAGATTTGCCTTAGGACCATAGGACTTCAAAGCTAGGGGGTCCCATAAAACTCACCTAGTTCAACTTCTGTATTTTATAATGGAAGAAACTGAAAACTTGAGACATGAAATTACTTTTCCAAGGCCACATGGCTGTTAAGTATCAAATATTTATGGAGTTATGACAGAATCACTGAACTTAAGATTTGGAAGTGACCTCAGAGTCCAACCCATACCTGAATAGGAATTGCCTCTACTACATTTTGGACAGGTGATTATTTGGGTTTCTTTCAAAGACTTCCAGTAATGGGGAATTCATTACCATGCAGGGTAGCCAATTCCATTGTTAGATAGCTCTAGAATAAATTAGTATGAAGTTTTTTTTCTTACACTGGGCCAATTTACCTCTATAGAATTCAAAGTAAAGCATATCTAATCCCTCTTCCCTATGAAAGCCTTTCAAAGCCCTGCATAACCTTGGCCCCTCCTACCTTTCCAATTTTGTTACATCTTAGTCTCTGCCATGTACACTTTGATCCAGAGACACTGGTCTCCTGGCTGTTCCATGAACAAGACACTCCATCTCTGAGCTCTGGGCATTTTCTCTAGCTGTCCTCCGTACCTGAAATGATCTCTTCTTCAAGTCTGCTTATGGTATTTCCTGACTTCCTTTAAATCTCAACTAAAATCCTATCTTTTTTATTTCATTTATTTATTTATTTATTTGACATTTATTTTCACAAAATTTTGGGTTCCAAATTTTCTCCCCTTTTATCCCCGCACCCCAACACCAAGCATTCTAATTGCCCCTATGACCAATCTGCTCTCTCTTCTATCATCCTTCTCTGCCCTTGTCTCCGTCTTCTCTTTTGTCCTGTAGGGCCAGATAGCTTTCTATACCCCTTTACCTGTATTTCTTATTTCCTAGTGGCAAGAACATTACTCGACAGTTGATCCTAACACTTTGAGTTTCAACTTCTTTACCTCCCTCCCCCCCCACCCCTTCCCTTTGGAAGCCAAGCAATTCAATATAGGCCAAATCTGTGTAGTTTTGCAAATGACTTCCATAATAGTTGTGTTGTATAAGACTAACTATATTTCCCTCCATCCTATCCTGTCCCCCATTACTTCTATTCTCTTTTGATCCTGTCCCTCCCCATGAGTGTCGACCTTGAATTGTACTCTCCTCCCCATGCCCTCCCTTCTATCATCCCCCCCACCCTGCTTATCCCCCACTTTCCTGTATTGTGAGATAGGTTTTCCTACCAAAATGAGTGTGCATTTTATTCTTTCCTTTAGTGGAATGTGATGAGAGTAGACTTCATGTTTTTCTCTCACCTCCCCTCTTTATCCCTCCACTAATGAGTCTTTTGCTTGCCTCTTTTATGAGAGATAATTTGCCCCATTCCATTTCTCCCTTTCTCCTCCCAATATATTTCTCACTCACTGCTTGATTTCATTTTTTTAAGATATGATCCCATACTCTTCAATTCACTCTGTGCACTCTGTCTCTATGTGTGTGTGCGTGTGTGCATGTGTGTGTGTGTGTAATCCCACCCAGTACCCAGATACTGAAAAGTTTCAAGAGTTACAAATATTGTCTTTCCATGTAGGAATGTAAACAGTTCAACTTTAGTAAGTCCCTTATGACTTCTCTTTGCTGTTCACCTTTTCATGCTTCTCTTCATTCTTCTGTTTGAAAGTCAAATTTTCTTTTCAGCTCTGGTCTTTTCATCAAGAATGCTTGAAAGTCCTCCATTTCATTGAAAGACCAATTTTTCCCTTGAAGTATTATACTCAGTTTTGCTGTGTAGGTGATTCTTGGTTTTAGTCCTAGTTCCTTTGACTTTTGGAATATCATATTCCATGCTCTTCGATCTCTTAATGTAGAAGCTGCTAGATCTTGTGTTATCCTGATTGTTATTTCCACAATACTTGAATTGTTTCTTTCTAGCTGCTTGCAATATTTTCTCCTTGACCAGGGAACTCTGGAATTTGGCCACAATGTTCCTAGGAGTTTCTCTTTTTGGATCTCTTTCAGGCGGTGTTCTGTGGATTCCTTGAATATTTATTTTGCCCTCTGATTCTAGAATCTCAGGGCAGTTTTCCTTGATAATTTCATGAAAGATGATGTCTAGGCTCTTTTTTTGATCATGGCTTTCAGGTAGGCCCATAATTTTTAAATTGTCTCTCCTGGATCTATTGTCCAGTCAGTTTGTTTTTCCAATGAGATATTTCACATTATCTTCCATTTTTTCATTCTTTTGGTTTTGTTTTGTGATTTCTTGGTTTCTCATAAACACATTAGCCTCCATCTGTTCCATTCTAATTTTGAAAGAACTATTTTCTTCAGTGAGCTTTTGAATCTCCTTTTCCATTTGGCTAATTCTGCTTTTGAAAGCATTCTTCTCCTCGTTGGCTTTTTGAACCTCTTTTGCCAATTGAGTTAGCCTATTTTTCAAGGTGTTATTTTCTTCAGCATTTTTTGGGGTCTCCTTTAGCAGGGTGCTGACCTGCTGTTCCTGCTTTGACTGCATGTCTCTCATTTCTCTTCCCAGCTTTTCCTCCACCTCTCTAACTTGATTTTCAAAATCCTTTTTGAGCTCTTCCATGGCCTGAGCCCATTGAGTGGGCTGGGATACAGAGGCCTTGACTTCTGTGTCTTTGCCTGATGGTAAGCATTGTTCTTCCTCATCAGAAAGGAAGCGAGGAAATGCCTGTTCACCAAGAAAGTAACCTTCTATAGTCTTATTTCTTTTCCCTTTTCTGGGCATTTTCCCAGCCAGTGACTTGACCTCTGAATATTCTCCTCACACCCACCTCACCTGCTGATCCTCCCAGCTAGCAATTGGGGTCTGAGATTCAAATGCTGCTTCCCAGCCTCAGGGCTTTTGGCAGGGGCAGGGCTGCTTTTCAGTGTGTGATGAAGTTCAGGTGCTCAGGGCAGGGCAGGGCCACCTCAGGGGCTCAGTTCCCTCAGGGGGTTTATGCAGAGACCTTCAACAATGGATCCAGGCTCCTTCCTGCTTGGGGAGCCCTGGTCTGCTCCTGTCTCTGCTGTTGCCTCCCGAGGGGGCCTGAGTTATGGGGGCACCCCACTCCCCTCTCGACCTGCCAAAGAGACCCTCTCACCGACCCCCATCACCTGTGGGTGGAGGGACCCGCGTGGCCGCTGGAGATTCCATCCCTGAAGCCGCTCGGATCTTTTCCTCTTGGTGCTGCGGCCACGGCAGGGCTGTACTCAGCTCCCAGTCTCGGCGCCCAGTCCGCGGCATGAAGGACCTTTTGTGAGAGGTTTGCAGGTCTCTCTGGAACAGAAATCTCCCTCGCTACAATGTTCTGTGGCCTCTGGGTGCAGAATTTGCTGTAAGTTACTTTTTTGTAGATGTTCTATGGGTTGTGGGTTCGGAGCTATGTGTATGTGCGTCTTTCTACTCTCCCATCTTGGCTCCGCCCCTAAAATCCTATCTTTTAAAGAAGCTTTTCCCATCCCCTTTTTAATTCTAGTGCTTACTCTCTGTTATTTCCTATGTATTCTGGACGTAGCTTGCTTTGTATACATTTGCTTGCATGATGTCTCCCTCATTATATTGTGAGCTCTTTTAGGATAGGCATGATTTTTTGCCTATTTTTGTATCTTCAATGTTCAACAGAATGCCTGGTACATAGTAGGTACTCAAAAAGTGTTGATGAGTGATTGAAATACTTGAAGATAGTAATTATATTTCTCCTAAGTCTTTTTTTTCCCAGACACTGGGTAGTTTCCCCTCCTTTTTTTTGTTTAATGGTAATGGAAAACCATGATAATAAAGTAATTAATAGCAGAAACAATTTAATTCTACTTTGGTGAACTTGAAAGAATTATTCCAAATGTTCAGAGGGAGAGTGTGGCTTAGTGGAAAGAGTTTTGGACTTAAAGTCAGAAAGAACTGGTTTCAAATCCTGGGAAAAAATTGTATTGGAGAAAAAGGAGTTGGGAAAGCAGGATAGTAAATGAGCTTCAAAGAATTTCTAAGGGAAAATTGGAGGATTTTAGAATTGATAAGAAGTCTGGAACTTCTATAGGCAAGGGGGAAATTTGGAAGGATTTGAGGAGAAGCTGAAGGAGGGGGACTTGAGCCAAAAGTGGAGAATGAATCAAGATGAAAAGGAAGGATTGCAGGCGAAGGAGGAGAAGAGGGATCTGAGGAGAAGGAAACATAGAAGTATTTTAGGAAAAGGTAACTGGTAAAATAAGGCAAGATAATTTGATGTGATAAAGTAAGAGGTTAGTGAGAAAAAATAAAAGGAAGATCAATGCTGTTCAAGATGCTGAGGAGGTGCTAATAAGGTGGGAAGGAGAGTGACAACTCCAGACCCCCATGAGGAGCTTGCCACAACAATCTCTAGGGGAGATGTTACCCAGGAAACCCAGGACTGATGATCCTGCTTCAGTAAGGATGGAGAGCAGTGCCATGACCTGTTTCTGCCATGGTTAGGAGACTACTGCTCAGGCTGAAAGTACAGACTGTTCTCCCTCATAAAAGAGAGGTTAGAGTAATTCAGTGAATGCCCCTTCAGTCTCCAGGTAATCAGAGGGAAGGAAGTAAGTGTTCTTAAGAAGTGGAAGATGGGCTTCAATGTGAAAACAAAGAAAAAAATGGATTTGAAGAAGTAGAAGGAAATCCTGACCTTTGTCAGGTGGTTGGACAGCAGGAGGAAATGTCATGCAGAGGAAAAAGAAAAAAAAGAGAAGTGCTTAACAGAGCTAAGAAACAGCTATAAAGGTCTTCCAGAGGAGGAAGGTTCTGGATTCTCTGAAGATGAAACAGCTATTCCCTCACCAAGGAGAGGTGCTATGGATCCACAGGTGTTGTAAGTTGAGATATTATTGGTAAGGGTCAGAAGAGGAAGAGAACAGTAGTGGATGCTGACTCCCTTCTGAAAGGTACCAAACCACCAATTTGTCAGCAGGAGTGAAGAGGACAGAAGGCTCCCCTCACACTAGGATTTTTTGACTGGGATCACTACTATCTACTTCTGGTGATTCACATGGGTATGGAAGCTTGAAAGCAATGCTAAAGATGATGAAGTCTTAAACTAGAAAGGGGTGACATTAGGGACACAGTTGGTGTTTTCATTACTTTTGCCTCTCAAAAGGAATTTCAGGAGGGATAGGTAGATTTACCAAGTGGACAGCTATTTAAAATGATGGAGCCTGAAATAGAGATGTGCATTTCTAGCCAATAATTTAAATAAGATTGACAGGCTTCAGGTTTGGGATGAAGAGTACCTAACTGGGGCTGATAAGTTATTTGCCTGAAGTCTTGCCAATCTAATCAAGAGGGTTTTAAACTAAAAAGTGGGATGGGGAGGGGAAAACAGAGAAAATTGCTTATATCTATCCACCAAAGGAGATAGCATAGCAGACACCTAGAAAACCGGGAAAAGAAAAAAAAAATGACCTCATAGGTATCCCTGAAACTTGGTGGGATGAGACCAGTGACTAGAATTTGTCTCTGGATGGGTCTACTTTATTCAAAAGAAGAAACAGAATAAATAAAAGAGGGAGGGAAATAGCATTACATATTTAGAATATATGCTCATGTGAGGAAATTCAGGACCCAGAAGGGGCAAAGAGAGTAGATAGTTTTTGAGGGAAGACAAATGGAGACTGAAACAGAAACTATATTGTCATCAGAGTAAGCTGTATCATTCAACGAACAAACATTTATTAAGTGCATACAACATGCTGGCACTGTGCCAGGCTCTTGAGATATTACAAAGAATGAAATAATCCCTACTTATAAATATATTACATTCTATTACATGGAACAAGTACATATGTTCATATAATATGAAGAAATACAAATAGATACAGAGTAGTTAAACTACTACTATTACGACGACGATGACCACACCCACAATGACAAAGAGGAGGAGTATATTAGACGATAGTGGAATCAGGAAAGGCTTCATGTTGGGGTGCTTTTAGCTGTAAAGGAAGAGGGATACTTTATATAATAATGGAAGAGTGCCTTCCAGGTATGTGGAGTGACCAATGAAAAGGCACAAAGATGGGAGATGGAACGTTAGGGCCAGAAAGATGACCTGTTTGGTTGGAACAGGGAGTAACCTAATGGGACTGGAGAGATAGGTCATAAAAGGGTTTAAAAGATAAACAGAGGAATTTATTTTATCCTGGAGTGAGTTGATAGTCTCACCTTAGTCTGTGCTCGGGGTCAAGGCCCGAGCCCTCTGGATCCCCCTGACCCACGGGCCTCTAATCTGTGGGCCCTGAAGGAAGGAGACTGGAGACAAGATGATCCAGGCAACAACTCTTTATTCAGCTGAGGGTTAGGGTTTATAAAGGCTGATCCACCAATCACATACATTCTGAGCTCATCCCATTACTTCACCATCTCATGACTATTCCACATCCTTACACCCGCAGTAAGGAAGGAAGCTTATCTTGTTCCTGTAGCTAGTTCCTGGGTTCCCAGGCTCACTTGTAACTTTACTGTACAGGACATTGGTATCTGCAGGAACATCAGGTTCCAGGGTCACACAGAGCTTCTGCCAGGGTGTGCATCAGCACCGTTCCCACGGGAACAGGCTTTGCCTCTGACTTGCACCCCCTGGGACCCTCTGGGCCCCTTACAAGTCTGCCCTGCTCAGACCACTTTCCAGAGTATTATGAGCAGTTCTTGGCATCATGGTTGAGGAAGGAGACAGATAAGCTGGAAGGTGTCTAGAGGAAGACAACCAGGAGTTGGTGAAAAGCCTTGAATTCACACCATAAAAAGATCAGTTGAAGAGTGAGGGAGGTGTTTTGCCTCACAGAGAGAACGTAGGGCAAACCTGATAGGTATCTTCAAGTATATGAATGGACTCTCATGTGGAAAAAGGGAATATTCTGGCCTTGTATGTCCTTCGAGGTAAGAACTAAGAGCATTGGATGTTGTAGACACAGATTTCAGCTTGATATAATAAAAATTTCCTAGGCATGAGAGCTATCTGAAAGTTGAGTGGACTTCTTAGGATGCATTCTTTCTGGAAGTCATAAAACAAAAATTTTACAACCATCTGCCAACCATATTGTAGAGGGAATAATTTTTCAGGTTTGGATTGGACTACATGGCCTCTGAGGTCCTGTTCAACTCAAAGCCTCTGCTATACTGATTTGTACAGTCTGACTAAAAGATATATATATATCCTCAAGCATAATTGGCAGAGAAGCCCACACCATCAGTTGTTCATTCTCTAGAAACATCCTCCCCATCCTCCTTAAGAGGCTTTCTCTTTTTCATGGAATCCTGAGACCCTGGGGTATAGGATAGTAACACTTCAGATGCAGACGATATGCAATGGGAAGGAACTTCTTGTGTTCCAATTGGTATTGAAGCTGTGAAATTGATTCCATGTGACTGGTGGGGTGCTGTTACAGTATAGAAGGGGCCTGCCCTCTGGCAGCCGGGTAGGTTTGATGATTCATTTCCCACGTGGAGGATTTCCCTTTGGTGTCACAGATGAGAGACTTTTGGCAAGTCTTTTGCTATTCTTAGGTGGGGGTTGCTGAGTGTTTCAGACTAAAAGAATAAGTATACAGGTACAGTGCTTGGCAAGACTTGACTGAAAAAAATTCTCTTGTTTTTCTCAAACATTCTCAAAGCAACCTTGAGTACATTATACTTGTTTGCAGGTATTGGTCTGGATGACTTCTAGGGTCTCTTCCAATTCCAAGTTTTATGATTCTAGTTATGCCTTTTCATTTTACGGTCCTGGGAGGGACCTTGAAATCAGGCTGGAACACAGAATAATGAAATAAACCCCGGTGTGGGGATCTATGGACTAGGGTTCTCTTCATCAGTAAGATGAGAGGGCTGGATCATCTGATCTCCGAGGACATCTCTAGTTTCAACATTCTAAAGAGGGGAAATAAAAAATGTTTTCTAATATAGACAGTAGCTTAAAGAAATTTCCTAATTTCTTAATATAGGAGGCTATGTGATGCAATAGACAGCATATCGAACTTGCACTTTGGAAGATGTATTTGTATTCTGCCACAGACACTTATTAAGGGTATAACCTTGGTCAAGTTATTTAGTTCCCTCAGCCTTAGTTTTCCCATCTGTAAAGTAGAGATAATTTTAGCGCATAACCCTCAAAGTTGTTACAAGGATAAAATGTATAAAATGTATAAATGTATGAAAATGTATAAAATATAGTGTATAAAGTATAAAATGGAATCTGAAAGTTTGCTATTATTATTATCATAGTTGGTTTTGTCCTCTAATGTAGACAGAAGCTTTCAGAATGTTTCTCATTTCTTAATCTTTCCACATTTCTGAATTATATGGCCCATCGTTTTTTTTTTTCACTTTTAGTCTTTAACAGTCTCAATCTAGCAGACTCCCACTCTAACTGTCCCTTTAACCCTGGACTCCCAAAAGAACATTGCTGTGTCCAGAAGTATATATCATAAAGAAGCAGATTTTGGCACAACATAAGAACTAACTTAATAACAAGTTAAATTATCTGAATAAAAACAGCAGCTGCTCTAATAAACAGTGAATTCATTGTGACTGAAGATATTTAAGCAGGGGTTGCAGACAATAATTTATCAATCAATCAATGGGGGCAGCTGGGTGGTGTAGTGGATAGAGCACTAGGCTTGGAGTCAGGAAGACACGAGTTCAAATCCAACCTTAGAAACTTCCTAGTTGTGTGACCATGGGCAAATCACTTAACCTCTGCCACTGGAGAAGCAAATGGCAAACCACTCCAAGATATTTACCAATAAAAAGCTGTGGACAGATGTCTGTGGAATCATAGAGAGTTGGGCACGACTGAAAAATGACTGAAAAACAACAATCTATCAATTAAGAATTTATTAAGCACCTAGGAAGTATGCTAGGTGTTAGAGAAATGGATGTAAAAAATGAAATGATCCTTTCTTTTAAGGAGTTTGTATTCCATCAGGAGTTGGGAAGGAAAAGGAATGACACATATGTATTTGGAATAAATGTCTGTATGGAATAAACATATATAATATACTTGAATATATTCATGTGGAATAATAACAAAATAACCATGAAGTAGTTACATGCAAGATAGTTTGGGAGGTAAGGCATTAGGAGTGGTAGGGATCAGGGGAGGCTTTGTGTAGCAGGTCCTGCTGGGTCTGTGGCTTAAAGGAAGAGGGGGATTCTTTGAGCTTGGCATGGATGACTGTCAGTGCAAAGACCCAGAAATGGCACATGAGGAATAGTGAGATGGCCAATTTGGCTAGGTTATGAGTTAGGAAAGAGGAACAATGCGCAATGAGATTAGAAGATGGGTTAGGTTCAAGTTGTGAAGGATTTGAAATATCCAAGGAGTTTAAATTTGATCCTAATGGTAATGAGGAGTCACTAGAATTTATTGAGGGTCAGCTAGGTGGTGCATTGGAGAGTGGACTGGGTCTGGAGTCAGAAAACCTCATCATCATGAGTTCAAATCAGGCCTCAGACACTTCCTACCTTTATGACCCTGGGCAAGTTCTCAGTTCTTCATCTGTAAAATGAGCAGGAGAAGGAAGTTGCCAAGAAAACCCCAAATAGGGTCATGAAGAGTCAAACATGACTGAAAAATGACTCAACAACAACAAAAGAATTTATGGTTTACAATAATAATAAACTAACTCTTTAAGTTCCTGTTTTGTACTTTGCCTTACATATATTATCTAAGTTGTCCTCACAATAACTCTAAAAGGTAGATGCTATTATTATCCCCATTTTGCAGATGGGGAATGTAGTCATAGAGAGATTAAGTGGCTTGCCTAGGTTCACTCAGCTTGTAAGTATCTAAGGCACTATTCAGATTAGGTCTTCCTGCCTCCAAGTCCAGCACTCCATCTCCTACATCATCTAACCTGACACAGTCAGATATACACTTGAAGAAAATCATTTTGAAACTTGTGTGAAGGATAAATGAAAGTCATATAGTAGAGAGACCAATTATGAAGTAGATCAGGTAATGAGAGTATGAATCAAAATGGTGGCCTTGTGAGTAAAGAGAAGCCATTGTGTGCAAAAGATGTTGTTGAGGCAGAAATGATGAAATTTGGCAAGTAGACTGGTGATAGTGAGGTGAAGGATACTGAGGAATTGAAGATCATGTTAGGCTGTGAACCTGTGAGACTGGAAGCTTGATTCCAGAAATAGGAAAGATCAGAAAGGTGGACTTTGGGAGGAGAGACGATGAGTTCTGCTGTGCAAATGTTGAGTTTGAAGTGCCTAGGGAGCATATAGTTTAAAATGGTTAGTAGACAGTTGGTGATGTAGGCTTGGAACTCCAGAGAGCCTGAGGCTAGAAATATCCATCTGGGAATCATTTACATAGTCATAAACATCTCTTAGGCATGCCTATCATTCTTTCAATGTCCTAGAGAAAAAGAGGGAGAAAGAGAGAGAGAGAGAGAGAAAGAGAGAGAGAGAGAGACAGAGAGAGAGAGAGAGAGAGAGAGAGAGAGAGAGAGAGAGAGAAAGAGAGAGAGAGAGAAAGAGAGAGAGAGAGAAAGAGAGAGAGAGAGAGAGAGAGAGAGAAAGAGAGAGACAGAGACAGAGAGAGAGAGAGAGAGAAAGAGAGAGAGAGAGAGAGAGAGAGAAAGAGAGACAGAGAGAGAGAGAGAGAGAGAGAGAGAAAGAGACAGAGAGAGAGAGAGAGAGAGAGAGAGAGAGAGAGAGAGAGAGAGAGAGAGAGAGAGAGAGAGAGAGAGAGGAGGGAGGGAGGGACAGACAAAGACAAGACAAAAATTTGTACCGTGTATACTATTCCTACTTGGAAAGTAAACCAAAAATAGATGATGTCTCCACTGGTCATTCTGGAATTTCTTTGTTTTTCTTTGCCATTCTTGGCACTTTTGCATGGCGATGATGGCATTTAAAGTCCATAAATTAGAGGCTATTATTCCCTGCTGCATGGGAGTAAGAAATAGAATTCCTTTGGGATTTAGCTGTTGATAGACTAACCAGGGATAGTTCCACTTCTCCCTCTGTGTGCTTTTTGTCATATATCTTCCTAACCATTAGCCTATTACTTCTGCATTATTATGACTATTAGGCTTAATTCATGCGCTATCTCATACCCATTTGCCAGATTTGAAAACAGCCTTGGAGCTATACTTGGGCATAAGCATGTTTTCTTTTCACTCTCCAATTTTGAACTTCCTCCCTTCCCTCATTTGTCCCCTCCCCAACCAAATTGGATAATTACTTTGCTGTATAGTATAAGGGAAAAAAAACCAAAGGTAGCCAGAAGTGCCCCTAGGCTGAGGGCTGGAATGACTTCTGACAACCCAGGGAAACCTTTGAACTTCCTGCTTCTCCTTCTGCAGTAGGGAGAAGGCTACAAGACATTAGAGAAACCTGCAGGTAAGAACCCAAGCCTAGTGCTAATGAAAGGAGGCTGATAAAGATTGTAATGTGTTTTTTCTTCCAAGAGACCTTCTTAATTGAAATTATGAAGGCAAGGTTGAGAAAGGAAAGAAAGGAACCAGCAGTAGTCTTTTTTGTGGCAAATAAAGATAAACATATAAGGCCCTACTTAGGCCCAGACCCAAGCGCTTGAAAGAAATAAAGACTCCTAAGTGAGATTTAACCTCATTTTCATAGTACAGTCCATACTGCTTTGATGAAGAAGCCAGTTAGGATTCTTATGTAGAATGGCTATTTCACTGCCTATGTATATGGCTAGGTAGAGAATAAAGGTTGGCTTTTTTTGAGAATACCCACTAAGAATCAAGGAATTTCAAAGTCAGAAAAGATCTTGAAGGCCATCTTGACTAACCTATAACTAAATAAGAATCTACTCTAAATGATCCCTGAGACTGTGTTAATGAGGGGGTCCATTTCCTCCCATGGTAGTCCATTCCACTGTTGGATGGTTTTAATTGTTAGGAATTGTTCAACCTCTATACAACAAGAATATAAAAAAATGTGAAGGATAAGCACCTCAAATATGAAATTCTGAAATTCTCTTTTTCCTTAGCCCTTGGGGAAAAGTTTTAGGATTTTATGATATTACTAAAAATTGAGATTTTAGAAAAAGGTAAATGATCTGATTTGAACCTCACAACAACCTTGCTTTGTACACTGCATGGCATAATAGCTATTTTTGAATGGAATGCCTTTATTTGTCTTTACCTTCATTTTTAAAATAGTGATATTTTTTAAAAGGAAAATTAGGACTAATGAAAGGTAGTTACAGAGTATAGAGACAGGGGATATGCTTAAATCAATAAAAGGAAGAATTTTCTAATAGTTAGAACAGTCAAAATATATTAGGATGCTGTGTCTGGATAGTGAGTTCTTGGTCATCTAGAATTTATTCCTTCAGGGACAAGAACTTGATGGCTTCTGATAGTAATGTACTGGAAAATGTTTAAAAAATAATTTCCTGGGGGTAAATGTATTCCCACAACATTTTGAAGATTATTAAGATTTTCTTCATCATTTTCTTAAATCTAGATAATCAACCAAACAATAAACCAAGCCTTGTTCTGTAGCGTTTGCCAGTTTTCAAGGTGTAAATGTTCATACTGAAAATTTACCAATCTGCTTTCTCAAGTCAGTTTGAACTGACTCCAGCATATTCCTGGCTCTGGATCTTTTCTGGATCTAGATCTATGAGAGTACATTGTTAAGTGTTTGGGTCTAACAATAAAGGGGAAAGGAGCTAATTAGGGAAGAGAGAGATCATGATGGGCTAGAGTAATGAGAGAAGACTTCATAGAGGAGCTGGGCCTCAGAAACTATGGTTAGGACAAGACTGGAAGAAGATGGTTTAGATTGGAAACCAAGGTACAGACAAAAATGACTGGATAAAGCCTATGTGCAGCCACCAAAACCAGATGACAAGAGTATAAACTCCTTAATAGGGAACCATTGACAGCAAGATGAGATTCATTTCTGTGAGCATTTTTAAATAGCAGCAAAGTCAAGATTGAAGTGCCATCTGCTCACTTAGCAGAGAAGGCTCAGAACTTACTTGGCATAATGAAGAGGGCATACTCTATTTATCTCACTCTATGGAAAAATCATGGCCATGGCTGCTCTTAGACATCAGCAACAAGTCAATCCTTCAGCAAGGCAAAGTTGAACTAAGGAAGGAAGACCACCTAGAAGCACCAAAGTGTTCCTGCTAGAACTCAAATAAATCTCATTCAACTGTTTCTCCTCAGGGGTGAGAAGTGTATGTGCAAAATAGTGTAACCTCTAACAGGAAGCAGGGGAGGAGGAGCAATTATTCCAGTACTGCTGAGGATAACCCTAATGAAGTGTCTTGCTGCTAAGTAGTGCATAGAATGCACTTATTGTGTTTATTGATTGAAGGTGAAACTAGTAGATTTGAAGCTAGTGAGTTTTGTAGCATAATCTGATATCTGTCAATCCTAGAAGAAGAAACAATTGAAAGCATCAGCTTTGGATGTGGTGAGGAAAACTCTGTTAGGGAAAATACAAACCAAGAGGTTGGAAATGTGCCATATAGCCAAATAAAATTTGATACCAAACCAAGGATGGTACCAAATTCTTCCCATCAGCTGTCTCTAAAGTATGGTGGAAGTGAAGGAAGGAGCATAGATTCAGTAGCTGTTTGAGCTGGAAGGGACCTTAGGGATCATCTAGTCCAGCCCCCTTATTTTACAGATGAAGAAACAGATGCTCAGAGAGGCTAATGCGTTGTACATATATAAAATCACTTAGCAAACCTTAAAGAGCTATGTCAATGTTAACTATTATTATCATTTTTGCAAACTATCAAAAAGATGGTTAATGAAGATTTAGAACAGCACAGAGTGATTACTAAGAGTCAATATGGTTTCATTGCGAACCATACCAGTTAATTTTATTTGTTTTGATGACTGTAACCCTGTACTCTGGGGAATGTTGAAAAAGCAATGAGGTGTGAGATTGTATACTGGTCTTAGGAAGACTAGGATTTAGATCCTGTACTACTCAAGGTAACTGTGTTACCTTGGGGCAATGTCTTAACTTTTCTGGACTCAACTCAGATGGAAGTATTAAAAGCACCTACCTCAGAGGGTAGTTGGGAGGGCTACATAAAATAAATTATTTCAAACACTTTTCAGGCTTCAAAGCATTATATAGCAGCAAGTTATTATCAAGATTTTTAGCGAAGTATTTGCCAGTCTTTCATATTATTGTGGCTAAAATGGAAATTATGGGCTAAATGATGATACTACAAGTCAAATGATCATACCTCAATGTGGGTGCCATCCTTCCTGGCTTTGTGTCATCTGTGAATCTAATAATCACAGTACATGTGTCTTTGTCTAAGTCATAGATATGTATTAAACAGAACAGGACCTAGTCCCTGTGACATTCTACTACAGATGAACCTCTTGATTGATTTTGAGCAATCAAAACAATCAAAGACTAATCTTTGATTTTTGTGGGACTACCTTTCCTTTTCTTTGACCTTCTGCTGGGTCAAAGTTAGCTACTTAAAAATTATTCTGAATTTATGGCTTATTTAACAGTACTTCAGTACTTTTTTGGAGGTGGGGGTAACATTCTCCCTAACTACTTTCTTCCTTCAGCTACTGCTTCCCCAATAAAAAAGGAAAACATAATCATTGTAACAAATCAGTAATCAAACAGAATAAATACATACATTTGCAGCTGTTTTTTTTCCACTTTAAAAAAAGTGTAATTCCAAATTGCTTTCCAGAATACTGGGACCAGTTCATATTTCCACTGACAGAATGCCTATCTTTCCACAACCCTTCCAACAGGAACTATTTCCATAGCTCATCATCTTTGCCAATTTAAATATTGTGGTAGTGAGTCCTCAGAGTTGTTTTGACCAATAGGCATATATATCAAGTGCCTACAGTGTTTAAGGTTCTGTGTGTAAGTAGAAGGTGGGGGTAGTATGGCTAGATAACATTGGATCATAGATGTATAGATTTAGACTAGATGAGACTGTAGAAATGATCTGGCCAAATTACCACTTATTTGACAGATGAGGAAACTGTGTCTCAGAAATCTGAATTCTAAGGACCCTTGATGTAATATTATGTGAGGACTGGTTGAAAGAAATGGGAATATTTAGCCCTGGAGAAGAGAAGACTAGATAGGGGAAAGTGTCAGGCCTAGAGGCCTAAGGGCTACCCGAGTCTTTCCTTACCTGTCGCAGGTCTTCGGCTGGCCAAACCGGATAAATGTATGAGAGAAGAGACTTTCCAGAGTCGAACAAGGGTTAGGCTTTATTCAGGGTCTTGGTTACATGTACAGGGGGAAATTCTTCCTCAGGAGAGAGGAATCCTCTTCCCAAGGAGGCAAAGATCTTACAGTAAGAGAATGGAAGTGGAAGTGGGAGAGGGGAGAGGGAAGAGGGGAGAGGGACGAGGGGCCTTCTGCCCTCTAAGGGCCCCTCAGCGCTAAGAGTGCCTTCAGGCTTTCCTGACCCTACTTAAGCTCTCCCTCCGAGTAGTTTGCACCTGAATACCGTGCCTGTTCTCAGCCCTTAGACAACAATAGGTGTGCTCAGACCATGGATTAATCTCGAGGGCAGGGATGCTCTCCCAAGCAAGTTTCCCACGGGGAAGAGGCAGAAATGCATGAGATAGCCCGGGTCTCACACCTCAATTCCCAGCTGTTCCTGGGGGGCCTCATGAGAACTCTAAGATTTAGAAGTCCTCACTTTTACCTGCCCGAGACTGTCCACATGGAACTGAGCTTACACCCCCAACAGGGAAGGGAGTGTGTGATGGCTTTTTCCAAATACTTGGAAGGCTGTCATAAAAAAGACAGATCAGATTAGTTCTACTTAACTCAAGAAAGGTAGATTTAGGGTCTATATGAGGAAAAACTGCTTAAAAATTAGAGCTATCAAAAACTGGAATGGGTTCCCATTCCAGAGGAGAGTGGGTTACTGCTACAAGGATATCTTGTAGAGGATATTCTCACTTATGAGCAGATTGGATTAGATGGCCACTTTTCCAATTCTAATATTCTATGATCTGAGATTCTATGATCCTGTGATATGAGATTCTATGTCTACAAGCTTCTGACTTTCTGGACTTGGCTACTATTTTTTGTTGTTGTTCAGTTATTTTTAGTCCTGTCTAACTCTTTGTGTTCCCATTTGGGGTTTTCTTGGTGAAGATACTAGAATGGTTTGCCATTTCCTTCTCCAGCTCATTTTATAGATGGGGAAACTGAGGCATATGAGATTTTAAGTGACTTGTCAGAGTCACACAACTAGTAATTGTCTGAGGTCAGATTTGAATTCAGGAAGATGAGTCCAACACTTTATCCACTGAGCCACCTAGCTACCTGTGGCTATTATACCTAAGCTTGAATTTTTTCATTCTGGAGACCTGGGGCCTCCACCTTGGAGTATCCGTGTTTTCCTGTGGCCTTTTCATTTTGGAATATCTCTCTGCCCATGTGACTTTCCATTGTTGAGTTCCTCTTAGGGTCTCCATTTTGGGGAGAGGCCTAGGCAAGTCTACCTTCATTCCCTTCCTGGTTCTGCTTCTGACTTTCTGGGCTTTTGACACCATACTCTACCTATGTCCAGCTTTTCAGCTCTCTTTTAGGCATTGTTTTCCTCCATTAGAATATGAACTTCTTGAATTTCTGCTTAAATTTGTCTCCCCAGGGCTTAGCACAATCTTCGGCACTTGGCACTTAGTAAATGCTTAATAAATGCTGTTGCCTTTCCTTAGTAGAAGGACATAGAGACACTATAGTGGCCAAGGAGAATAAAAGCACCTTGGGGGTAGCAATGATGTGTGTGTGTGTGTGTGTGTGTGTGTGTGTGTGTGTGTGTGTGCGCACATCCAGGCCTTAACACAATGCCAGGACATTCTGAATTCATAAATGCTTGTTGAATCAAAATTGGTAGGGAAGAGCTTCACCAAGAAGATGCAGCTCTGTGGCCATCAGAGGGGGATGCCTCAGTACTGAGTTCTTCTTTGTTCCATAACATGATTGGGGGATCCCAAAGCATCCAACCTGACATCCTTTTAGGCCCTGTGAAATCCAACTTAACTTGCTCTCTGTCTGAGGTAAGTAATGGATGCTTTGGGCTCCAGTATCTACTCCTGGACTAGGTTTCTATCTTGGAGTAATGAATGCATCAACAAGTACTCAGTGAAAAGGGTGGGGAGTGGGGGAGTAGAATCCAAACAACCTTCTAGGTGATGGAAGGTGCCTCCTTACAGGGAAGTACAGGATGTTTGCTAAAGGAAACGTCTCCCAAATTAAAGTCAGACAAAGATTGATGACCTAGTCTAGTTGTCTACCAGGGCTCCAACCTGAAGTCTGAGGTTTAGACTTGCATTTTTGTCAAAAATTCCAAGCTTGACTGGAAGACATAGAAGAGTGCGGCGTTGCATGATGAAAAGAGTGATGAACTTGAACTCAGGCTTCTTGAGTTTAAAAAAATCCTGATTCTGCCAAGTGCTGCTTGGAGTCATTTACTATATCTAGTGCCCTAATTTGCTTTCTGTAAATTAAGTGTGTTGGACTCAATGGCATCTCAAGTCCCTTCAAGCTCTGTCTATGATTTTAAGCCATTTAAGGACAGAGGATTTTTTCACCTTTTCTTCATATTCCCATAACTTAGCACAATGCCTGGAACATAAATAAGTGCTTCATAAATGCTTAGCGATTGATTAACTGAAATATAAACTCCTGTACAAAAGACACTCCTCTGAAGTGATTTCTAGCAGCACTAATTTTAGCCCTAGTTACCTGCAAAAGGGGAGTGTGGAATATTCTTATTAAATGTTCACTCCACTCATGAGTATGATCTAAAAAGCACATTTTCTTGTCTGAATACCAAGGTAATAGGAATTCATTCAAGTGGGCTGCCTTGGAGAATGCTGACATCACAGGGCAATCTGCTGTGATTGATGCCACTCAAACAGCAATATTATTAGAAGAAATGTAGTCAAAAGGCAGACAGTTTAAATGTCATAAAAAGTTCTAGGAGAAGCAAGTACGCTGCTCTATATTGTTCTTCAACACACAAGACTGTATAGTAGAACCAGGGATTACTTATTAGCATCATCTTCCAGACTTTGGATGACTGTAAGGAAAAGCAGGAAATGGGGTTTGGTTTTGGTGGGGTATGGAAAAAACCAAACACGATATTAAACTATTCTTTCACTTACTCCACATAGTAGACAATGATTTCAAATGTAGGGAAAGATATGAATACATGAGACTATCTATGATTTAAAAAAATTTAACTTTTCAATCCTACATATTTCAATGTTTTTGCAATCCTACATACATATTTTTCATTAACACGTCCCATCTTCCAAAAAAATCTGAGTAAACAAAAAAATCAACGTTCTTTCCTTTACCTGAAGAAATAATTTAATGAAGGTGAAAATCTGAAGAACTTATTAATTGAAATTATGTCAATTATGTTAATAGAAGAATGATTGAACAAGTTGTGGTATATAATGGTGGTGGAATACTACTGTGCTATAAGAAATGATGAGTTCAATGATCTTAGAAAAACATGGATAGGCTTGCATGAAATAATGAAGAGTGAAATAAGCAGAACCAAAAAAACATTGTACATAGTAACAGCAATATTGGTTTAAGAGCAGCTTTGAATGACTAAGTCATTTTGAATATTATAAATACCCAAATTGGTACAGAGGACATATGAAGGAAAAACATTATCTGTATCCAGAGAAAGAACTGATACATAGAAGTATGTATAGAATGGTTTTACATATATATAGACACACATATACACATATATATGTAAATGTGTGTCTATATATATATGTGTCTAATGGTAGCCATCTCTAGGGTGGGTGGGGAAGAAAAAAAGGAAAAAAGGAACATTATAACCTTATTATATATTTGTAAGGAATAGCAAATTGTCTGTAATAGATTAGCAGTTTCATGTACAAACATCTTTTTTTCTATTCTACTATGTTTGTAAAACCATTCTGTACCACAATCATATACCACAACTCATCCAGCCATTCTTCTATTAACATAATTGACATAATTTTAATTGATAAGGAAAAAAAGAATAGTCAAAAGAAGGTTCCAAATATATCAGGACTGAGTTCAGAGAATAGTCCCCATTCATGACTTTTTTCAATGAGTAAGTTCTGGGAAATGACTTGCCCAGGGTTACAGAGTTAGTGTCATGATGTTCTCCCTGCCTATAATGGTCTCCCTTCTCATCTCTTCCTCTTGAAATCTCTGGCTTCTTTTAATACCCAACTCAGGGGACTTCTTCCCTAACCCAGTACTTAGTGCTCCCCTGGAAATTACTTAGTATTTATTTTATATTTTACTTCTGTGTGTCCCCCCCACCCCAATAAAATATAAGCTCTCTGAGAGAAGGGACTATTTTTTCTTTTGGCTTTGTATCCCTAATGTGATGTCAAATGCTTGTGGAATGATAGGAGATAGGTAGGTGGTGTATTGGACTTTGAGTCAGGAAGGCTTGAATTTGAATCCTACCTTAGATATGTACTAGTTATGTGTTCTTGGACAAGTCACCTCATCTCTCTGAGCCTCAGTTTATGTATCTGTAAAATGGGGATAATAATAGCCACGTCACAGCGTTCTTATAAATATCAAGTGAATTAATACACATTAAGTATTATGTTATCGTCAGTCACTGACTGCACTCTCTCACAGGTTCATAGATTTAGAGATGGCAAGGAAACTCGGAAGCTATCCGATGAGCTGGATTGTGAGCTTCTTGAAAGGCACCCTCTTTGCCTTGCTTTGCATCCGCAGAACTTAGCACAGAGCCTAGCACATAGTATGACTCTGGGCAAGTTACTTAGCCTCTCTTAGTCTCAGTTTCCTCATCTGTAAAATGGGAATTAATAATAACACCTACCCCTTAGGGTTGTTGTGAGGATCAAATGAGATAATATTTGTAAAACTCACTTAGCTCAGTGCCTAGCACATACATAGTAGATGCTACACAAATGTTTCCCCTCTCAGTGCTCTAGGCATCTAAGACTATAAAAATTTCAGAGAAATTTATCTGTCTGTCCTGCATTGGTAGATGGATTTTCCTTATCTAGGAGTTCCCTATGCCCCACAAAGTCAGAGGCTCAGCCCCTATCCTGTATATTTTACCTCCTACCTGGAAAGTAGGCAACATGAATCACTGGTGACATATGAAGACACTTCACTTCATGGAAATTCAGTTTACTCATCTGTAAAATGGGGTAGAAATACTTCTACTACCCATCCTCTGGGGTTCTATGAAGAAAGGGCCTAGTTAACCTTAAAGCACTATGGAAATGTGTTATTGTTAATTATGAAGACGGCTGTTGAATTTGGAACCTGAACAAGAATCCCTTCTTCTACATGCCTGAAAAGCAACCTTGCAACCTTTTCTCAAAGACATCTAATGAAGGGGAATCTACTATGTCTCATTTCAGCTGATCCCGTTTTTGATCAGGTCTATTTGTTAAGAAATTTTTCCTTATATCTAGTTGAAATCTGCCCCTTTGAAACATTCCTTGATTGCTCTGGGGCAAAGAAAATGGAACAAACATTGTCCTTCTTCTGTATGACTGCCCTTTAGCTAATCTCTTTCCCAGGCTTCCACCATTCCTTCAGTTGATCCTTGTGTAATATGATCTTTATCATGTTAGTTGTCCTTTGGTCTCTTTACAGCTTATCAATGTCCTTCCTAAAATGTGAACCCAGAACTGAATAGAATACTATAGGTATGCTATTACCACAGTATAATATAACAGGGACTATCATCTCTCTAGTCCTAGACACTGTACTTCACTTGACTCAAATTTTATTAAGTTTCTCTTGGATGCCTTGTCATGGTATTGACTTATATAAACTTGTAGTCTACTAATTTTTTTCATATACACTTTTATTTTTCTATGTTTTCTCCTATTTTGTTCTTGTGAAATTGATTTTTTGAACCCAAATCTAAGATTTTACATTGATCCTTACTAAATTTGACCTGAATCTAATCTGTGATATCTAATAACATATCTGATTGTTAATAATGGAATATAATATGGACATTCTAGTAAAATATGTCATTTTTCTGTCAAAGAAATATTAGCTTACTAATGATAATTATATTGATAATGAAGAAACTGGGATCCAGAGAGCTTAAATGTTGTACTCAAAGTTACACAGAGAGTAAATGGTAGATAAAACCCAGAGCAATATGTTCTACTGCATAGAATTTGGACTCCTCCCACTAAAGTCATCAAGTCAAATTAGTAAGTAACCAACTCCCATTTTGTGCATGGCACCCAACAAAGCTCTGTGGCATTAACAAAGGAAGTGGGAGAAATGGTTCCTTCCTCTTGAGGAAAGAGGGGCCAGTTACTCCAGGTAATGACAGACAAGAACAGGAGCTAAGATGGCAGGTAGGGAATGGAAACCCAGAACTCTCAAATTCTATACATTTTTGCAGAGAATATTCTTCTATGGAGGAAATTCACGAAAATTAATGAATTGAATGTTGGGATATTTTCCCATAGAACATAGGATATAGAGAAAAAGGAAATGTGTTGGAAGTCAGGATGCTTAGATTCTACTCTGAGATCCATTGCTTCCTGAAAGTTTGATCTTCTTAGCCAACTCTTCTGAACCTTGGTTTTCACACCTCTAAAAGAGGGATGATAATACCTGTCTTGCTTACATGAAGATAAAATGAGATGATGTATATCACAGTGCCATGCAAATATAATTATATTTCTTTCTTTCTGCATAAATCTCATGCTTATGTCACTGTTCTTAGAATAACAAGAATGAACTTTTGTGAGCTGTCTTTCACTTAGTAATTTGCTGTCTTGATCCAAGGAAAAATGCTTGCCAGGCACTGTGCTAAGTGCTTTATAACTATTATCTCATTTGATCCTCATAACAACCTTGTGAAGCAGATGCTATTATTATCCCTACTTTACAGATGAGGAAACTAAGGCAAACTTAAGTGACTTGCCCAGGGTTACAAAGCTAGTAATTGTCTGATGCTGGACTTGAATCTAAACATTTGGAGGAGAAATTTCCTTTGTAGTCCAATTCCCTTATTTGGCAGGTGAAGAAATCTAGGACCAGACTGATTAAGTGACTGACCTAAAGCTGCATGGGTAGGAAGTGGCAGGGCTGGGATTCAAACCCAAGGTCCTCTGACTCAAAAATGAGTGTTCTTTTCATTATACCAAACTTCCATCGCAAAGTCTTAGTCTAGTGTCTTGCTATCATATGACTCATGCTTAGCCTTTTAGTTGGACCTCCCTTTATCTCTTCATATAAACCTGTTACAATATCTCAACTGGTCTCTTTGAGTCTCTTAAATGATGTTAGACTTTTCTGCTCTGTGCTTTTACTCCTTTCATTTCCTTTGCCTAGATTCCCTTCTTCTGTCTCTGATGAAATCTTAGCCATTCTTCAGTGTGCAGTTTGAATGACCCAATCTCCTTTAATCCTCAGCCTTCTATGATCTTCCAGCTAGACTAGATCTCTCTCTCTCTTGGGATTTCCAGACATTTATGGGTGGCATCACTACCTTGTTTGTACTACTTTGTACAGACAGGACTTATACAATGTCTTTCCACAACTGAATTGTTAACTGTTTTAAGGGCAAAGAAGGACTCTTAATCTTCTTTGTATACCATGCCATATCTAGCCCAGATACTTAATAAAATGTGTTGAGTGATTGTTCATCTCCCCTATGTTTTCCTTTATCCTTTAAAGCTTAACTTAAATTTTACCTCCTTTAAGATCTCCCTGGATCAAACGATATTGTGTGTAATAACAACAACTATGATGATGATGATGATATCCCTTCCCCCCTCAAACTCAACCCATTTTTTCATACCCCAAGGGAAAAGGGAAACCATAAAATTCAAGTCCAGCATCAGACAATTATTAGCTTTGTATCCCCAGGCAAGTCACTTAAGTTTGCCTTAGTTTCTTCATCTGTAAAGTAGGGATAATAATAGCATCTACTTCACAAAATTGTTGTGAGGATCAAATGAGATAATAGTTATAAAGCACTTAGCACAGTGCCTGGCTCATAGTAGGTGGTATATAAATGGTAGCTTTTAAAGTAGGGGAATGCCAACCAGATGGATTTCATGTGTCCTGAGACTGCTGTGGAGGTCTGGCAAAAACTCGAGACTGGTGAATTGGATTCTGGCAGAGCAGCATTTCAGACTGGCTGCATGTGAAACTGTGATGATGATGATCAGTTTGACCTAGAGGATAGCAGAGTGAGCTATTTTTCCATCATATACTGGTATCACAAAAAGACAAGATACGCTGGAACAAATCAGAAATCCAATATTCCATCTGCTGGAGATGCTTCAGGTCAGATGGTGCTGAGCACTAAGAAGCATAAACTAGGAATGAACATGAAGTAGATTGGAGATATTATATGTATGAGATAATGAAACTGGAAATAAAATTCACCAATTATGGGCAAGGGCTTCAGACTGATTTTTATCATTGGTGCTCTCTGTTCTAAGTCATCCAATAGCAGATTGCCAAAGAGTACAAGGCAATCATGCAAAACAGCTGCATCCCTAAGCCTAGGTTAAAATCTAAGTTCTTTGAGAGTTGGGAATGTTTCATTTCATGTATTTTGTATACCTAGCCCTGAGCCAGTCAGACCTGAAATCAAGGCAAATCTTCGATTAATCCTATATCTAGAAATTCTACTTAAGAATGAAATGGGTGATACAAAACAGCACATAGAGAGAAGAGCTTTCAAAATATTGAGACTTATTAGAAGAGATCAAAGCCTTGTGGGAACAGCATGAGGTGTGCATTTGCCATTCTATCATCTACTGGAGTTATAGGGAGGATGCTTTCAGAGATTCTATGGAGGATGAGCTTATGTCTGAATACTTTTATTTAGCTATAAAATCCAGTTATTTAACCCATCTGTGGAACAGCCCATAGAATGTTAATATAATCACATGCCTAGCTAAAGCAGCAAGTCAGCCTGAGGGAGAGATAGGAGGTAGCTTGTCAAGTCAAACTATCAGTTTGACCACCATGTTCCCTGGGACCTTGATAGAGTCAGCCCAGCTTTGAACCCAACAGCTTTGGGAATAGCTGTGTCCCTCAAATCACCAGACCTGCTTCTAAATCCTCCACCCTTACAGCTCTTATTGAAAGGATGTGTAATTGTGGGAAAGGGGTCCACCTTCATCACCACCAGCAACAACTGCTAATAAAGTGATCTCAACAGGTTATTATTTATCCTTCATTTTTGAAGAGGACCAATGAGGTGATGTCTTGTGTATGAATTGGATTTAAGTGAGGTAGAGTTGCTTCAAGTTGTCCCCTAACTAACTGATGGGTTTAAGGCCTATTTGTTATCCTCAGCCTAGCTTAGCCTGTTTGCCAATATGGTTTTACTGGAGTGTATCTGCTGTTCCTGCTACAGATTTTCAGAGCCATAGGTGAGAGAGTTGAGTGCCAAGTGGGCACCAAAGGTGGATAAGTAGCCCTGAAAAGAGTTTGGCAAGTCCTCACATCCGAGTTCTTGAGCACTGGGTATACCCCTCTCAACAGGTAGAAGGGCTCAGGGCTGGGAGTGGCAGGGCCTCTTGGACCACCAGTCCAACTTTAATTTTAGCCCAGCCTTCAAAGCCATCATCCAAGGAAGCAACTCCTAGGGAGAAGAGGTCAGTTATTTTTCTCCAACTCTCAACAAATTACAGGCAGGCAAGCCAGTCTAGTTGAAATAAGATACTAATTAATCAAAAAAGCTATTCAGGACACCTTTCCTATTTCCTTTAACTCTTGGCTATGGTAGGTGCTCAGCATTCATATTCCCCTCTACCCCTGTGCTCCTCATCAGCTGCATTTTGCATCATTTTGAACTGAAGGCAGCAGGGAAGAACTTTCTGAGACTCAAGATCCCCCAAAGGTGTCTCTCCTAAATCATGCCTGCTTTTCCTGGGCAATGCCTTCTGGTATAGACTATTCCCAACTCTTTGGACTGAAAAGGAGAGAGTAAAAATGGCAAACAGGGTGTTGATGCCCAAATAAGTTGGGAGACACTGAGTTACCTTTGATGGGTCCAAGTCAATGGGACCAAGTGATTTAAATACTTAGGTGCTGAAAGACCTGTTAGATGAGATGGCTAGCTAGTTCTTTCAATGGTGTTTGAAGGATCATGGAAAATAGGAGAGGTGCTTCAAAACTGAAGAAAGGCAAATGTCCCAATTTTTCAAAAAGAGGAGAATGGAGTCTGAGCACTAAAAGCCAGTAAACTTAAACTTTAATTACAAACAAAATTTTAGAATGGATAATTCAAGGAATGGTTAGTGAATATCTAGAAAAAGAAACAGTAGTTACTACGGGTCAGGATGGCTTCATCAAGAACAAATCATTAAAGGGTAACCTTATTTTCCTTTTAGACAGGATTACTTTGCAAACTTCTCCTTAATTCCAAAAGGCCAAGGTCACTCACTGCATCTTAAGCCATTGGCAGTTGTCTTGACCTTTGTCTTATCATTGGACTTCGATGGCTCTGGAGGAGAGAACAAGGCTGATGACTTTGTGCAGCTCTGCCTCTCCCAAATACAAGTCACTTGCAAGTCAAGACATCATGTTTGTGATGTCATTGCTCCCCTCAGGAATGATAGATCAACAACAAGAATGCAAACTTTATAGCATTATAAAAATGCTAGCTCTTCTCCTCTTCTCCTCCTCTTCCTTCTTCTTTCCACTATAGGTATAGGTGATTTCATCAGATCAGTTGTCAAAGTCTCTTGTTAATCATATGGAAAAAATGGAGAGATATGGGTTGAGCAATAGTTCAGTTTGGTGAATTTGCAGCTGATCAAATCAGCTTCACAAATAAATATGGAGGACGTATGGGTAGAGAGCAGTTAGTGTGACCTTGGGCAAATAATCTAACTTTTCTCTAAAGAAGGAGGTGGTTAGATTAAATGATGTTTAAGGTAACTTTCAGTTCTGAATGAATCCTCATAAAAATTTAGATCTTGGAGTTAGTCGATTTCCAGCCCAATGTTGCAATGGTTGTTAAAACAGCAAATGCAACACTAAGCTGTATTAAGAAGACAGAATGTCCAGAATTATGGAAGCTATAGTCTTGCTTTATTCGACCCTGGTCAGATCACATCTAGGGTACTATGGTTGGTTTTGGTTGCTTATTTTAGAAGGAACATTGATAATCTGGAGAGAGTTTAAAGGAGAACAGCCAGAATAGTGAAGGGTCCCAACTTCATGCCATATGAAGATTGGTTGAAGGAAGTGGAATTATTTTCTTGGAGAAGGCTTAGGATAGAAATATGATAACTGGAAGAGGGACTGAACTTGTTCTGCTTGGCTCCAAAGGAAAGAACTAGGAGTAACATGAACATTTCAATGAGACAAATTTAATGCTAAAAATAATAGTTAACGTTTATATAATATATTAAGATTGGCAAGCCATTTTATATATAGGTTATCTCATCTGATTTGATTCCCACAATAACCCAGTGAGGTCAGTACTACTAATATCCCCGTTTTACCAATGAAGAAACTGAGGTGGAGAGTTTGTAATTTCCTTAAAGTCACACAGTTCATAAATGTTTGAGGGAAGATTTGAATGCAGATTTTCTTCACTCCAAGTCCATCGTTCTGTCCACTATGCTACCTAACTTCCTTCAGACTTGATGTAAAGAAATCTAACAAATGGAGTAATCAATAGAATGGATTGACTTTGGAGGCAGTGAATTACCTCTCATTCAAGCCATTTATCTAGTTCATTGTAGATAGGATTTTTTTTCAGGTATGGACAGAATTAGAAAGTCTCTTCTGGTCTTCCAATTCTGACGTTCTGTGATTCATACCTCTCTTTCCTCTATCCTTCCCAGATGACAAATCCCCCCAAAATGTGCTGGCAAGCAGGATGCCATCTTTAACTGGCAAATTCATGGTGGAAGTAATCACAGATGTAAAGGAGGCTTAAATAGCTGCTTAGCAAGACAATCAACAGTCATGTCTCAGAAGAAAAAAAATACTTGGGGAATAGCTTTGAGTGAATGAAAGCCTGTACAATTCATAATCCAATGAAAATGCTACGAGGCCTAGAGAATATTTTTGTATTGGTTGTTTTTAGCGACCTATATTTAACTCGCTATAATTACTTGTAAGTGCCATCCTACTGGCGCCTTTGAAATTAAGGATTTGTCTTTGAATGGGAAATCTGCATTTCATTGTAAAGAGAGAGAACACAATTTCCTGGGTTGAATTATTCTATAGCCACACAGGCTCCCTTTGGTAATGTATGTTTAGCACATAGTAAAGACAGAGTTTACAGGAACAAATTTATTTCTGGCAAGAAAGACTGAAGGCATGCATATGTATGGCTCATGGAGCATGAATGGCATGTCCTCCACCTCTGATATTCCCAAACTCTTGAAAGTGACATTCATAACATCCCATTTCCAATCTAAAGTCCAGGAGGATGGAACCAACATAAAAATAGAGGAGCTTCAGAGTGAGCGATTGTTGTAATTTAAGTGGAGGTTGTGAAATAGCACAGCATGAGGTTTTTTCTTGATTTTCCTGCTTTCTTTGGGAAAATGGAAGTTCATAAAAATGACCACCTTGAGTCAGACTATATGTCCATCCAGCTCAGAATTTTTTCTGAAAAACAAAAAAGCCAAGAGATATTTTGTAAGAGAGAGTAGTAATTATTCTCCATAAGATGTTAACCTCAAAAGATATCAGATGTGCCACAACTATCTCTACATTCCCTTTTAGTAGCCCATGAGTTATGAATGTTTCACTATTTGATTTTGTAATGACCAAATAAAAAAGTAATTAAGAAAGAAGCATTTGTGGATTTAATTTCTAAAACAGTGAATAGTTTCATTGGCAGTCTCAGTAATGCAGTGATTACAATTTTTAATTTTTTCTAATTAACAGAAAAGATATTTGTAAAGTGTTAACACAGTGCCTAGCACAGAGAAAATGCTTAATAAATGCTTCTTATTTTCCTCCCTCTCTCTTTCATCTCTTCTACCCCATTGGAGGATTGAAAAAAAAAACAACCATAAAACAAAATCCTTGTAACAGACATGGATAGTCAAACAAAATGAAATCCTTCATTGACCACACACACACACACACACACACTCACACACACTCACACACAGTCACACTCATACACACACTCATTCTGCACAGTGAGTCCCTCAACTCTCTGATAGGAGATGGGTAGCATGCTTCCCATCACTGATACTCTGGAATCATACTTGGGCAAAGATTGCAATTAAAGTGAAAATGTTGGATGACCCATGAATTTTGTGGCTAAGGGATTTCATTTTTGTTTGTATCATAAGATGATAGACTGAGAGCTGGACTGGAGGTCAGAGGACATTTAACCCAATTCCCCCATTTTGAATATAGCCTTGTGTTAGCCATGCCTACAGTACACATTATATCAGGTATCCAGTACTTGAGACAGATGCTCTTGGCAGAGAACTCCTGGCTTCCTTCTAACCCCAAGGAAGTGGCTCTGACTTAGGTTTGGTGGAGGGGCTAACTCTGACACCCAAGTTGTCCTATCTTATTTTTTGAACTTGTGGGAAGAGGAAAAGAATAAGCTGTAAAAGCTATCAAGAGGCAGAAGCCTAGAGAAATGCACAGGAAAGTGTTTGCCGCTGAAAAGGCATCTCATAAGTTTCTTGATTTGGCAGAGGATGTTCTTTCTGGGAGTTTTTGAAAATGATTATTTGGATTTAGAATCTATTTTCATCTGCCAATACTTTCAAAGTGGTATAGAGGCAGCCAGGTGGTACAGTGGGCAGAGCACTAACCTTGGAGTTGGGAAGACCTGAGTTCAAATCCCATTTCAGACATTGGTAGTAGTATAAGCCTGGACAATTTACTTAACTTCTTTCATCCTCAGTTTCCTCATCTGCAAAATGAGATGTTTGGACTTGCTATCCTCCAGAGAGTCCCTTGCACTTCAAATCCATTATACTTTGATGATTTAAGTATATCATCCATGTCTTGTTTCTCATGTCAGAATCCAAATTAAATTCAATTAAAATATTTATTAAATATTCTTTGTGGAATATATTCAAGTCACTGCTCCTCTCACCTGTTATGAACTATGACTTTCCTCAACAATCTTATTTTTCCTTGCTCTTATATTATGAGAGACAGCCTAGATATTTTAAGACAATTAAAAATACTTTTTCGACAAACACTACCCAAGAATTCAAATTACAAAATAACCTCTAATGAGTCCTACAATATATGCTAGATAAAAAATATTTGATGAGTACCATACTTGTAGCTGATTAGCTGACTTAAAACATAGATGTAAATCCACTGAACTACTCCTTCATGCCCACAAAATTATTTTGTTTGAGAATAGTTGCCACAAACTGGAAGATATTTTCTTCCAGTAATAAAATTTCTTACTGTTCCATGGTTGCAGCTACAGAAACCATCCATTGTACTAGATTACTGATGATCCGGAATACATTTGAATCTCTTGTAATTTTTTCTTCTTTGTGATGAGAGCTAAGATCATTGGAACATTATCATCTCTTGTCCCCTGAAAGCTATTCTCATTTTTGTCCAGATAGCTAAATGGCTTGTCCCATTGAGTTATCAACCTCTGGATTAGAATAATAGAAGTAACCTCAAAGCTGGAAGGGACACAGAAGCCAACAAGTCCTATCCTTACCTGAACAAGCATCCTTCTACAGCATCTCTGACCAGTACTCGGATGGCATCTGGGTGGTACAATGAATAAAGTGCTGGACCTGGAGTCAGGAAGACCTGAGTTCAAATCCTGTCTCAGATACTCATTGCTTGTACTCTGGACAAGTCACATAACTTGTTTTCCTTGGTTTGCTCAGTTGTAAAATGGTGATAATAATGGCACCTACCTCCCAGAGTTGTTGTGAGAATTAAATGTATTAATACTTGTAAAGCACTTAGCATGGTACCTGGCACACAGTAGGTATTTTGTAAGTGCTAGTTATTATTATATATTATTATCAGCCTTGCTGCAAGGCAGGGGCTATCATCTTCCAAGGCCACTGGTGCCATTTGGAGACAATTCTCATTGTTAATAGCAATAAAATATATTTACACAACACCTTAAAGTTTTCAAAACACTTGGCATATGTTATATTATTTGAGGCAAAAATAATCATGTGAGGTAGGTATTGTGGCTATTATTCCCATTTTATAAATGAGGAAAAAAAGATAAAGAGAGGTGAAATGATTTGTACAAGATTATACAGGTAGTAAGTGTCAGAAGAGGGATTTGAACTCAGTTCTCCCTGATGCTGAGTCCAATACTCTAATTGCTATGGGCTTTTTTATTCTCAATGCCTTTTTTTTTTTTTTTTGCAGGGGGAGGGGTGTGTTAGGAAGTTTTCCCTTTCTTCTGGCTTAAATCTGCCAGTTTTCTGCGTCCATCTATTGCTTTGCATTCATCTGACTGTGGTTTTGTGTGATACCATCTGTTGTTCAGGTGGTCTGTCAACTGGTTGGTATGCTTACTGCGTGACCCACCCAGTGTCTTTTGTTGGAATAGACCAATACACCTCCCATCTCTCATAGGAAAAAGTATATAAAAGGTAAATTTTGGCTATTCCATGGACTTGGATAATATGTGCTTTCCAAAGATTAAGAATCCTGATGTTTGGGCCATATATTTGCTGGTCCTCTGGTTCTGAATGTGTTCTCTCAGCCCATCTCTGTCTGCCTATCTCTCTCATGGCCTAGCTTTATCATGGTGAACTCATCTGTTGCCTCAGACAATTTGCCCTGCCCTAGCTGGTGTTGTCTGACCCCAGGGGTTTTACTGTAGGCTAAGGTGCTCTTGCAAGAGAATAGTGTAATCAATTATGTAGGTCTGAATATAAACTTGGGTACATGAGGGAATTCCTAGCAGTCCGCAGCTGCTAGCACTCTAATACTTTTAGCTCACAAAGCACTTACCTCAAAATAACCCTCTGGGGAAAGAATTGCAACTATTTTTATCTCCATTTCATGGATGAGGAAACTGAGGCATAAAGAAGTGATAAAATGAGCTCGGGGTCATACCACTAGTGAGGGGCAGAGCTGGGATTTTAATTCGGGGCTTCTGACTTCAAGACTGGCACTTTTTTCAACCACACCATGTTCTCCCCAACAGGGAGAAGTTTGTGGGTAGAGCAAGGTACATTAAAGAGGAGCTACTGGTGACATAGCAAGTGGATGTCAAATGTAGGCGCATAGCATTTTGGCAGAGTATGGTACAGGAGACAGTGATTTTGAGCATAAGAAGAGTGAGTTGGGATAATGTGCCAGAGACAGAAAGTTATCTGTGGGGAACTGTGGTTTGTTTTTGGGGGTTTTTTTTGTGGCTGGGGAATCCAATGAGCATTTTAAAAGCACCTACTATGTGTCAGGTACTGTAAAAGCTGAGGATATAAATACTAAAAAGAAAGATAATCCTTACCCTCAAGGAGCTCATGATTTAACAGTGGAAGGGATACAGTGCACAAAAGGAGGCAGGAAAGCAGTAGGGGTGGAGGGTAGAGAGAGGGCAGACGAGGAATTACCCATCTTGTTCGTTGGAGATGAAATCAGGCAGAGCAGTGGATGTAGAGTGGGAAGCATCCTCTTTAGCAAGGTCAACTCAATTCAATTGAGTCAGGGTATCTGGTTCAAGTTTAGACTCTAAGGGACCTTTCAGTTCTAAATCTGTGATTCTAAGATCGTAATCTCCTAGAGAGATCTAGATGGCCCAGAGATAGAGCACTGGGCTTGGTGTCAAGAAGACCAGAGTTTGAATCTGGTCTCAGATACACTAACTGTGTGATCCCACCTCCTGGGGTTGTTGTGATGATCGAATGAGATCTTGTTTGTAAAACACTTAGTAGAGTGCCCAGTGCACGAATAGATGGCTCAATGAATGCTTTCTTCCTTCCTTCTCTAACCCTTGGTTTTTGTAACCCTTCAAAGGCTTGATCTAGGATCCTATGAATTTAATTCACAAGCATGTCCTAAGTGCCTCCTATGTGTCAGGCACTGGGGATGAAAAAAACCAAAAACATATATAAACACAAAAAAAGTCTCTGTCCTCGAGGAGATTGGTTTTACTAGGGGTAGGCACTGGGGAGAACAACATGTAAATAGAGTATTAAGTATGTAACTAAATACAAAATCTATACAAAGTAAGTCCAACCTTGATTGAAAGGGAGAATATGGAACAGGGAGGATAAAGCAGATTTTTTCCCCCTTATTTTTTTGATTATGAGGATGACTTTATGACTTTCAGTAAATGCAGATGGAAATTGAAGCAACATTAAAAAAAAATCAGAGTTCACATTCTAGGGGAATTGGGAGATAAGCTTTATAAGAAGCATGTCCTGTGGCTGTGAATGCTTTTGGAATCTGCGTCAGGGAGAGACCACACTCCAGGGAGTACATGGGGTGGAGATTGCAAGTTGTAGGCACAGAATGAGAGGCAGATTTTTCTTTGGCAGTTTCCCTTCCTCCTCCAGTGAATTCTAACATTTGATTGAAAGAGAGGATGGATTGCCTTGTCTGTAGCTTCTGGGGAGACATGTTGAGGGAGGTTCACAGTTTCAAAATAAAACATGAATGTTTTCTGAAACCTTTTGACCTGGCTGGGGGCCTTGGGTTTTTGAGTATATCAAGGTAATATATAACATTGAAAAAGTAGCTGAAATGTTTTATTAAGTGAAGGGACCATCAGGAAGTCTCAAAATTTATGGATTTTGAAAGTGAGATTTTTTTTTTTTGCATCACTACACTAGCTGCTTCACCTCATGGTATAGTATTCATCTAATCATAAGTATGAGAGTATTCTCCAAGTTTCAGTTTCTATATGGACAAAAACTGTCCAATCTAGGACTTGAAGCCTTGCCAGTTGGATTGGGAGGGGTGGTGCTAAGGATTTTTGTGATTTATCCTGAATGTTTGACGCTGGGGTTACACCCATATTTTAATAGTGTCTTCCCTTCTTTTCTTTCTTAACCAACTCCACTGTAATAACCTACTTGGGATATCCTTGTCTCTGATAGGTCCCTTTAAGTTTAGTAGCAAGACTTTGCTATTAGGTGTATCAGTTCTACTCTGCACTCTTAGACCAAGCTCAGTCCTACACAAGAGGAAATAAATAGATTTCAGTAGCTGTTTTTCATCTCAAAACTGAATCAGTCTCTTCACTAGTCTCTTTCCAATCTTGACTTCTTAGGACTTTATTCCTACCCCGTCCCCTTATGACCAATTCTATTCCTCATTAGATTCCAATTCTTTTCTTTATACCCCTATGCCCTATAACTGGGTACTTATCTTTTTACACTGTGTCTAAGCATCCCAATTCTCCCAAACAAGTGGATTTTGGTTTTCCTATAATTGTGTTTCTTATACCTGTGGCCATGCCTCCCTAATACCCATTCTGTCCTTTACCTATTGCTTGGATTTTGGCTAATTATCTATGTACTTGGATGGACACCCTGAATCTGAGACTCAATTTGGATCTTTGGGGAACAGTACTTGCAATCAGCATGTACTGTCATCCCCACAGATTGAGTTTTGGATCTGCCTTTGGACTTGTATCTTTATGTGGTTGTTCCTTGAATAATCAAATCTTGGCCTTGCTCCACCACTTTACTACCTGGGCTTACCTCAATCCAGATGGTCTTTGAGAAGCAGCAAATATTAGCAAAAATAGTGTGGAATTTAGAGTCTGAGGAGTTGAGTTTGAATCCTGACTTTACTACTTAATGCCATGGACTTAGGCAAATCACTTTATGTTTCTAGTTCTCAGATTTCTCATCTTTAAAATGAGAAAGTTGGACTAGGTCAGAGATGTCAAACACTTGTGGCCCACCATACTCCTGAATGCATTTGAACCAGATTAAAATGGAATTGGAAAATATTTAATAAAATAAATAAAAATACAATAAAACACAGATAATATATTTTTAAATTAAGTCAATGAAGTTCTAACATGTGGATTAGTGGCCCAGTTTCTGTTTGGGTTTGACATCATTGGATTGAATGATCTCCAAGATTTCTTTCCACTCTAAACTTTAATATCTATGTCTTACAAAGGTCATTCTTTTTTTTGGGGGGGGGGTCTTAACTTGGAGTCACCTGGATACCAGGACCCCTTCTTCCTATTTCAATTAGTTTAGGGAATATTCATTCCTGTCAGGAGGAGCAATGAGATTCCTTCCTTCTACTCTCTCTGTGACATGTGACTACCTGGGGAGATAATTATAATATCTTTCATTAGAGCCCTAGAAGCTTGGACTGGAATTCCTGATATCATGGTCCTTTTCAAGGGAAGGGCTAACACCACCAGCAGCAGGTGCTTAGAATGGGAGGTAGGGAAATGGAGGGTAGTCAAGTCTCCATTCCTCGACCCTTGCTTGGACCTTTAAAATTCCGATTTTCCAAAGGAGTCACTTAGAACCACAGCCTCACGGCATTGTTCAACCTTAAGTTGGCTTAAAGCCTTCAAATGGTCTGGAAACTAGTTTTTTTTTCTTTAACAGTTGGGACTGAGTTTTGAGCTAGAGAACAATACAGAGTAGCATAGCAGAAAGTGAATGACCTCTGCAATCAAAGGAGCTGGGTTTAGGTCTAGTCTCTGATGGTTAGTACCTATGGGATTGTGAGCAAATTTAGCCCAAGAGGTAGTTTAGTCTCATTGAGACTCAATTTCCTCATCTGTAAAATTAGAGAGTTGAACTTAATGACCTTGGAGATTCCTTCCAGCTCCAAATCTAAAAGTATTTGAATGGTTCCAAAAGCACTTATCCTTTTATGTCTGTCCCATCTTTATTTGGGTGTTAGGTATGACTGTTGTTATTCTGAGAGTCAGTCAGAGTTTTTCCAGGGGATGAACAAGTTGCTGTTGCCACGTACTGATTAACACTGGTGCTTCCAGCACCAATTAGTCACTGGTGACCTTGTTAACCTGGTTTTTGAAGTCCCTCCACAAAAATTCATATTTGAGGAAGTTGAGTTTGAAAACTCCTTTGGTTGTTTGGCAGTAGCTGTGTTGCCAACAAACTGAGGGACGGTGCCTGACACACAGCCTGCCTCTGATCATGCACACACTGTTTCTTTATTTAGAGCCTCTTTACCAGTATCAATTAAACCCCAGTTAAATCTGACACATCTTAACCTTGCATTGGATCCAATTCATTGCTACAGCAGAACCCATATGGCACAGAAACGGTTGTAGGCATCAATTCGTTGCTTGTGTCGAGTTCCTGGCTGCATGCCAAACAATAATCACTGCTTTTTTGTTAATAGACATGTTTGCTTTTCCAGTCATTTCTATACACAGGGCTCTAGATTAATTAGACCAAAATCTGTCACCCTTCTAAGAATCCACCAGAAAATTCTCTCTCTCTCTCAAACAACAAAAAAATTTTGCTCCTTCTATGATGAATTATCAGATGATGTGGATAACCAGGACCCAGGGGATTTGGTTGTTGTTCCAAGAATAAATAAGAAACTCTGCGTGTATATGTCTATTTGTGAGGGGGTGAGAGTATAAGGCTATAGACTAACCAAAGTCAAAGTAAAATTTCTTATATGATCTGAGTCAGTGCTAATGGACTAAATGCAATGAGTCAATGCTAAATGGAAGAATTCATTGGGTGTGTGTGTGATATTCTATCACTAGAAGCTGATTAAATAAAATTTGTTGCATGTGAAGATTTGAAAAGGGGACACTGTAGCTACCCACTTATTTGTCTTTTAATCTCATATATATTTAGTAATCACTTACTATGCACCAGATTCTGGGTATAGGGAGATAAAAGTGAGAGTCTCCATCTTCAAATATGTTATTTTCTATGGGAGTTTCTCTTCTATTGCTTCCTTTTTCCAAACTAAACTTCCAGGTTATTGAATTTATATATGGGTCTATGTGGACAGTAGGAGCTCATTAGTGATCTCAGAGGGGAACCTGTTGTGTCACTGTCATTAGATTTAGGCCATTGAGTTCCCTTAGAGACAACTTATAATAAGCCCCTTTTTATATTTCACAAACAAATCCCATTGGATCTGTCTAGGATCTAAATTCAACAAAAATTTCTTCAAAGTTTCTACTCTATGAAAGGCATTGTGTTAGGCACTAATGATGGAAAGTTGAAAATGAATCAGTTCCTGCCTCCAAGGAGCTTAAATTTCTCTTGATGCTTTTTTAGGTTATCAGTGATTGACTCCTCTCTAAAATATCTCTGACAGATGTCCCTTCATGCTTTATTCAAACTCTTTCAATGATGGGGAGCTTGCTGCCCTAATCTTTTTTCCCCAACAGTTCAAATTGTAAGAAAAGTCTTGTTTTTGCTGAGCTAAAATCCAGTTCCCTGTGACTTTCATATGCTGATCTTGGTTGTACCCTCTGAAGTCACAGAGTAAATGCAATCCCTTTTCCATATGATAACTCTTCAGATATATGAAAACAGCCTCTGAATTTCCTGCATCCATCCCTCATGTGACATTGTTCATATCTTAGCTTTCCTCTGTGAAACCTTCAGGCTTTTTTTGCCCCACATCACCGCCCCTCCCCCCCCTTTTGGGAGTGTATGTATGCCTCTTAAAGTGTCGTGCTCAGAACTGAACACTGTAGTCCAGATTGGGTCTGACCAGCTCTAAGTATAATGGGACTAAACTGTCCCATGTTCTTGCTTCTATGTTTCTATTAATGAAGGCCAAGATTACATCATTTTTTTTTGCAACAACATTGCCACATGATGACACATCAAGGTTATAGTCAAACTAAAATCATGTTTTTTCATGAGATCCTTTAAGCTATACATTACATTTTCTTTCTTCTCATTAGATGCATCCCTTACAAAGGAAAACTGAAATGAATTATATCTTCAAAGAAGTGCATTCATGACAAAAAGAATGAATAGTTCAAGTGGTGGAATGAGACAGTCCACATGCTCCACTGGCATGCTCATATTATCAAGAGAATTTGAGGAAGGTCTTCTTCGCTCCCCAACACCTGGAGTGGACCTCCCAATGACAAACTTATGGAACTATGTGGACAAGAATCAATCAAGATGGGTAAGCAGTGAGGAGATAACAGGTTCATTTAGCTTTTTGAGAATCAATCCTTGGTTCCACAGAAGATCCCTTTGTATCCTCAGTGTGCTGTCCAAGGTGCTGGCTATTTCTTCTAGTTGCATATTCTCTTTGAATTTGATAAAAATGACACCAGCACTTTCATCCAGGTCATGATAAAGATAGCAAAAGCCTTCCTGAATGTTGCTCAAGTTGAGACTTCCCTTTAGGTTGACACTAATCAAATTTTCAGTAGTTCAAAGCTAGTGCCAGATACCTCAAAGCACAATAGCTGGTTAAATAGAGCAATTAGTGCTTTTTATATGTCAGGCACTGTGCTAAGTGTTGAGGATCCACATACAAGCCAGCAATACAACTCCTTGCTCTCAAGTAGCTTACATTCTTTTTTAAAAATAATTTTTATTGATGTTTTCTGTTTCTTATATCACAATGTTATCCCATGTGTCCTTGTCCCTTCCCTTCCTTGAGAGTCATCTCATATGACAAATAGTCTTGATTTTTAGAGAGAAAAAAAATCAACCCAATTGACTGATACATTGAGAAAGTCTAAAAATGTGTGTAATGTGTAATGCCTATGGACCTCCAACCTCTACGAAGGGGTAGATTTGGGGCATCTTCTCACATCTCTTCATTTGAGTCCCACTTGTTCTTTAAAATTTTGTTACATTTACCTTTGTTTTTTTTTGGTGCATCATTATTCTTTCCATTTGCATTGTTGCAGTTACTGTGTATGTTGTTTTCTTGACTCTGCTTACTTCTCCCTGCATCTCTGTATTCATTACATATATCATTTCTTATAGCATATTAGTATTTCATTAAATTCATGTATCACAATTAGTTTAGTCATTCCCTTATTGATGGATATCTACTTTGTTTCTGATTCTTAGCTATCAGAGGAAATATTGCTATAAATATTTTGGAGCATTCTAAAGGGAGAAGGCAAAACATAAAGGGAAGCTGGAAAGCAGAAAAGCAGGGAGGGATTCCAATAGGTGCTATGGAGATAGCATGGAACATGGGAGAAGGCTCATTTTCGGCAAGATCAGATGAGGAAGCTCATCAGAGTAGAGAGAACAGAATGGAGTCCAAGGTTGTGGTAGTGAGGAGATGAGCATGATGGCAGGAGGGCAGACAGCAGGGTGTGGAGATGACCAGGAAATGGCATGAGATCATCTCCATTTTAAAGGTGGAAAATGAGGCAATGCCAAGTGAGTCATGCCCTCCCTTCCTCTTTGTATACCATATCAATAAGAGAAACTTCACATAGATTCAAAAAATATTTATCTGCCAGGTAATATACTAGGGGCTGAGAATATAAATGTAAGGCAACTCCCTGCCCTCAGAAAACTTGTATTCTGCAAGGGGTAAAATACTATGTTCACATAAAGGTAACTATGAAATACAGGGTGTCCCAAAAGTCTCGCTACAGTTTAAAGGTAGGTAAAATAGCAAAGAAGCATAAAGCAATATTTTTTTTGGAGCTGACAAATAGAGGAATCAAGAAAGGTCTCTTGTAGAAGGCAGTTCTTGGGGTAGCTGGGTGGCACCATGGGTAGAGTATGTGCCCTGGAGTCAGGAGGACCTGAATTCAAATTCAGCCTCAGACACCAGCTGTGTGACCTTGGACAAATCACTTAACCCTGATTACCTCCAAAAGACAATTTTTGGGATAAATCTCAAAAAACCTCAAGGTGCCAAGAGATGGAAATGAGGAGAGAGGTTATTCCATGAATAGGGGACAGCCTGTGAAAAGGTGTACACAGGTAAGGGAATATTTATTTAGGGAAGAACATTTGGCCAGAGCTTAGAGAGTGTAAGTAGGGGAACAGTGTGTAATCAGATTGCAAAAATAGGTAAGAGCCAGACCATGAAGGTCTTTAAGTGTCCCAAAGGGACTTATGCCTTCTTAGATCCAGTCAGTAATAGAGTCTATCCAAGAAACTGTGGTTCCTGAAATAGGCCAAGGGAGTCATATTCTGTGTTCAAGTCCTGGTTCTTACCCTGTTGAGTGACTTTTGAGAAGTCCTCACTCGGAATTTGACTTCCAGAGAAATGGATAGAGAGTGAGGAAAGTCTTGGTTCAAATTCCATCCCTGCTACACGTTGGCTATGTGACCTTGGACAAGTAATGTAGCCTCTCCAGTTGGGATTATCCGTTGCAAAGTAAGTGATTATCTCCTTTACTAGAGAAAGTTTCTTCACCAGAATTATGGACAATTATGAAATCACAGAGCTATACTCCACCCCTCTAATTAAATAAAAAATGAATTTGCCATTTATATTTATATTCATTTGGCATTGGCTATTATAAATACCCAAATTAACTACAAAGGACACACACACACACACACACACGCACACACATTTGTGTCTAATAGTAGCCATTTCTAGGGTGGGTGAGGTGGGGAGGGAAGAAAAAGAAGGAAAAAAGAAGATAGCTTTGTTATATATTTGTATATATTATGTTTTATATATATAAATTTATGTTATATATTTAAATATATATTTATATGTGTGTTATATATTTAAAAGGACTAGCAAATTGTACATAATAAATTTGCAGTTTCATATACAATCATCTTTTTTTTCCCTATTTTACTATGTTATTTGTTTTATTTCTTAAGTTCAGAATTAAAATAAATACAACTAAATTAATTACAATAAATTAAATACAATTAAAAATGAATCTGGGAGACTGGCTCCTGTGAACAATAAATAGGAACACACGTATAAAACTCTTGGCAAATATAAAGTCCTCTATACATTTTTAACAAGTACTTAATTGTGAACCATTTTTCTGTTTCCTTTCCAGTCTGCGTTCTGGTCTACTGTGCCTTGGCTCTTCACCCTGAAGCCTCGCTCTAGCCCTGAAATTCAGACATTGGAAGTGCCCTCCACCCCTGCACTCTGTCTCCCTGCCCTGCCAGAAATGTTCTTTCCAGAACTTCCATTTAAGGAGGGCACCCAGGCCAGTCATGTCTTCCTTCCTCTCTAGGCTGCATAGACCTCCTCTATCAATGCCATCTTCCTCCTTGCCTTTGCACCACCAGGCGAATCCTTCCTTCTAGTTTAATTTTGTGTATTTTTCTCCCATTAGAGTGGGAGTTCCCTGAGGGCAGTTTTTCTCCTTGTATTTAGATTTCCAGCTTTTAGCACCAAGCCTGGCACACAGTAAGAGTTTAATAAATACTGGTTATTGATTGTTTTTTAAAGACCCTTATTATTAGCTTGCCAGTTCAGGTAGTTTTGGCACTATAATTCCATAGATACCGTTTCATTTAGAGCCAAGATGGATCTTAAAAATCCAACCCCTTCATTTTTAGGTATATAAAATTCCTCTCTGCTGAGAAAAGTGTTAGAGTGAAGTTCTATTATAGTAATTCAGGTACCATTTGTTGTTTCTTCTGATGAGACACACCAGGAATCCAAATAATGCACCAAGATTTACTGGCCTCGTAGGTTATGGAGGTAGAAGGAAAGGGACCATACTCTAAATAGTTTCTATATGGTTGGTTGCTAATAACTCAGGGAATCAGGGAATGCTTTTCGAAGAAGGAGGCATTGGAGCTGAGCCCTGAAGAAGAAAGAGATAAGGAAGGAGACCATTCCATGAGTGAACGACAGCCTGTGCAAAGAACTGGAGGAGGGAATAAAATGTCACAAAGGGGGAATAACACATAGTCAATAAGCATATTTAGTGCCTGCTACGTGCCAGGCATTGTGCGAAGTGCTAGGGATACAAAGAAAAGTAAAAGAAAGTCCTTGCTCTTAAGGTGATCGTGGTCTAATGGGGGAAACAACTTGCAAACAACTATGTACAAACAAGCCACATACAGAACAAACTGGAAATAATCAAGAGAGGGCAGGTGCTAGAATGAAGAGGGCTTGGAACGTGCTTCTTGTAAAAGGTGAGATTTTAGTTGGAACTTGAATGAAACCAGCAAAGCCTGCAGGTAAAGATGAGGAGGGAGAACATGGCCAGTGTATGAAACTGGATGTGAAAATACTTTGTTCAAGTGTCTTATTTCAGGAGCAGCAAGAAGGTCGGTGTCACTAGGATGCAGAGTATGTGGGGGGGAGGGGATATAAACTATAAGACTGGAAACGTATGGAGGGGCATGTTATAAACAGTTTTCAACACCAAACACACACCAGTGCTCTTTAGTATAACACTGTGCTGCCAAAAAGTCTGAAAAGGGCAGGTCTCTGGGGATTTTCTTTGAGTGAGAGAGTCAGTTTCCTTCACACTATAGGAATCTATGAGGCAGGGCAAGGCAACTACCCCTGGCAGTTTTGCAGAACATATAGTTATGGTTTAGAGATGGAATCATACCTCACATGGTATGAATTGGAAGTTGGCATGGGGGCATAATTTTACTTTGGAGACAAAATCCCTGCATCTCACCTCAGAGTCATCCAGATAAAACGATATCACTGTTGCCTCTGGTTGCCAGTTTGTCTGCGTTCCTAGTGCTATAGCACCCTTGTCCCATTTTCACTGCCTGATCTCTATGAGGTGTTTCCTCAGATTCTTTGGGGGACCTTCCTCTCTATTCTGGTCCAACAGTTGGATTACCTTTTCTGCCACTGTGACCCAGTCATCTGGACCTATTTCTTTCCTTTATTCCTCCTCAGACTGCTCTTCTGACTCTCCAGGACTTTCTCTATCATGAACTGGGAATCTCTCTCCATCCCTGCTTTTATATTTCCTTTTATAGTTGTTTTCCTCCATTAGAATATAAACTCATTGAGGGCAGGCAGGAGCTTTCTTTGTGTTTATATTTGTACTTTTTTGTATATTACTAGGTAAAAGAGGCCATTCTTTGCCTCATTTCTTACCTAGCCTTAATCACTAATCAAACAAACCTGGGAAAGACCTTGACTTAAAAGGTCAAGGTCTCCTACTGTATTCAGGGCCATTTCTAGTCATCCTGATCACTGGACTCAGATGGCTCCAGAGAAGAGTGTGAGACTGGTGACTTTGCACAGCCCTCCCTCACTTAAATCCAATTCACTCGCAAGTCATGGCATCACCTTTCTGATGTCATGGTCCTCTTTGAGAAGGAAGGACAAACAACAGTATTCATAATGCTTAGTATAATGCCCAACACATAAAGTGCTTGATAACTGCTTATTGACTTGACTTTACCCATAGTAAGATTGTCTTGTGGGCTGCCTCTCTGGGTTTTTACCCCATTGCATCATTGCAACCAAAGTTTGACTGTGTTTTGGGCTGCAATTCCAACCCTCCCTTGCCTAGTTGAATGTTTTCAGATGGTTTCTGCTAATCACAACTCTGCTTATAAAGTAAAAAGAAAAGTATTGGAGTGATGCATGTTTGGGTGCTCATCCCTGTGACTGACATACCAGAACCAAGGAAAGACAATATTGGTTGGCTATAGCAGAACAGGCTTTTTGACTGGTTGACTATAGTTTCCAGAACTCTCTAGAGTATGAATCAGATGACCATAGCCTTAGAATTGGAAGAGGCCTCAGAGGCCATTTAGTCCAGCTCTTAACCAAATTGTGAATCATCCACCATATAGTATCTCAAGACATGGTCATTCATGGCATGGTCAACTTTGCTTGAAGACTTCCAATAATGGGAAACCAATACCTTTTGAAGTAGCTCAGTTTGCTTATTTATGGGTTAGACAAGTCAACAGTATAGCCATTTTCAACAGTGAAAGATCCAGTGACATAATATAAGTCTTTCTGGCTTCATTTCATTTTTAAAGTTTTTTTTTATACTTATAAACACTTCTACCCACAAATATTTTTAACATGGGTTTCACACAATATTATCCTATTAAAGATGGATGGTTTGAAGGTCATCATTATATAATGTTCTTAGTCTACAGCATATCACCTTCCACCAACACATGCGAATGCGTTCTGAGAGGTAGAAATCAACAAAACAATAAATCAGTCCTCAATTTCTACCATGTCTTGATTTTCTAAATGTAAATGCTCACACTGAAAAGTTAACAATTGGCTCTCTCGAGCGCCTGCACAAAACTTACAAAGCCTGAGAGAAGACATAATGTATAATGAGACTGAGGATAGTTTGGGCCAAGTTGAGAAGGGCCTTAAAAGTCAAACAAAGGAATTTGTTTTATTTCAAAGGTTGCTGCTGGAACATACTGAGTAGGAGGAGTAACATAGTCTGATCTGCACTTAAGGAAAATCACCTTGACAGCTGTCGTTAGGATAGATTTGAGTGGGAAAGGACTTGAAGTAAGGAGACCAATTTAGGAGGATATTTCAGTTATCTAGATGAGAGATGCTAAGGACCTGCACCAAGATGGCGGCTGCATGAGGAGAGAAGTGGTCAGATGGGAGAGATGTTGTGCAGATAAAATCTGACAACCAGTTAGATACAGAGGGTAAGGAAAAGAATTTGAATATGATATCAAGGTTATAAACCTGAGAGACTGAAAGGATGGTGGTACTTTCAATAGCAATAGGAACATTTGAATGAGGGGTTGATTTTAGAGGAAAGATGCTGTTTTGAACATGTTGAGTTTTAGCTACTTATTGTATATGAAGTCTAAAGTACCCAGTAGGCAGTTAGAAATGTAGGACTAGAACTCAAGAGAGATACCAAGTCTGGATCAATGGATCTGAGTGTCTTCTACATAGAGATGATAACTGGGCCCATGGGAGTTGTTGTAGTCAGCAAGTCAAAGAGCGTGGAGAAAGAAAAGAAGAATGTCCAAAACAGAGCTTTGGGATACACTCATAGTTAGAGGGCTTGATATGGATGATGAGCCAGCAAAGGAGTCTGAGGAGTAATGAGATAGGTAGAAGGAGAACCAGGAGAAAGTTGTGGTTGTTGTTCAGTTGTGTCTGACTCTTTGTGACCCCAATTGAGCTTTTCTTTGCAAAGATACTGGAGTGATTTGCCATTTCCTTTTCCAACTTACTTTATGAAAGAGGAAACAGGGTTAAATGACTTGCCTAGGGTCACACAGTCAGTAAGTGTCTGAAACTGAATTTAAACTCAGGTCTTCCTGATTCCAGGTGTTATCTTCACCTTGCCCAAGTAGAAAGGAGAAAGTAGTTTCAAAATAATCAGCTGAAGAGAAAGTATAGGAGAAGAGGAAGTGATCAACAGTGTTAAATGCAGCAAGGAGGTCAAAAAGGTTGAAGACCGGAAAAAGAATGTCTGACTTGACATTTAAGAAATCATTGGTGACTTTGGGGAGAACAGTTTCATATGAGTGATGAGGCTGGAAGCCTGAAAGGGTTGAGAAGTGGGTGAATGAATGAATGAATGAATGAAAAAATATTTATTATGGGATTACTGTGTATAAATCCTGTACCAAACCCTGGGGATACAAATAGAGAAGCAAGGCAGTCTCTGTTATTAAGGATCTCATATTATCATTTGGGAGACAAAACATATCAGAACTTTCAGCAGAAAGTCAGATGAAAAGGCCATATAATTTTTGGGGTATGACAGCAAAACATTGTATTGTACCTTCTGTAATGCCATTCTTAGCTAATAAAATCATATTCATTTCTGATGTTGAACTATTTGATGGCATTAAGGGTTTCGGTGGTAGGAAAAGAGGAAACAGAGGCAAGGAGTATAGATAACTTTTTCTAGGAATTTGGCTAAGAAAAGGAGGAGTGATCTATGAAGATAAGCTTGAGGGAGTGGTAGAGTTTAGTGAAAGCTTTTTTAAAGAAGGGGGAGACTTGGGAATGAATACGTGAAGGCAGTAGGGAAGGAACCAAAAGATACAGAGAGGTTGAAGATTTGAGAGAGTACCAGTTGATAATGGTGCCAGTCTGCTGAAGAACACTAGAGGGAATGGGATCAAGGGTCCATGTAGGGGATTTGACTTTGGCAAGAAGAAAGGCTGTCTTATTATCAGGAACAGTAGGAGAGTTCAGGTCAAGGTCAAGGTTAGGGTTTAAAAGTTGTATCAAAATAAGATAAGAAGGATATAGTTCAAGATAAGGCAGTTAGGTGGCACAATGGACAAAGTGCTGGGTCTGGAGTGAGGAAGACGAGTTAAAATTTGACCTCAGATACTTACCAGCTGTGAGACCTTGGGCAAGTCAGTTAACTCCTGTCTTCCTCAGTCTCCTCACCTGTAAAATGGGAATACTAATAGCTCCTGCCTTCCAAGGGTGTTGAGGGGATAAAATGATATATTTTTAAAAATGTTTTGCAAGTCTTAAAGAACTGTAAAATACTAGTCATCACTCCCATTCTTTCTCAATTTATCTCTGTGGACAGATTTTCTTAAAGAAATAGCTCACCTACCCTTGCTTTATTTTTTTTACCTAGACCTACTGATTAAGAAAGGGCAACAGAGCTGGAGAAAGTCCCTGGCCTTCCTACCTCCCTTCCATTTCAGAAAACAGTGTTAGAAACCTCTCTCAGCACAAGTCATTTTTATATCTGTGAAGGAAACTTAACCACATAATTTCTACAGTTACTATGCTCCTTCCTTGGTGGTATATATTTTGTCAAGTAGTTCCTTACTCCTGGAAAGCTGTCTCTTTTTACTTCTGTCTATTAGAATCTCTCTTCCTTCCAAGCAGACTTGTTTTTATCTACACTTTGTCTTTATTTAACTGAATATGGTAGATGTCCCATCAGGAGAAGATAACCTTCCTGAAGGCAACAACTCTTGTTATTTTTGTCTGTTTGTTTGTAGCAGCTCCAGTGTTGAGTGTGGTGCCTTCTACATAGTAGGCACTTCATATGTGCTTTTTTTTTTTTTAATTTGAACTAAAAAACACCCTGAAAGTATATGAAAACTTGATTTTGCTTTCATCTGGTAGGGATTACTTATTCTTCTCTTAGCTTTCTTTCTGTTTAGTCTGGCTCTAACAGAATTACTCTGATAGCTTTCAACCAAAGGTTTTTCCTAAACTCATCACTGCATGTGTTGCTTAAAAATTTTCATCATGTTGTTGAGTGAGCTATTTGGGCTCAATTGCCAAATGGGTGAGCTTTACATTTTTTTTTACATCATTAAGAAGAAAAAGAAACCAACTTAACAGCATGAGAGAAGATCCTGCTTTTGCTTATGCAGGTTCCCAGCAAAACCTGCTACTCCGCTGGCTTCTGTTTAATCTATCCATCCACCTGCTTCTCATTGTTTTCTCGATAGAATTAAAGTTTCCTGAGAGCAAGGATTCTTCTTTCCTCCCTCCCTCCTCCCCCTTCTCCTTCTCTTTTTTCTTCCTCCTCCTTTTCTTCTCCTCAGTGCCCGGTACAGGATCTGAAACATAGTAGATGCTTATTAAATACTTGTTGATTGACTAATCCGTATTAATCACAGATGGACAGTTTCAAAGTGCCTTTTGGAAGTAGCCAGTCATGAAAGGGCACCAAGATAGCAAAGAGGTGAAGCTAGTTTTGGCTAAAGTGGAATTAAGGGAATGTCTCACACATTCACTTACTCACTTGTACATGCATATATCCACTGTGCAGCTTTTGTCTGCTTAAATAATTCAACCTAACTAGTGCTTTTAGCTCCAGTCTATTCAAAAAGAGTTGTTTTCCAAAGGTTTTCCCAGTGAGTATTAGACTTCATTATGGAGGAAACTTTGTAGAGCAAAAATGGGATTTTCAAGAATGATGGTATCTGAAAAGGGCAATTTGGATCTAGAATCAGAGAATTCAATCCTGGTTCTGCTACTCACTGGCCATTCAGTGCATAGAAGACTAGATCTAGAATCAGGAAGACCTGGGCTCTCTCTAGGCAAGCCACTTAAGTTGGATGGCCTCAGTTTCTTCATCTCTAAAATGAAGAAGTTGAACCTCATGGCTTTTAGGTTTTCTTCCAGATCTTACGACCTTAGGCAAGTCATTGTACTTTTCTGGCTCTTTGGTTTTTGGTAGAAACCAAAAATTTTAGAAAAAAATGAGGTGTGGTTGGATTAGATTATTGCTTAAGTATCTTTACCTCAAATTTCAACTTAGTCTAATCAATACATTTATGAACACATATGTACATGTATGTTCATGCGTGTGTGTGTGGACATCCAAGTGCAACTAAATAGATCCCTGAGGGGGTGGGGGCGGGGATTTGAACTTTCCCTAATTTGAAGTTTGTTTAAGTATTCCTATCCTGTTGGGCCATTGTTTGGGACTCCAGCTTCCTCAGCAGAATGCATGGCAGATGGCTTACATTTGCATTAGCCTTCTGGAAAAGGAATTCACTACCAACAACATAAGCTGCAGCTTTTCTTTTCAAAATTTACAACAAATTGGCCAGAATGGTAATTAAAAAAAAAAAACCAAACAACCTAACATTAGCATCACTGTTTCCACATTCCCTCTCTGAATAGGGTAAATGGCTCCTTCTCCAACTGTGTCATTTGCACTCCCCCCCTCAAATGTTTATTAAAATGATTTAGGTATTTCATTATGCAAAATGACTTTTATAAAAAGACCTTTCTTTTTGCCCCACAGTCATGCTTAATTTCTTTTGTCACTCGTTACAGAGTGGAGTTATGTGAAGCCGGGACATGTTATTTGTTCTCCCCTGTATTGGATAATTTATTACATTAAGGAACCAATAATTTTCAAATATAATCAGATTTAAGTTTTTAATAAGATTCATCTTCCTATTCACACTTGCTTAATTTAAGAATATTAAATCTGCTCAGGAATGAGCTGCCTCTCAAAGCCTCGTGTGCCCATTAAAGGATTTTATTCCTGATGTGTTAATAGGATTTAATTACATTACCCTCCTAGTCCAGAGACACTTTGCAACAGTTAAACTTGATAAGCCGAACAAACACCAGCCCAAAAAGGAAGTCTTCTATGGGAGCGAATTTATCGGCTTAGAAAATCAGGGCTTGATTATTCTTTTAAAATTAATGGTTGTTGGAGTTTGCACCATGTGTAGTACAAATGAGTAACACAGGAACAAACTTACTCCTTTTCCCTTTGGGAAAAATCACTTAAGAGGCCACCCACATACTAGGTGAGCAAAACATGTATTCACAACTCCTCTTTTGAATTGTTGTAAGAGTTTACTCCAGACTACAAAAAGATTCATTTTGTCAGATTAGCCTTCTGTTTTTTACTTTTTTATCATGTCCCTGATTTTGTGCTCAGCATTAAGAGTTGTATAAGATGTTATGAAAACTAAAGATATTAAAAGTCTTTCTTTTTTCTCTTTTCCTTCCTTCCTCTCCCCTCCCCTCCTCTCCTCTCCCCTTCCCTTCCCCCTACCCTCCCTTCCCTTCCCTTCCCTTTCTCTCCTTTCCTTCCTTCCTTCCTTCCTTCCTTCCTTCCTTCCTTCCTTCCTTCCTTCCTTCCTTCCTTCCTTCCTTCCTTCCTTCCTTCCTTCCTTCCTTCCTTCCCTGCAAGTTGTAAGTACATACACCTGTTCTAGCCTTATGAGCCCAGAAGCTTTGATTAGTTATATTTCTGACCTGGGCCTGTTTACTTTTCCCTAACCAGCCTGGTGGGCCTATGCTCCCTGGGGGCTCATCATATTAGTGCTAGTCTTAGTGTGGACAACCTATTGGCTTTAGCCTGGTTGTAGTTCAGAATTCCTGGGCTCAAGTGACCCCCCAGCCTAAGCTTCCTTGATACATTGTGGATTTGCCACAGTGCTGGTCAGTTTTCTTTCAACAGAGGGATAAGGACAAGGATGGACCTTGGACCTGTGATTTTGTTGGTACTGAACTCCTTGATGGGGAAATCCCCTTTCCCAATGTAGGTCAGCACCTTCTGTGCAGCTTGTAGTCGTCTAGAACACCAAGAGTTTAAGTGACTTGCCCAGGGATATATAGCAAGGATATGTCAGAGGTGAAACTTGAAGCCAGGTCTTCTTGACTCTGAGGCTGCAGTTATGGTTCTTTTTTCAACATAGTGCCCCTCAAACTTTGCTTTTCTAAGTTTCTGCTGCCTAAGTCCCCTCAGAGAGTCATGAGTACAGCTTGGATATAGTCCTGAACTTGGAGTCTATTCTCCATCTCCATCACCTGCCCCCTTTTCTTTCTCCTAATATGTTACTGAAGTGTTTTCTGTACCATTGTAGGGTCCACTATTTATCACTTTTCTTATTTCTTGACTATTCTCATAGTGATAATAACAGAGATCTTGGTTAGCTGCCATCTGATGGCCCCATTCTCTCTATCAAGGTATTATTTCTGGGATGAATGGCAGATATAGGGAAGGAGACTTGGGGACACTGAGATTCCTTTGTCTCCAGTGTGTACAAACACTCTCTTTGGACCAGTCTAAGTCTCCAGAAAGTTGATTTGAGTCTTCTCCCAAGTCTCTCACACATCCTTGGTGGTGTGCTGTCTCTTTAGTGTTATAGTTCTTTGGGGATTACAGTAACTTGGAGTGACCTGGTTTTCTCTGGGCAATCCTCTTACCTGTCTACCTCCGTTTTCTTGGCTTTTAGGGGGCTGAATATTACCTGTTGCTTTTTTGAATATGTGATTTCAAGTCTGTCATTGGCCAGCTTCTTTGGTATTGAATTATCACTCAGGCCTGACAGTCATCTTCCTGTCTAGTGACTCCTTTCAGTCTGGAGCCTTTACTTGTCAGGGAACTGTCTGTCTTTTGCTTATTCTCAGTCGGCTCTGTTTGTAAGTGGTGGACTTGGATGGAGCCTGGATAGACAGTTTCTTTATATACCCACTGACCCCTTTGCCACCTACCTATTTTTTCCTTCCTCATTCATCTCTGTATTCTCTCTGCAAGCTCACATTCTGACCAACTAATGACAGATGCTGGTGTGCCTCCCTTTATGTAATAGGTGTGTTTCTAAAAGGTTGTATAGAAATCAATTTTTCTTTGTAAATTGAATGATTTTTATATTTTCACTCAAGTAGCTTGCTATTTAAAAGAATTATTTGACAAATCTTTTTGTAAATTGAATTACCCGTCTCCTCTGTCCCTATTGTAACTTTTTTGGGGTAAATTTGACCTGTCATATAGAGAATTAAGTGTTAATAAAGTAAGATACACTTATAATCTTTCTTCTTTGGGAGATAATGGGATGTAATGAAAAAAATATTGGTCTTTAGAGGGGGAAGGGAATAAACATTTATATAACACCTACTACTATGTGTCAGGCACTGTGCTAAATGCTTTATCTTATTTGATTTCCACATCGACCTAGTGAGGTGGTAAGTGCTGTTATTATTCCTGTTTTATAGTTGAGGAAACTGAGGCAAATGGAGGTTAAGTGACTTTCTTGGGGTCACACAGCTAGTAAGTGTCTGGACTCAGGTCTTCCTGGCTCTGTGCTCTATCTATTGTAGCTGAAAAGACCAGGGTTTGGGTCCCAGATCTGAAACTTATTGAATATTTGCTCTAGGGCAAGTCACTTGTCTATGGATAGCATCTATATTAGCTTCATAGGTTGTTGTGAGGAAACTACAATGAAAAGATAAAGAGTTAAAGGAATCGGTGCTGTTATTGAATAGTATGCATTCGATGTCCTGGAAGCAGAGTTGTGCTGAGAGTGTGAGGGAGATGGGCTGACACCCCCTGGAAGAAGCACTTCCACTAACCTTTGTTCTCAGGGAATGAGGTCTGGCCAATGAGGATGCTCTTCCAGGGTGTGCTGGCACACCCAGGCCCTATTCTAGGCACACCTGTGACTCCAAGTATGTTATAATGTACTTGGTGTATAGCTTTCCAGGAAAGGGAAGAAGATAGGTAGACCATATCTATACATGGCCAAAATCCAGGATTCTACAATCCCATAAGACCATAAGGGTCAATAGAGATCAGTATGAATTTAATTTTGCATTGTGATTTAAATTCTCCATCATGTTGTCTGTACACTAACTGTCCGCCTGAAAAGTCTCCAGGGCATTTATACAGCAAAGCAGTATATTTTCTGAAGTTGAGTCAAGCCTGAACATGAAATTTCTCAAGCATGATATTCTACTTGACCTTTTTAATGCTTGTACCACTGAGTTGGCATTGTTCATAATTCACTTCTGGTTACTAGGGGATATTTTCATTGGACAGATCCTTTTATCTGTAGCTCATATTAGGAATATTTGGGGGAGGGGAAAAGGTGAGGAGAAAGGGCAAAAGGGAAGGGATAAGATGAGGGGGGAGGGGGAAATTCTTTGTTCAATTTAAGAGAGATAATGACTACAAAGACCAGCTTTAACCTCTATTGTCTCATTTATCTGGAACATGGAGAGTGTGTGTGTGTGTGTGTGTGTGTGTGTGTGTACATGAATCAGGGATATTTCATATATATATATGTGTGTATATGTATATATCTTTCCATGCACAGGTATTTTTTTTCTCCTAGGAATTTTTGTATGATTTTTATAAAGTTTAGTGCAAAGTAAATGCTAACAAAAATGAAAAAATACTTATTTGAATTAAATGAATAAATCCCATGTCTCAGTAATGGAGCTACTGCTGCTGAATCATACAAAGGACATGGAGATAGGTTCTAAAAGCAGCCTAAAGAATTTCTTCACCCTCCCCCATCTACCAAATCAGGAGCCTGCATATTCTAGCTTCATTTTACCCCTAAAATGTTAATACTAAAACCATCTGGTGCAGGATTTGTTTTAGCTTCTAAATTTTTTATTACCTTTGACTTTCTCTAAAGCAATTAATTAGTCTAGTTAATATCTTAGAATCATTTGGTAAAAGTTCCAGGAAATAAATCTTTTTAGGTAGTACTTCTTGTGCATTCTTGGGCTGAATACAAATCCCTATGAGTTTGGTAGATGGAGAGGGGTTCTTTTCATTTCAGACCACAACTTAGACCATAATTATTAGAAAAAAAAAGTCATGAACTCTCATACCACATAGGCCATTGCTGGTATGAATACTATCACTCAAAAATCAAGCTCTTTGATCATGAATAATTAATTAGTATTAATTAATTGATAATTGCTATTTCCACCCATCCAAAGACTGCTATCGATTTTTATTATTGTTTTACTTTCATTTTTGAAAAGGATTAATGAAACCACAGGGTTATGTCTTGACTCCTGCATGAATTGGTTTTAAGTGAAGCAGAATTGCCCCACTCTTTCTTTCAGAGTCATCTCAGTTCAGTGACAAGACGAAAGTCAGGACAGTTGGCAATGGCCCAGGATACAGTGGATGGATGACCTTGGGATCAAACATCTTCAATGTGAGACCAAACTCTTAGTGTTCCATAGCGTCTGCTTCAGCCATCTTCATATTATTCTCATCAGTTCATTCCACTGGGGGAAGTCTTCACATGTTGTGGTAGACTACCCTCAACCTGGTTTAGTCTGTCTGCTAAGAGGGTTTTACTGGGGTGTGGCTGTTGCCCATCCTACAGCTTCTTGGAGTCAGAGGTGTGAGTTGGGAGTGCCTAGTGGACCCTAAAGGTAGATGAACAGCCCTGAAATGGACACAGCAAGCCCTCATGCCAGAGGTGCTAGTTCTCTCTCTCGCTCTCGCCCTCGCTCTCTCCCTCCCCCCTCTCCCATATCCCCAAAGTCTTAGTGCAGTTTTAAGATATTAAAGCTTAACAGAGTTATTGTTGGTTATTGTATTGATCAGAGTGACTAAATCTTGAATTAAAAAAAAAAAACCTTAACGAAACACCTTTTATATGAGGTAGCTGGGTGGTACAGTAGATAGAATGATGGACTTGGAATCAGAAAGACCTGAGTTCAGATCCTACCTCAGACACTTACTAGGTGGGTGACCCTGGGCAGGTCATTTAACTTGTAACTCAGTTTCCTCATCTATAAAATGAGGATAATTATTCCCTGTTTCCTATTGCCCTGTAATGAGGTCAAATTTTTAAAATGCCTTGCAAACCTGCAGGTGCTAGACAATGCTATTTATTATTATTATTAGCCTGAAAAAACAACCTTGCACTCAAATTTCAGAGGAACAATGGATTTAGAGTTCGAAGGGACTTTAGAAACCAGAGCCCCATAAAACCTCAGAGTTGGAAGGGAGCTCAGAGGCTAGACTTGAGAAGTAAACCTTATCACCACAAGGGTAGCAATTAGCCATCAAGTCTCTCTTTGCTCACAAATCTCCAGTGAGGGGAAACCTGTTGCACCCAGAGGCAACCCATTCCATTTTTGGATAACTCTAATTATTAGGAAATCTTTCCTTACATGGAACATAAATCTCATTTTCTTTTCTTTTGGAGCCCCTAAATTGTTCCTAATTCTGTCCTCTGGGACCAAATTGAACAAGTGTAATCTCTCTTTCACAGGGCAGCTCTACGAATATTTGAAGACAGTTATCATGTCTCTCTGCCCCTTCCTCTCCCTCTCCCCCAGTATTTATTTTATTGAGATGGATTCCTTTTAAGAAAGCAAGGAGACTACCTATAAGACTTAGCTGATAGAAGACTAGACTGGATATAAAAAAACCTAGTCTCTAGGGAGTCAGGACCCTGAAGATCCTCTAGGGATGCCTTGGGTTGGTAGAGAAGGAGGGGAAGAGTATTTTATTTGAATTAGTGATGAGAGATTTTATTCTTTTAAAAATATTATCAGTAAAGTGGTTGTTATTGCATTTTAATGGTGAGTATTATATTACATTCCAATCCCAAACCTGAATCACCAGAGTGGGCTGAGTTAAACCTGGCCTGGAATATTCCCATTAGATCTCTTCTCCATCTCATTGGACCTCTTTCTGATTGCTTTCTTATGAATACTTCCCAGTTTATCAGTATCTTTTATTTTCACTTAACCCTTTCTGTTCTTCAGCTATCGTCCTTTCCTCCTGCAATGTCCCTCGCAGTTCACCCCCCCCCCCTCCCCCCTCATTGGTTGGTTCCTCGCATGGCTCACTGTATCTATCTAGGACTCTTCCAGTCACGCTTCATTCTGCACCTTAGTCATCTTCTCACTACTTACTCTGCTCTGGTGTAGAACATGTGTTCTTCACCCCACCCCCAATCCCATCAGTATTAAACATCATTGTTTAATCATTAGTAGTAATTTTCTTTCCCATCCCCTCAAAACAACAATAATGAAGACAACACACCTTTGATTGGTTGAGGAAAAACCAAGACTGTCATTGATTATTTTATATGTTGTTCTCATGAATAAATGAGTTTTAGTATCTTAGTGCTGGTTGACACGAGCAGCTTAAAATGTAAACATAAAATCTGAAGGCATAGTAACAATAATAGCTAATATTTACATAGACGTTCGTTTATTTATTTATTTACGCTTAACCTTGGTTTGCCTCAGTTTGTTTAACTGCAAAATAGGCCCAAACAGTAGTACCTACCTCTCTTACAAGGTTGTCATGAGAATCAAATAAGATAATATCTGCAGGATGCGCTGTATAACTGCAGAACACGTGACTTACTTTTTCTCATTTGTTCCTCACAACCAGCCTGCGATACAATTATCATTAACCCTCATTTTACAGGAGTAAACTGAGACTGAGATTGCTTAAATGGGATGCAAAATAGTTCATGGGAGGAGCCTGAGATTGTTTGAATCCTGGCTCTGACACTTACTAGTTGTATATCAGTTCTGTGCCTAGCGATAGAAGTGATTTTTTCTTCCTTCCTCGTTTGCACATCGAAACGCCCAGAGACAGCAGTCAGTCGGTCACCGGCTTTTATGAAGTGCTTATCAGGTGCCAGGCACAAAGCTAAGACCCGGAGATACAAAGGCAAAACAAACAAACAAAACCAAAATTAGTTCCTGCTCTCAAGGAGCCCACTGCCTAGTGCACAGTGCTACCAGCAGCAGTCACCATTTATCTGGTACTTCACTGAATCACTGAATTTCAGAGTGGGAAGTGACCTCAGTGATCCTTTAGTCAAACAGCTCTCCTCCCCCCCCCCCCCCCCCCGGCCCCCCAAGAATCCCTGCTCTGATGTACCTGACAAATGGTCATTTAGCCTTTGCTTGGAGATCTTAAGTGAGGGGGATCCCATGACCTCCTGAGGCAATTAATCAACTTGGAAAGTGCCCCACATAAACCAAGGCCTGACTGTGCTGTTGGACATTTTTATCAGTGACTTGGATAAAGGGATTTGTCAAATTGGTGGATGATGCAAAAGATAGTTAACACACTGGATGACAGAGTAAAAGAGACCTCTCTAGGCTACAATGTGTGTGTGTATGTGTGTGTGTGTGTGTGTGTGTGTGTGTGTGTGTGTGTGTGTGTCCTTGTTAATGTCGGGCAACATTATTTGATATCTCATTCTATTTAACTTCTTTCTTGTTTCCCTTGACCAGGAATCAAACCTGGACCCTGGTGGGGTTGAATCCTATCCACTAGACCATAGTGGACAATGCTCTCATACTTTCACAGTCACCAATGGAGTGAAACAGGGCTGTGTGCTTGCTCCCATGCTTTTTAGCATGATGTTTTCAGCCATGTTGTCAAATGCTTTCAATGAGGAAGAACACAACATCAAGGTCAACTACTGTACTGATGAAAGTTCTTCAATTTGAAAAGGCTACAAGCCAAGACCAAAGTGGAAGGAGTGTTGGTGCATGATTTTCTGTTTGCAAATGATTGTGCAGTCAATGCAGCCTCTGAAGCTGAGATGCAACAAAGTATGGATTAATTCTCTGCTGCCTGTGCTAATTTTGGCCTAATAATTAACACCAAGAAAACACAGGTGCTCCATCAACCACCACCACACCATCCGGGGCAGCTAGGTGGTGCAGTGGATAGAGAATAAGTGCAGGAGTCAGGAGGACCTGAGTTCAAATCTCACCTCAGACACTTGACACTCACTAGCTGTGTGACCTTGGGCAAGTCACTTACCCCTAATTGCCTCATCCTGGGTCATCTCCAGTCATCCTGATGAATATCTGGTCACTGGATTCAGATGGCTCTGGAGGAAGAGTGAGGCTGGTGACCTGCACAAAGTCAAGTGCAAGTCATGTCATTATTTCTCTGATGGCATGGTCTTCTTCGGCAACGAAGGACGAATGCACACCACACCATCCATACATGGAAACATGGGTTACAATAAATGGAGAAGTTTTGAATGCTGTGGACAAGTTCACTTACCTTGGTAGTGTACTTTCCAAGGATGTACCCATTGACAATGAGATTGACACATGCATTGCCAGAGTTAGCTCAGTGTTTGGGAGGCTCCGAAGAAAAGTTTGGGAGAGGAGGTATTAGATTGACTACCAAACTGATGGTCTATAGAGCCATTGTGCTGACCTCATTGTTGTATGCCTGTGATACATGGACAGTCTACCAGTGCCATGCCAGGAAACTGAACTTCCATTTGAACTGTCTTAGGAGGATTCGGAAAATCACCTGACAGGATAAGGTACCAGACACTGAGGTCCTTGCTCGAACTAAATTGGCAAGCATTCAAACTATGCTTCAGAGAGTGTAACTCTAATGGGTTGGCCACATTGTTCAAATGCACAATGTACGCTTGCCAAAAAAGACTATTTTATGGAGAACTCGCATAGGGCAGGCAATCACATGGTGGTCAGAAGAAGAGATACAAGGACACTCTCAAGGTCTCTCTCAAGAGCTTTGGATTTGACTGTGCAACATGGGAGACACTGGCACAGGACCATTCAACGTGGCGTGCCCACATCAGAAAGGGTGCTGTGCTCTATGAGCAAAGCAGAATTGAGACAGCACAAAGTAAATGTAGGATGTGCAAATTTGGAGTAGTCACCCCAAATATTTACATGGACTATCTGTGCCCAACCTGTGGTAGAGAATTCACAGCTCGTGTTGTTCTGATCAGCCACAGTTGTACATATTGAAACTTCACTTTATTATGGTGATGTCATTTTTGTCCTCTTTCAGAACAAAAGACAACAACTCACTTCTTTCTGCTTGTCAATGGGTTGTTTAAGCAAAAAGCTTTTATTAAGTGACTACCAACTTTTAGACATTGTTACGGCATCCACAGAATTTCTGATGCCAATTTAGCCTTTCATACCAGTAATGGTCTTTCCTTTCTGAGTTCCTCTGCACTAGTGCTAAAATGTGGGATGATCAATGACTTCTTGGTAAGCTAATTAGACCAAATGTGGTCTTGGGAGTGATTTGTGACTGGCAGAATGTAAAGCATGTATCTCTTTAACCTTCAAAAAACCCCCAATAGCCTCCAGTGGGGTTTTCTTTCACATCTGTGCCTTGAGGAAAAGCAGATTAACATGAACTCTGATTTACTGGGCTGTGATGATTTCACTGACATAGTTTTGAGTCAGTCAACAAGCATTTTTAGGTGCTTATTATGCTTCAGGACCTGTGATAAGAGTACAAAGAAAGGCAAAAGAGTGGTCTCTGCCTTCAAGGAGATGACAGTCTAATGGGAGAAAAAATATGTAAATAATTATGTACATACAAGATACGTTCAAAGAGTAGATACGAAATAATCTCAGAGGGGAGGTGCTAGCAGTATGTGGAGAAGTGAGAGCTGGCTTATAGATTTTCATACAGAGAAGTTTAGCAATGCTGATACTGCTTTATTTCAACCTTATACTTGACAGCTACACTATATTTGAAGGTTTTCAAAGTATGTTACATACATTATCTCATTCCCTCCTTGAACCAACCTTGTAAGGTAGGTATTATTATTTTTTCCATTTTGTTCAGTTGTTTTTCAGTTGTGTCTAACTTTTCATGACTTTATTTGAGGTTTTCTTGGCAGAGATGCTGGAGTGGTTTTCCATTTCCTTCTCCAGATCATTTTTACAGATGAGGAAACTGAGGCAAACAAGGTTAAATGACTCACCTAGTCTGAGGCCAGATTTGACATCAGGAAGATGAGTCTTCCTGACTCCAGGCCTGGCATTTAATTCACTGCCACACCTAGTTGCTCACATTCGTATTTCCATATCACAGAGGAAACTGAGGTCCAGAGAGTTTAAGTGACTTAAGTTACGTAGCTAGTTGATAAGTAGAGTTAGAAGTAAAACTCTTACCCATTCTCTCTCTTCTGGTGCTCACCAGTTCACCATCCCTTGTAGCTGTCCCCCAAAGTAAAACTGACTTGTAAATGAGAGGTTTATTTTTCTCTTCATTTGGAATATATTATATACATATACGTACATACATATATGTATGTGTATATGAAAATATATATACACACATATTATTTTAGGTGTTCCTTTCAGAACCTACTGAACCCAAATTAATCTACATTCTTTCTTTGAAAGGGACAAAGGAAAAACAAAAGGACATGCTTTCTTGTTGCTAGGAATTGCTAGTGTTCCTTTAAAAAAAGTAGATGAGGATGGATACCTTCACTCATCCATCCTCTTTTTAATTTCCTATGTTCAATTTGATTAAGAGGAGTTTCTTTGAGATATGTGATATCTGGTTTTTGTTGTCTAAAGAAGTTTAATATAGTTTTCCTTTTATTGGGCAAGTAAGGCATTTGACATTAAAAATAATAGCTTTGAATTTTCCTCTAGTCGTCTGCATTCTGTAGGGGGAATATTGAGAATAGACGGGAAAATTCATTCAAGGCTTTCCCTGAAGAATACTTCCCAAGTATTATATTTAAACCATTAGACACTCTGGATCCTTTATAAGGCAAATCAATCTTCCTTTCTCTGTATATCACTCAGTAGTGCATAGGATAAATAAAATAAAACACACTTTCAGATCTGGAAGGCCTCTTATTGTCCAGGCTATGAAATGTAGCTCTATCAAAGTGATGGAGAACCAGAGCTTTCAAAGACAAAACAACACAAAATGAAAACAAACTAAAAAAAAAGAGGCCAAAGATAACAAAACATTTTCTCCATTTTTTTTCCTTTAGCTTACGCCCACCTATGATTTCATTGGGGATGCAGCTTTAAGAAGATTTCATACTACTTTGATTTTAAAACTCTCCCCGGGAGACCCTCCTATGATGCCCTCTGAGGGCACAGGGGAAAGCTATGCCTTTCATGTTCCCACAAGTCTGTGTTGTTTGGGGTGCATGGGGAGCTTGACATTCCTGGACGGGATGGCCCCGAGGTAGGCATTGTTGATGGCAACCCACCATTTTCAACAAGACCTTAAGCAAAAATGAGGCCAGAGAAGTTCATTAAGTTCTCTCCAGACAAGTGAGAGTTTGATCTGAGGAGGCTGGGGAGGGTGGAATTGGTTTACTTTTCCCCTAGCATTCTCTGATTTCTTCTTTATCCCATTTTCTCTCACAATTGCAGACTTTGAGTTGAAAGACCTCAGCTGCCATCCTGTCTAATCCATTACACAAACAAGTTGCCACTATATGATATGTGACAAATGGTCATCCAATCTCTCCTTGAAGACCGTTAGTGAAGGGGAAACCATCCCTTCCATTTTTGAAAGCTCATGTTTAAAGGCCTTTGCAATTTCGGTTAGGGTACCCTTTGCAGCCTAAGAAAAACAAATTGAACCTCTCTCATGTGATAACCCCACAATTACCTGAGTATATTTATCATATCCTACTAACACTTCTCTTTTCCAGACTAAATTTAATTGAACCTAATACAATATGGATTTAAGGCCCTTTGCTAACCTAGTTACCCTCTTCTGGGTACTCCTCTCAATGTCCTTCCTAAACCATGGTGCCCAGAATTGAACACAGTACTCTAAATGTGGTGTGCCTAGACCAGAATAACGTGGGATTATCATCTCCCAATATCTAGTTGCTATGCCTATCTTAATGCCCTCATTAAACATTAAATTAAAAACATTAGTTTTTTGGCAGCCACATCACTTTGTGGACTCATGTTGAGTTTGCAGTGTACTAAAATCCCACATTTAAAAAAAATATCAATTGCTATCTAACCATGTCTTCTCTATCTTGTGCTTTAGAAGTTAATTTTTTGAATCCATATGTAAGACTTAAAATTTATTCTTCCTAGATTCCAACTTTTTAGATCCACCCCAGTGCTCAAGCTGGCCAAGATTCCTTTACGTTCTGACTTTCTCAGGAGTGCCACCATAACATTTTTGCTCATGACAGCTATTGTATGGTCCCTCTCTGACACTTAAAAACAGCTAATAAATTGCCTAAATCTAGAATTAGTCAAACAATTTTGCCAGGAACTTTCATACGTATTTTTCAAGTGTCTCTGTCTAGGTCCTCATCTAGCCAACACTATTTTCTCATTATCAGCCCAGCTTTTCATGGTTTCCAACGAAGGAGATGTTTGATTGCGTAGATGGAACATTCGGTTAAGATATGAGAGAACTGAATTTTAATCCTGAATGTGCTGTGTTACTTCAGGCAAGTTGTTTTACCTTTTTAGCCCTCAGTGTCCTTATCTGTCAACTAACTGGTGATGACCCCTAAAATGCTTCCCAGCTCTAACAGTCCGTGATTTTGCAAAATATTTCAATTAAACTCTTTGTTGTATATCAATTCTGTGCCTAGCAATAGAAATGATTTTCTCTTCCTTCCTTGTTTACACATTGAAACACCAGAGACAGTAGTCAGTAGATCACTGACTTTTATTAAGTGCTTATCACGTACCAGGCACAGGGCTAAGATGTGGAGATACAAAGGCAAAACAAAGAAACAAACAAAACCAAAATTAGTCCATGCTCTCGAGGAGCTCACAGTAGGGTGAACAGTGGTACAAGTAGCAGTCAACATTTATATAGCTCTTCACTAGATCACTGAATTTCAGAGTGGGACATCATCTGTATCATTTGATCAACTGATCAAACAACCCTCCACCCGCTCACCAAAAAGAATTCCTGCTCTGATGTATCTGACAAATGGTCATCCAACCTCTCCTTGCAGATCTTAACTGAGAGGGATCCCATGACCTCCTGAGACAATTAATCAATCATTCCATCAATCAACTGTCATTAGTGCCTGCCACACAGATGGCCTTGTCTACTAGAAATGAAGCACCCTGAGAAAAGCCCCGGAGACTGAGCAGCCTGCCTAGTTTAGCCTGGCAGTAGCTTCCAAGTGGCAAAATGACCTCAGTCCAATAGGTTCTGTCTACAAACCTGTCTAGTGGTGAGTTGCCTTAGCTACCTGGACCTCCCAGGTATGTGCGTCCCTTCTTTAAGACCATGCCCACTCTTCTCTTTGGATTCTGGGCATATTTGCGGGAGAATATGTCCCTGGTCTGGAGGGGAATGCTTTGTGACTACTATTCTTGCTATGGCTTTTAAGTAAATGTTTTTGCTGTTAAACTGAGTTTATTAGTTAATTATTCAGAGGAAGTATAACTGTGGAGGCTCTGGAGGATAGCCAACCACAGAGTTACTCCCAGGAGCCCCTCTGGGAACCCAGCCTGTAAATTTCAGTGTGAGTTGGAAGAGTGAACGCTGAGGAGATGTCACATATGTACATGTAAGAATATATGTATATATATGTGTGTGTGTTTATCATATATATATAATATATATATACACACATACATATACCTATATATATATACACATATATATACATTCTCAATCTAAAGAGCACCAAAATTTAAAGGTCATGTATATTTGAATTAATGATTTGAAGTATAATTATACAAAATGTTGGAACTGGTTCTAACCCAATGAAAGTGTGCATTGTGAATTCAAAAAATGTGATCTTCCCACAGGGTTCATTATCTGCACTAACGGGGACCTACTTTGTAACATAAACTTCATGTTGCAAAATACTTTGCTCATTACCTCATTTGATCCTCACAAAGACACTTTGAGGTTGAGATTGCTATTATCCTTATTTTCTGGATGAAGAAACTGAGGCTGAAAGAGGTTATATGATTTGCCTAGGATCACACTCAACTAGTAAGTCCCTTAGGCAGAATTCAAACAGAGGTCTTCATGGCTCCAGGTTCATCACTATCCACTGCACCATCTAGCTGCTTAAGGCAAGGCTTGATGAAGAGGTGGTATGGGAGCTTATCCTTGAAGGAAGGACAGAGTTCTGAAAGTCAGAGAGGGGATGGGGGAGTTCAATTCATTCCAAGCATGAGATCCTGCCTGCACTGTTCCCAATGGGGAAAGCAAGTTTGCCAAGGATTTCATGTGTTCAATGGCAAGGTTCTCAACATAGTTCTGTTTCTCTCGCTTTGTTCTGATCCTTTACTGAACAAAGCCAAGAGGAAGCAGGCATACTGCTTACATACAATGTAAGTTCTTCCCTTTAATTAGCTTAAACAGCTAAATATGAGGAATGGGCTTTCTGTTTTGGGGAAATATGCAGCCTAGGAATACTTTAACACCACTGGGAAGGACTTGTCGCTGCTGAGCTATAATATAAGGTGCTTTGATAAATTAAGCATTAAGGATCAGGGAAAAAAAGGTACCACATGATGGAGTGTTTGTCTTTTAAATGTTCTTAAATATCCTTTTAAAATATTATTTGTATAATATTTTTTGTTTTAGTACAGTTATATTTTTGATAAATGCCTGGAAAGTCACAGTTAAATATGAAGAATTTGAACACAGCTACCCCTTAAGCTCTCAGGCAAAATAGAAACCCCATGATTTGGACCAGGTGGCTGTGGATCATCACTACCACTTGTTGGAATTACGCCCAAATTACTAGAATAGCATTGAAGAGGGGAAAAAATCCCTTAAGTGTTGAAACTGCACAACTATTGGTATGCTGCATTTAAAGACTCCAGTCACTGAGTACTGCATGTAATTCAGAGTTGGGGCAGAATGAAAGGGAAATCAAAACATGAAATGAATTAAAGGATGAAGGAAGGTCTCTCTGTGTGGGACCATGGTCACTTTTTTGGGGGGGGTGGACTTGGAGGCAGGAAAGTAGGTAAAGTAATTTGAGGTAGATCAGAGTAGAAAGACAAAAAATGTGTTTGTGCTTAGTTCTCTAAGATTCAATTTCAAAAGAAGCCAAGGTAAAATATGTTCTATCTGCAGCTATTTTGCTGTTGTTGTAGTAAATGTTTTGGCATGGAGAGTTCTCCCATTGGAATTACTTTTTATCTTAAATTATTTATTATCTGGACCTCTCATTTGGGCACTTGGCAATTTATCTTATATGTATTATTTTGTGGTGTTGTATGTGCTTTGTGTCTTAGTATTAGCTCTTCAACACCTGGGGAACAAATTCTAGGTTTCATGTTTTATATCTTTCTTTTCTTTTCTTTTCTTTTATTTTATTTGTCCTTCTCTTGGACCTTGTTCTAGCATAGCTGAGAACATGATCTATCCATTCAAAGTTCATTCATTCACGCAACCAACAAACATATCAGAGTAAATAGTAGGCACTCAATGGAAACTTGTTGAAATACTGAACTGAAAAATAATTGTTATCTTCATTAGTAAAGTGACATGTCTCCCCCACTAGACTGAAACTCATCTTCTATTTTAGTCTTGCCTTCCTGCTTTGTAGTTTAGGCAGTGACTTTGTAGCCTGGGTAGCAATCCATAAAAAAGGGTTCTGTTATTCCTCCTCCAGGATTATGAACTTGTTACTTGTTATGACATCAGCATGAAAGTAAAAATTTTAGTGACTTTGTTTGTAGGTCAGGAATTCTTTAACACTCTATGTGACATTGACCTCTTTGGCTGTCCAGTAAAGTCCAAGGACCCTTTCTCTGAATAATATATAAAAATTTTTATAAAAAATCATGCTTAAAGGCAATTTCAGTGGGAGGTAAATGAAAAAAATTGTATTTATTTACCCTTCCAAGAACACAGACCTCCTGAAATCTATCCATGGACTATCAAATTAAGAGCCATTACTCTCAGATAAAATGCAAACTACTGTTTGATATTTAAAACCTCTTACAGTCCAATTCCAACATATATTTCTGGATTGATTTTGTATTTCTTTCTCTCCTGCCTTCTATGTTCCGACCAACCAATTCTACTTGTTCCTTATACATGACATTTATCTCACCTTCATGTGTTTGTATAGGAAGTCTCTCATACCTGCAATTTTGTCTTCCTCACTTCTATCTCTTGGGATCCCATTTATACTCTATTTAAGACCAAGCTCAAGACATTCATTCTTTAGGAAACTTTTCATGTTCCAATGGATGTTAATGCTTCCTTCCTCCTCTCCTAGCTCATTAATCTATATATGCTTTATGTATAGTTCATATTTTTCAGTGCATTAGATATCGTCTGTAGCTTGCTTCCCCACTTCAAAAGACCTTGATGGTCCTGGACTTGATCCTAATTCTCAAGGCATGAGTTTATCTCTCTGAATCTTTTCTGACTCTGGACTAAAACTCTAGGGAAATCTCCTGAGTGACTAAACTTAGGTCTAGGGTATCCCATGACTAATAGAGTCCCCTCCTGCCATAAAGGTGCTCAGGGTACAACAGACAACACTGAGTGTCAAGTATAGGCAGGGATGTGCTAGTGAATGTTTAACAACCAGATCTCTGAAAAAAAATTAGAATGACACTTTGTTTAACCTGCATTATTAATATTTTCTCCACCATTTTATTAAGTCTAGACAATCAATAAAAGCAATGTATCAATTTGTAACATTAGTTTGCTAGTTTCTGAGGTGTAATTGTCCTCTGATTTGTAACATTAGTTTGCCAGTTTTTAAGGTATAATTATTCCCACTGAAAATTTAACTTTAGCTTTCTCAAGTCAATTTGAGTTGACCCCAGCACATCCCTAAGTACAGGAAAATATCTCCTCCAGTAGAATGTGTGCTCCTTGAGGGAAGGGCCTATTCGCATTTCTGTATTCTTGGCACATAGCACAGTGCCTGGCACATAGTCAGCACTGAATAAGTTCTTACGGAATAGAATTGAATCCAGAAAGTATATATTAAACATTTATTTAAGTGACCCCTCTGGATCACCCCCCCCCCATAACTTTTAAAAATCCTCTAACCGACAGACACCACCACCTTTGTCTCGTCTTATCTTTTGAAGTGTTACGTATAAATGAACATTTAGAAAGAGAAAAAAATATATCGACCCTTTGACAGCACAGTAACAATCTAGAATGGCTGGTCACACCCAGGAGACAGTCCTGGGTTCCATCAGCATGCTGGGAAGATTTCTGCCCACACTTCCTAAAAATATGCTCCCCCACCCCCAGAAACTTCACATAAATGTTGAACAGCAGGGGAGATAATATGGAAGCCTTGGTGCTCCACAGGGGTTGGGGGAACATGAGTAATTGCCCATTACCTCTTGCTGGGCTCTTCCTCCCCAAGAATGAAGAGATCCATTGCAAAGCGGTACCACCCCAACCCCTGCTGGGGTCTGCAGCCTCAATTATAACACCTGGCAGCCTTCTTTGTGTTTTCCCTCTGCTCCAGCCCTTCCCTGTTGAGGAAATATTTTCTAATAAGCAATACAAAATTATTTCTTTTTAATAACTTTCTTGATAAATGTTTCATTCTCTTTGCTGGCTTCTTTTTATATTCTACTGGTATGTTTCTGCCCCTTTAGCTCTCACCTTATTATAAGATAACCTTGTTTGATGTTTCTCAGTGGCCTATAATGCCCTACAGAGACCAAAAACAGGTCCTGGGACCTTAAGATTGAGAACCATGTCTTCTCATCCCTTGCTGTGATGGCTTCATTCATTTGGGCCAGTGGGCCCATTCTTAGGTGTCGCCATCACTCATTTACTCTCCCTCCCTCCCTTTTATTTCTGGCTGTGTGGATATAAAGGTAGGGTTGGAAGTATTGGTTGGAGGAGGTCTGAGGACCAGGACGGCAGTAGACTTTGGGGGTGAGGCATGCCACTTGAACTATTTGAAGGTTGATTATGAGGGAGAAATAGCACACTTATTCTGCATGACTCTAGGAGACGGTGTTCCCATGTATGGAAGAATTTCCTTACAATTACACCTGTCTTCCCACCTTTTTTTTTTTTTTTTGAAAGCTGTCTCAATAAATGTTGAATTCTCTTTTCCTGGGATTCTCTCCAGGATAATAGAATCTCAGACCTGAAAGGGACCTCAATGGTCAGTGTAAAACCTCTACCTGAAAAGAATCATTCAAAAGTAGTGATCCAGTTTGAGCTTGGAGGGGAGGGGACCCCACCCCCTACCTGCTGTGGTAGGCCAGTGGACTTTGAGACAACTCCGGTTGTTAGAAAGTTTTCCCTATGCATTCTAAAGTGGACTCTGAAACTTCCACCCATTCCTGACTGCTCTCTAGGGGCAAGTAGAACACCCGAATCCCTCTTTTTAGGCTAGATCAGGCTGTATTGGAGAACTTGTAGAGGGGTTTCATGCTTTAGAAAATGGACCTTAGGATCCCCTCTAATTCTTTGATTTTTAAGATTCCTGCCCTCCACTTCCATTTACTTGGGACAAATAGGTGATTACCCTTGTGATCCAAAGCCTTTTAGGAACTTCATCTTAACATTTTATCACTATCAATATGAGCAGTATGCTGTACTTGGAGTCAGGAAAACCCGAATTCAAATCCCACCTTGGATACTTAAGTAGTTGTATGACCCTGGGCAAGTGACAACACTTCTGAGTGTCAGTTTCCTCATTTATGAAATGGGAATAGTAATAACTGTAACATTCACCTCATTGGGTTATGAGGACCAAATGAGATGACGCTTGTAAAGAACTTTGCAAAATTTCAAGTTGTATATCGGTTCTGGGTGTTATTTGAGAAATTGATGTCTTCTTGAGGAAAATAATGGGAGAGAGAAAGAGAGAGAGAGAGAGAGAGAGAGAGAGAGAGAGAGAGAGAGAGAGAGAGAGAGAGAGAGAGAGAGAGAGAGAGAGAATAAATGAATAATGTACAAATGTATGCATGTCTGTCTGTGGGGGAAAAAAAGCAGAGGGGAAGATTCCCTACTAGAAGAATCCCTTTCTGTCTTGCTGAAGATGTACAGCATGTCATAAGTGTTTTCTTTCCTTCCCTCCCCCACAATCCCTCTTCTCTCACTGTCACAAGTTACCTCTGCCTAGTGATGACTATTTTTTGTTGTTGTTGTCATTGGTGAGCTGACTGGCTGGTGGCATTAAAAACCTAGTGAATCAGAAATTGGGCTAGAGTCAGTTGCTTCATATTATTAACTCTAGGCATAGATTTCAATCCTAAGCTACCAATTCTAGCTAGTTCTCTGGTTTAATTTCTTTATAAGATTTCTTTCTCATACATAAAAGCTGGCAGGACACAGAGGTGCTGCTAGGAAAGATTGTAATGAAAAAAAATTGCCATTCACCTAGGATGTAAAATGCTTTCTCAAGGCAGTTCATTCTTAATTTCCTGTGTTCCATTGGTGGGAAGGATCTCTGGTGGAAAGCTAATATGAGCTATGCTATATTTCAAACAAACACTTTTTTTTTGGTTCTGAAGACAATTTTTTTTCTTTTTGCTTTCCATGTAATTAAACCAGCAAAAAAAAGTCAATGCCATTCTTATCCTTTGGAGGTGTGTGTTCCCTTTTTCCTTCTGATAAGAGGGAATATTTCCCCTCCCCCAGAGGATATGTCCAAACAGAGCTCTATGTAATGGGCAAGAACAAAGTTGGCAGTTGGTAATCTAATGGGAGAGGCTTTGGGAAGTCATGGATTGCTGGCAGTGAGACCAAAAATGTGCAAATGGTTTTACTGAAAATCAATACGCATTTGGGAAGTGATGCTCATTTTAGAATTCTTTTCAGTTTTGAGGAAGTTTTGTTTTGTTTTTGTTCAGATGAGGTCTATAGGGTGCCTTATATCCCTGAATCTTAGGGTTTTTTAAAAATATGTTTTTTGTTGTTGTGCTCATAGAAGTAGTGATTTAATCTTGAATTTATTTCACTTTTGGAGACAGAGAGTAGAGCTTCCATGAGAGAAGACAGCTCTTATGTACAAATGTGCCTCATGCCTTGGTATTTCAAGCAGGTTCCTGATTTCATCATTCTGTGCACTCCAATCCAATCAGAATTTACTATGTGCTCACTGGCATCACAAGCTCCTCTCCTTGATTTCTCATCTTATTTGAGTCTTCTGTAACTTAAAAAAAATCCTTCACAGAGTATCTAACCAATGAAGCAGAGGTCTTTGTGTTCTTTTAAAGTCTTGTGTAGTACCAATCTACAGCTTGGCTTGAATATCCCATTTACACTGTGTGACCTATCTTCTCTGGTTATATATATGTAAATATACATACATATACATACACACACATATATATACACATATATGTTTAAAAATGGCTTTTATGTTCCTTCTTGTGTACAAGTCATTATTGTGCCATGGTAGATAGGTTAGCATTTGGACTAGTGTTAGGTACCATCTACTTATGCCCAGTATGACATCCATTGCCTCATATGTTGCCCCATTACCCCATTAAGTTTATTTTTCTAAGAATAGTGAACTACATTTGGAGTCAAGGGAACCTGGTTTCAAAATGGTTCTATCATGGATTATCTGAATGATCTCAGGCAAGTAATTTGACCTTTCTGGGCCTCACCTGTAAAATAAAGGGAGTCAGACTAGATGACCTTTCAGGTCTCTTTATCATTATCTATGTTTAAGATAATTTCATATAACATCACTGGAAGGATATTAAAGAAATGTACTTTTGTGGCAAGAGGTAGTTTGTGATTATGGCAAGCAATGTTGCAAATATAATCTAGCCTGATCTTTTCCTCCCACTTAATTCTGGGTTCTTGTTGTCCATCTCTGGTGCCTGCCCAAGATGTACATATTGATTTAAACTGACAGGCTCCCTATCTCATATGTATGCTGTCTAGGCAAAATTTTTCATCCACTTAGGTGCTCCGAAGTGAATGATTAGAAAATTTTCTTTTGCATTCCTGTGGACTTTACTGAAGAGACTTTGTAGGGTACCAGGATTCGTTTCAAAGAATACAATATTATCTATGAATAAGAATCTTAGGAAAATTTTGTCTTCAGTGGGGAACTCTTCTTTTGTTTGGACTTTGTGTGGGATGTATTCCATGCTAGAATGCAAGCTCCTTAGGATGATGTGTTGTTTCACTCTTTGTATTTTATTCCCGGTGCCTAGCACAGCACTTGGCACATAGTAGGCATTTAAATTTTCATTTGTTTTTGTTGTTTAACACTGAAAGGTAGTGTCATATGGAGGATAGAGGGTTATCATTGGAGTAAAACTTGGGTTCCAGTTTTACCTGTGACACATATTATTTGTGTGACACTGGAACAGCCCCTTAAGCTCTCTATGTTCCCAGCCAACTCCCTAAGAAAGGCAGTTTAAACTTAGAATCTAAGAGGGAACTCATTTTTAAAAAAAAGTATTTTGATTACTGTTTCAACATATTTGGTTCCTTTTTTAATCCTATGTACTTTATTTTATGCATTTAAAAACATTATTCTCAGCATTGGAGTCGGGAGGACCTGAGTTCAAATTCAGCCCCAGACACTTACTAGCTATGTGGCCTTGGATAAGTCATTTAACCCTAATTGTCTCCCTTGTCCCCTGTGCCCAATCCTTAAAACATTATTCTGAGAAGGGGTCCATGGGCAAGATTAGATTGCCAGTGGGGTACATGTTACAAAAGTGGTCAAATCCCTTGCTCTGAGACTATAAGTTATATATGAATTTCTAATCAGCATCAGAGAAGGGAGTTTTCACAGTTGGAGTTACTGATCCTGTTGAAACCATAGTTCTGGTTGTTCTGTCTTCCTACCTCTATCTACTTCCTCCCTTTTTTCCATGATACAGGTGAAAGATATACGTTTTCATTTTTTCACCTTGCTTTATTTCAGTACTTATGGGAATCCTTTAAGAAAGCTATTGTCTCTGTGGCTGCATCTGTCATGAATTTGTAGAATTTTAATACACATGAAGAAGACATCTGTCTTCAAGGCTGAATTGTGTTCTACTGAGTCAAGAGAATTTTAAAAGCCACTAAACAATACATATAACATTCATATTTTCTGCATCTCTCAGTTGGTTGTGTGGTTGTAAACATGTGGTTTGCTAAAGAAAATTATCAGCAAAAGCTGATCTGTTCCCTTCTGGGTTTTTTTCTGGGTTTTTTTTGGTGAAATGAATGTGCTTTGGGACAGTTCTATTAAATAAGCAACTATTAGGCACCTGTTGTGTCTCGGGCAATTTCATACAAATGAAAAATAGTTCCTACCCTCTGGGAACTTATCTTTTATAGTTTTCTATTAGTGTTTCTTTTTGTTTGTTGGGCAAAGATCGCAGTTAGTTGACTCAGTGCTGGCATATTTTCCCTGTTATCCCTCCTCTTTCCATTTAAGTAACTGGAGACAATAAAGCATGTTATCTTCCAGGGATCTGCCAGGTGAAGGGGAGGGCTGGTAACCTCTGAAGAAGTCAGGGAAGGGCCTTTGGAGGCAGAGAAAGTGGGAACACCTACCACTGAACAGGAAGGCTCAGGAGACATTTTTGTGTGCATCTTACACTAGGCTGATGATGCTGGAGTACTGGAGAGGTGTCAAACACAGGGCCTTATAGGTCTTATGTGGCCCCTAATACTCCTAAGTGCTGCCAGAACCAGATTAAAATGTAATTGGAAGATATTTAGGAAAAAATATAATAAAACATAGGAAATGTTAATATGTGGGGCAACTAAGTGACACAGTGGATAGAATGCTGGGCCAGAGTCAGAAAGACTCACATCTTGAGTTCAAATCTGGCCTCAGACCCTGGGCAAATCACTTAAACTTGCTTGTCTCAGGTTCCTTATCTATAAAATGAGCTGGAGAAGAAAATGACAAATCACACTAGTATCTTTGCCAAGAAAATCCCAAATAGGGTCACAGAGTAGGACACAACTGAAATGACTCAACACCAAAATGTTAATATGTAGTTCACTAGATCGATATGAGGCCTGTAGGGATCCTTCTATACTTTTATGTGGCCCTGTTTCTATTTAAGCTTGACATTACTTGTCTATAAGAGCTGACCAGCAGTACTGAGAGATCATGAACTTGGTGTTGTGCTAGTGGAAGGAGGGAGGTAGGGAGAGAGAGAGAAAGAGAGGGAGAGAGAGAAAGAGAGAGGGGGGGGGAGGGAGAGAGAAGAGGGAGAGGGACGAAAGTGGGGTCATGAATCTTCTCTTTTTTTCCATTCTTTTCTACCAGCAAGAGAAGTATGCCAAAAATATCACTTGGTAACCAAAGTTTTGATGCTAAACCTTTCTACACTTAGCTAGTAGACCTCAGCCAATAGACACATAGCATATCATTGGTCTTGTGCTTCCTGGAGGCTTGTCAGCTTGTTAAAATCTGCCAAAGCTTGTGTCCTGCTGCCATAGGTTTAGAGGCTGGCATAGCAGGCATGGCATTGGAAGAGGATTTTTGCAGAAAAATTTTTTCTCCCATAATAACCGAGGCGGGGGGGGGGGGGGGAGAATCTGGGCAGATGTTGGAAGAATTTCTGTATTTTTTTGCTTGTCCTCAGAATAATTTTGTAGTAAAATAAAAAATATAAACTTTAAAAAAATCCCCTAGTTCTGGATAGTTTGGCTCAGTGTGCAAGAAGGGTCTAAGTGCTCATATCAATTTAGAGAGTGTTTTTGGGAGTCGAAGTTAAATCTAGTGTCATTATAAATATAATTGCTAAGATCATTAATTTAGGCATTCATCAAGCAATCATTTGTTGAGCATCTACTATAGGCTTAAGGGACCAGAAAGATTTTAATTAGTATCAATTTTCCTTAAAAATGATCTTTCATCCTACTTTCATCTAAGAGTGTGTGTGTGTGTGTGTATGTGTGTGTGTGCGTGTGTGTGTGCGATTTACTGATGGTGTGCCATCCTATGAAGAGGATCAGGGTCATTTGTAATGACTTCATCTGATTTGTACAGATTTCAATGAATTACAACTTCTTTCCTATGTAGAGAAAACAGACATATCCCCATAAATTTCCATCAATCCTAAAAAAAGCTTTAACCTTCGCCTTAAACTTTGAGAAGGCATAAATCTGAACAAAGAGGCATATGTGAGGATAACAGTGTCACCACAAGGTTTTAATGAAATAGGGCTTAAGGAGAGGGGTATGATGGAGAAGACAGAAGACAGAGAAATGCTTCCTTTCTTAATGAAAGGCTATCTATCTATCTATCTATCTATCTATCTATCTATCTATCTATCTATCTATCTATCTATTTATCTTAATCTCTTAATTTTTCTCTTATCTTTCACTATCTAGGTATCTATCATCCCTTTCTTTCCCAATTTCTCTCAATCTTTCTATCTCTCCCCTCCCCCTTCCCTTCTCCCTCTCCCCCTTTCTCTATCACTGTCTCTCTCTGTCTCTCTGTCTCTGTCTTTCTCTCTCTCTCCCCCGCACCCTCCCCACCCCCAGTCTCTGTCTGTCTGTCATCCATCTTATCACAGCCCATCCAACCATCTACTAGGAAACCCAGTCCTACCTGAGTATCTTCTGCCTCAGGCACTACCTAGCTGTTTCACCTTGACAAATCACTAAACCTTCCTGAGCCTCAGTTTGCCCCTCTGCAAAAATTGGGATAATAGTATCACTGGGTTGATGTGAGAGCCAAGGGAGATAATAATAATAGCTAATATTTATATAGCATTTTGAGGTTTTCAAAGCACTTTACAGAAAATCTCATTTGAGCCCCATATTTTCTCTCCCATGAAGTAGGTATTATTTGTCCCAACTGCTTAACTGCCTAGATAACATATGTAAAGTGTTTTGCAAACCTTAAAACACCATGCCAGTGGTGGGTAGGGGTGTTCTTGAGCAAATCTTTTGCTAAGCCTTTCAATTTCCCCAAATTAAAACCCACCTCAGGTGCAAAAATGGTGGCATTGACCTCTTAAGCAGAATGAATCATTTTTTGACATACTCTTCTCCTTGCTGCCCTGTAACTGTCCAGTCACACCATTTTCTCATCTATAATGCTGGCCCTTTAAACATCCCCTGAACTGTAGACAATCCCAATTGAGTGCCAAGTCCCTGAATTTCCACACTCTGAAAGAAAAATATATTAGTTTAGAGCCTCATCATTCTATACTGTAACTTATACATTGTCTTCACAATTTAATTATGGGATAATTAGGATTATCTATTTAATTTGATCAGAACTTCTGGAATTAAATCATCTTATATTAAAAAAAAATCCTTTAAAATTTGATCTTCTAAGAAAAGATTATTGAAATGCCAATCAAATAGCTAGAGAAAGCCACCATTAAATAAGGAGACATTTTCTGACCTAACTATCGCAAAAGGAAGAAGATGAACATGAGAGAATGTTCTGCTTTTATAAAATAGCAGGTTTTCCAAATATTGTCTGCATTCCCCAGGTCATTGTGATGGTGTTTTTAAAGGTAATATTGAGGATCATGATAATGATGTCATAATTTATTTAGCTACTTAAAATCTGCAAAAGTACTTTACTTATATATATCATCTCCTTTGATCTTCACAACAGCCCTTTGAGATTGGTACTACTAGTGGGCCTTCCCTTTTTAGAGTTGAGGAAGCTGGGCTCATAGAGATTAAATGACTCGCTCAGTTTCACACAACCTCTAGGGTCTTGAGGTAGGACTTGAACTTGGATCTTCTTGACAGCAAGTCTAACACACCTTGCCGTCTTTTTGGTGATCTAGCAATTGGTTTCCTGAGATAGTTTTGCTTTTCAGCAGACCATGTTGACATTTTTGTTTCTATCATGAATTGTTATGAACAAGGTTTAACAACAACAAAATAAAAACAACGCAGGCCCTAGAATGGAACACTTTTAGCCTCATTTCTTCAATGTCTTGGGATGATTTGTTTGGGCAGTGACAATATGGAACAGATGGAACATGGCGGTTTTGCTAGATCTGCTGCCCACCTTAACCAGGCTCTAACCTGAACAAATCTGAGAATCACTGAACTCTGCAAACTTTGAGGATATTCACGTGATCTTGCAATAGTCCACAAATTACTCAACAAACATTTATTAAGTATTTGCTATGTACTAAGCTTTGTGCTAAGTGCTTGGGATGAAAAAAAAAAGACAAGCTCAGAAGAGTTCACCTTAAGCAATATACATTCTAATGGGGTAAGATAACATAAGAGGAGGGGCTAGAAAATGGGTGATGGGTGGAAGAAAGATACCTGCCTTTGAGATGAACCTGCTGGTTAGGAGGTAGAAAAGTCCAGAGAGTAAGAAGTAGAGCTAAGACTGCAGTGAGTGCAACCTGGGAGCCTTATGAAATGGTAATCTGGGCCAAGACTCACCATTCAGAAGAGTGGGACCCAGGGTAGAAGCATTTCAAGGGAGAGAGAGCAGGAGTCCAGGGAAGGATGAAAGAAGTCCAGCTAGGGGCAAGTGGAGCCAGGGGTGAAGTGAGCTTGGCCTGAGGGAGGTTAGGCTAAAGCTGACCTCATTCTCTTGTTGCCTCACCTCCAGTTTTCCCAGTGTCCTTGTTTTCGTCTTTTCAGTGCTTTCAGTGAGTGTAAATGAAAACAAAAGGTCAGCAGGAAAGCAAATGTGGTTGTTCTTGTCCTGGACTGTTATGGATTTGGTTCTGAGGAAGATATGGACATGTACAACCTGAATTCTTTAAGGCCATAGACTTTTAGCTTTTTTTTTTTTTTTTTTAAAGTTCCTAGGTCTTGCAAACTATGTTAGCTCTTCCAGGTTACCCAGGCTTTAACACTTGAACTCATCTCATCTAAGACTCTCTCACCCACTCTATCCAGTCACTTGTCTAGTCTTATTTCTACCTCCATGACATATTTAATGCCTATTGCTTTTTTCTCCACTCACATGCAAGTTTAGACCTTACCTCCTTCACTTTTGCAAAAAATCTGATTGGTCTTGCTCATTCACTGTTCGTCTCTTCTTTGGTAGCACAGAGCCACTGAAATAATTTTCCTGTGGCACAGGTCTGACCAGCTCTAAATCCTGTGATCTGCCTATTAAAATCTCCCTTCAGGTGGCATTTCTCTCATGGAACCTTGCTTTTGTCACTTCACTAAAAGTGATTTTTCCTTAAATTTTCAGGGATGTTGTCTACCAGAGATGTGGAACTTGAGGCAGGTGGCATCACTCCCAATTCTGGGAAACCAGACTGAAATGTAATTAGAAAATATTTAACAAAATAAATAAAAATTAAATATAATATAGATAAGGGTAAATTGTGGTTTTCTGAATTTCTATTTGAGTTTGACACCATTGGTGAGATCATGGGTTTGTTCTTATCACATTTTGTCCTATATGTACATATTTCTCCTGTGCTAGCTTATAAACTCCTCCAGGGTTGGGACATTTTCAGTTTTATTTTTTAATTCTCACCAGCTAGTACAATGCCTTGCTGATATGTAGCAGGCAGGATCAATAAGTTTTTGCTAAATTGAGTTGACTAATGTGACATAATCTTGGGATAATAGGAAGAAGGCTGGCTTTGGACTCAGAAAAACCTGGGTTCAAGTCCCCTCTGACTCATAATGACTTTGTGACCCTGGGTTAATCACTTAACTTACCCTACAAAACTCTCTAAGACTGAGTTTTAGTCCAGTTGCCAGTCTGCTTCGGAGAGGCAAATTTCCAAACTTGGAGTGCTTTATCTTGAAGTAATCACAGGGCTAGGCTAAAACCAAAATAAAAAAACCAACAACATCCTGCTGCTTATTTAAAAGTTTCTTGTTTTATTGGAGGGCTGAAATGAAGAACTTTGAATTGAATCCTACTGAGGTTTTTTGATTAATGAATAGTACTCTGGACTTGGAATAAGAAAGAACTGAGTTCAAGTCATCCCTCTGACACTTAATAGCTTTGTGATCATAGGCAAGCCACTCTGAACCTCTGTTTCTTCATCTGTTTACTGGAGACAATAATAACTGTATCATATACCTCACATGGGGTTATTGTGTCAAACGAGATAATATATGTTTATGACTTTGCAAACCATAAATAGTTACATGAATGTCATGCTGTAATATAGTTGTTAATCTTCTTCCCAGGAAATTTGCCTCACCTCAGTTTACCGATGCTGGTAAGATATGTTGGCATTGTTGGCTTAGAGAAATGTCTACTTATATGTAAGTGAAACAAGATCTAATGCTAATAGTTGTGACAATAATTATAATTGACATTTATATAACACTTGAAGATTTGCAAAGGGTTTTACATACATTATCTCATTTGAGGCTCATAGCCATCCTCTGAGGTAGGTGCTATTATTATCATCCATATTTTTACAGATGAGGAAACTGAGGTAAACAGAGGCTAAGTGAGCTGTCCAGAGTAATCTGATATGTTACAGTGAAAAGAGCACTGAATTTGTAATCACGGGACCTGAGTTCACATCTTGCCTCTGTTGGTTTTTTACCTGGCACGACTTTGCACAACCACTTAATTTCTCTCTAGGCCTTGGTTGGACTAGATGAATTCGAAGGTTAAAATTGATGATCCTATGTTACAGGGATGAGATTTGAGCCTGTCTGCCAGAATACATAAAATATGTATTCTACCAAATCAATTGGCATTGATTATGGCTGATTAAAAAACACAGTATTTTGGAATACATAACATATTGTGTTTTCCTTAAACATAGAGACAACCAATACTTTATTTAATAATAGCACTGAGACGATGCTCAAGGTCACTGATTGTACCCTGCTAAGGCTCAGCTTTGGATCACTTCCACCAAACATGCTTTTCATTCTCCTATGTACCTGTTTCTGAACAAAAGTAGAGGAAATCATGTATCTGTGATGGTTGGATCCACCACAGCCTTCAATCCCTTCTTCTCAGTTCTTTCCCAGGGCATCACCTCTGCACTGCCTACACTCTCTTCCATTACTCATCTTGACTCTGGTTAATCAGTTCAGTTCTATACTATCTTCTTTTTCTAAGGGCATCTGGGTAGTACAGTGGATAGAATGCTGAGTCTGGAATCAGGAAGACTCATCTTCTTGAGTTCAAATCTGGCTTCAGATACTAGCCATGTGACCCTGAGCAAGTCACTTAATCCTGTTCACCTCAGTTTCCTCATCTGTAAAATGAGCTGGAGAAGGAAATGGTAAATCACTCCAGTATCTTTGCCCAAAACCCCCAAATGGGATTACAAGGATCCTGAAACAACTGAACAACAAAAGTTTTTTTCTCAAGTCCCTAGCCTTCTTGTTCAATTGCCAATCTTGCCTTGCCAAGTTTCAGCCTTAGATTAGTCTCACTGTCCATTTCCTTTGCTCCTTTTTACATATTGATAATGAATCTGGAGAAAATGACAAAACTTTTCTCAACAGATCCACTATAATTTTATATTACATAATCTCAACTGGGTCCTCACTTCAGCAAGGCAGTTCTTTTTTACCAAAAGACTTGCTAGTCTCCTTACCATAGAGAATTTGCCAAACCTCTTCATTCCTCCTCAAATCTGCTATGGCTCCCCATTTCTCTGCTTTCTTGGTTAAGAACTGTACTTCATATTTTACTGAAAAAATTGAATCCACTTGCTGAGAACTTTCTCTTTTCCTCTCCTTATCTCACACTATCAAGATGCCTTCTGCCATCATCTCTTCCACCTCTGTCTCATATGATAAAATGACACTTCTGTTTGCCAAAGGGAACTCCTCTAAATGTACAAGTCATCGCATTCCATCTCATCTTCTCTAGCAAATGGTTCTTTCTAGCAATTGTCCCCACCACCTCACTTATCTTCAGTCTCTCCTGGTCATACTGACTCCTTCCCTATGCCTACAAACATGCCTATGTGTCCCTTAGTTGATCTTACCATTCTCACTATTGTAGTATGTCTCTCCTGCCTTTTGTGGCTAAACCAGAGAAGTTATCTAAAATAAGTGCCTTCATTTCCTTTCATCTCACTTTCTTCTTAATTCTCTACATTCAAGTGACACTGCTCTCTATAAATTACTAATGATCTCTTAGTTGCTAAGTCTATTGGCCTTTTCTCAATCCTCATCTTTCTGGTTCTCTGTTGCCTTTGAAACTGCCTTATCAGTCTCTTCACCATGATACTCTCTTTTATCTAGGTTTGCATGGGGTGGGGGGGCATCTCCAGTCATCCTGATCTTTATCCCCCCACTGGAGCCAGATGGTTCCAGAGGGTGAAGCTGGTGACTTTGCACAACTCTCCCTCCCTTAAATCCAATTCACTTGCAAGTCAAGGCATCACCTTCCCGATACTACAGTCTTCTTCGAGAAACAAAAGACAAACAACAGCATGTCTAGGTTTTTGTGGCACTCCTCTTTGCTGTGTTGACTTCTCCTTGGAGCTCTTCTCAGTCTCCTTTGCTGCATCACTCACTGTAGGTGGTCTACAATGCCCTACTCTGGGTCATCTTCTATCTTCCCTTCTTGGTGATTTCATTAACTTTCATGGATTCAATTATCTCTCCACTGATTATTTACAAATCTACTTATCCAGCCTTCACCTCTCTGATGACCTCCAATCTTGCATTTTCTCCCTATTGGACATTTCAAACTGGTTGTCAGATAGACATTTTTAACTCAAAATGTCCAAAACAAAGCTCTTTCCTTTAAATCCTTCCTCTCTTCCTACCTTCCCTATTACCATTAGGGATACCACTAACTTCCTTGTCACCCAGTCTTGAAACCCCATATCATTTTAGATTTATCAGTCTTCCCCATCCTCCATATCTAATTCATTACAAAGACTTGTTGATTTTCACCATTGTAAGATATCTTGCATATGTTCCCCTTCTCTATGATATAGACCTTTATCACCTCATACCTAAATTATTGCAGTCACCTGCTGATCGGTCTCCCTGACACAAGTTTCTCCCTACGATAGTCCATTCTCTACTCAGATGTCAAAATGAACTTCTTAAAGTCCAGATCTGACTATGTCACATCCCATTCCCTTAACCCCTAATCAATAAACTCCAGTGGCTCCCTCCAAGATCAAATATTTGTTTTTTTCCCCTTTGTTTGGCATTCAAAGCCTTTCATAACACACCTCCCCACCTTTTCAGTCTTCTTATATTTACCCCCTCTGTCCATTATACTCTGCAATCCAGTGACACTAGGGTCCTTGCTGTTCCTCAAACAAGATTCATCTCTGGATTCTGGGTATTTTCACTTGTTTTCTACCATGCCTGGAATTCTCTCTCTCCTTGTCTCTGCTTCCTGACTTCCCTTATACATACATACATACACATATATGTTATATATGTACATATGTTATCTCTCCAGTTAGACTGTGAGCTCCTTGAGATTAGGGACTGTCTTTTGCCTTTCTTTGTATCTCCAATACTTAGCACAGTGCCTGACACAAAGCAGGAATTCAATAAATATTGATTGATGGGATACTCAGAGTAGCAACTCTGATCAAGCCACCAGGTAGTAGTCCATATTTGACCCGTTCCAGCTCACTTCCCCAGAGTATGTGGAAGCAGGTCCTAGATTCCAGTCTTGAGCATTTTATTTAAGTACCAACTACATGGTCTTATTCCATAGTTCCTCTAGTTGCTTTCTCTGGGTTTCTGAGTTCCATATTCCCCCCCTTCACCTCTCCTTCCCCTCCTCCCTCCTGAAGATGGCAAGCAATCTGATATAGGCTATACATGTACAATCATATTAAACATATTTTCTCTGAGTTTCTGTATAGGGCAGGGGTTCTTAATCTGGGGTCTTTGAACTTAAAAAATGTTTTAATAACTAGCTTTCAATAGAATTGGATTTTTTTAGTGATCCTGTGTATTTAAAACATTATTCTGAGAATAGGTCCAGAATGCCACAGAGGTCTAAAAATGCTACAGAGGACACAAAAAAGGTTAAGAATCCCTGACCTAGGGTATGACTATGCAACAATAGTTTATAATTTATCAAATGCTTCTAGCCCCTCCTCCTACACATTTTTAATCTTGTTCCTAATATCATGTGATTTCCAAGGATTACTTACTCAGATGTAAATTTAACGAACTCTTATGATGAAAAAAATGAACAACGTCTACTTTAAAGTTTCAAAGCCATAGGAAATTCCAGTCGCTCATCCTTCTGCGCTTGGTTTTCCCTAGATGAGCCCAAACACTCTTTGGTACGGGTCACTCCCTAAGGTTTTGTTCTCAAAGCAAAGGGGTGCCAGGAGGTCTGTAGCCGAATGTCAAATTTTTGTTTACCTAAAATACTATTTTAAGGAGAACTCAAATGAGGCTAGTTGATCAGAAGAAACGATACAAAGACACTCTATAGGTCTGTCTGAAGAACCTTAGTATGGATTGTGCGACATGGGAGATGCTAGCACAGGACCACACAGCATGATATGCCCACATCAAAGAAGGCACTATGGTCTGTGAACAAAGCAAGATCATAGTGGCCCCAAAGGAAACTTGAGAGGCACGAAGTTAGAGACATCTCCATCCCAAATGTTTGTATGGGCTATTTGTGTCTGACTTGTGGTAGAGCCTTTGGAGTTCATATTGGACTGATCAGCCACAGTTGAACGCACTGTACCTTGATCCCAACATTAGGATGTCATTGGTCCTCTTTGAGGAAGAAGGATGGACAGCAGTCTCAGCTCACCACGACTCTTTTTCCTCTAGCTTGAGCTATAATTCCTGGGCTCTTCAATGTCATTCTAGCTGCCAACAAGGAAACCGCTGCTGGATACCTCAAGGGCTGGCCTCTGGAGAGCCTGTAATCAGGTGCTGCATTTGTCATCTCTCACAGGGGTCCACAGTGTTTCTTCAACAACCTCCTGTCCTTTCTGTAAAGCACAGAGACTTGTCAAATTTGTTGTTGTTTTGTCATTTCAGTCATGTCTGATTCTCTTTAACCCCATTTGGGGTTTTCTTGACAAAGACATCAAAGTGCTTGCCATTTCCTTTTCCAGATCATTTTTCCAGATGAGAAAACTGAGTGAAACAGGGTTAAGTGAGTTATCCAGGGTCACAACACTAGTAAGTGTCTGAGGCCAAATTTGAATTCAGGTCTTCCTGACTCTGGGCAGTTAGCTCTACCTAACTGCCCCTCGACAAATATTCCCCTCACAACATAACATTTGAATGACCCTAGGCAGCTTCTTTTGCAAGAACTACCTTGGGTAATCACCTCTACACTGATGCATTTTTAGGGTTGTGGTCTCCCATGCCAGGAGTTCCCTATATTGAATAAACCACAGATCTCTTGAGTGTCTTAGTAACATACCAGGCATCTCAAATCCTGTTAGCCAGCCAATCAGAAAGCATTTGTTGAACTGCAAATGTGAGTAGAGATTTGAGTAGTTTTGGTGCTATAGGGAACCAGTGTGGTGAAAGATTATTTGCAAAAGAAAGAGAAGACTTGTTGGATGTTTCCCAAGAACAGCTAGTTTAGTTGAGAAGTCAGACCACATGCACGAAATAATTGAAGAAACCCTTTTTAGAACAATATACCACTAAGTAAACATTAATTCAATAACCATTTATTAATTATCTGCTATGTGCCTGGCAAGGTCTAAAACAAAACAGCCCCCGCAGCTAAACGGCATAGTGGATAGGACTCTGAGCAAGTCCACTGTCTGACTCCATTTCTTCATCTGTAAAAGAGGGATGATAATGACATCTGCTTCTAGGATTATAAAAACTAAAGGAGATAAAGTGCTTTGCAAACTTAAAAGCACTATATAAATGTTAGCTATTATTATTTGTTGAAAACAATAATACATATTTGTAAATACAAAATGAGCATAGGTAGGTAGTATGGTATAGCACTGGGTCTGGAGTCTGGGACCCCCGAGTTCAAGTGTGACCTCAGACACTTACAAGCTACGTGAGCCTAGGCAAGTCATTTAACTCTGTTTGCCCCAGTTTCCTCATCTGTAAAGTAATCTAGAGAAGGAAATGGCAAACCACACCAGTATGTTTGTCAAGAAAACCACAGATGAGGTCACAAAGTCTGTCTACCATGCCATATTGTCCTAAACAATAAACAAATACACAAATAAAGAGTGAAGTCTTACAAAAAACCCTTAATGGTTAACAGAGTAGCACCAAATAAACTATATAAAACAACATGACTCAAACCACTGAACAACAATCAACACAAAATAAATGTGATATAATTTTGTGAACCTTGGTGACTGGTAAATATCAGAAAAGATTCTGTGTCTGGCAAAGACTCATTATTTCACCAATTCAGCCTACCTATGGAAAAATGTTTACTGGGCAAATGTTAGGGATAGGGTTAGAGATTGGACTTAAAATTTCATAAGTATAAGGAAATCCCTAGTGAGAAATCTCCCTCTACAGATATAACTCAGAATCTCCTTGGCAGTATAGAGCCTTAGCTTGTTACCTGGAGCACTGAGAGGGTAAATACCTAACCCAGAGTCACAGAGACCACTGATGTCACAGGTATCTATCCAATATGGCAAGTCGCTTCTATGAAAATATTACCAGAGAATTCTTTTCAAAATCATTTTTATCAATACTTGCTTTCATCTTAGTGTGCTAATTACATATGATTCTTATCTATACATCCAAGAAAATCTGTTAGGATACTTTCCTTGACACCATTCTACTATTTACCTTGTTTAATCTGACATATATATTAACTGAGTACCTATTATGTGCCTAGCATGGCACTTCCCTGATGGGGAAGTAAATTCAGGCTGGAGGGGTGAGTAGGGGGAGGCACAATCTGGTGGAAAGAAATCAAATGGCTGCTAAATGTTGGAGTCAGAAGGCTCCTTGGCAGGACAGTGTCTGATTGGTTTGTGATTTTTGGATGCTCTTAAGCTCTTGCTAGTGAATGGCTTGCAGCGGATTTCCTTTCCTGAAGCTGGGGCTTATTTCTTGTTTGTCATGAATCAGACTTGTCTAGGTAACAACAATCTCCTCAGCACTCAACCTGGCTTGTCTATATATTTTATCGATGTATGTTTTATCAATGCTTGACCTTAGAGGTGATATTGCCTCCTGACAGGGCAGCTGCTCTTCTTTCCTTTGTTTGCTATTCAGTTGGGAGCGAGGATTTCATTCCATCCCAGGGGTCTCGGATTTTGACCTGTGGCCTAAAGGGGGGGGTTACTACTTTGTTGGCCACAGTACACTAAAATTTTATTAGTGTATGGAATAGAGAAAAACCGGCCTCCGATCCCTGCTTTTCAATTTGTGCCAGTACACATTAATTTCACCATTTCCCTGGTCCTTAGTCATTTTCTGGGCCTTGAGTTTAGGTCTACCACTCTAACCCACATTAGAGTTGTCTTGGCTTCTAAAAGCTGCAATTTTCCTGGGGTAGCCATTGTGATAGAGCACTTTTCCCGAATTTTCAGTTTCTTAGATTCTTGGAATTCGAACAACATTTTTCTTCTTGCCATGTGCTGAGGATGGTTATACCTGTTCACTCATGAAATAACTGATTAGACTTTTCCTGGTCTATTCAGGATTTTGACTGAATTTGAAATCCTGTTACTCAGAATCAATTAATGACTTTATTTTTTTAACAAGCCTTTTAAAACAACCTCTGAAATAACTAAATGATATTAAGAATGTTCTAATAAATTAGGATTTTAAATCACTCAGGAAAGAGGATCACACCTCCTGTCATATGTAGCTGCTGGGAAACCCATATTGGATAGGGGATACCAATACCCATATTGATTAAATTCAATCTAATAAAGTTCTACATGTATAACCTATATCAAATTGCTTGCCTCCTCAACAAGGGGGGCCGGGAGGGAGAGAATTTGGAACTATGAATTTTAAAAACAAATGTTAAAGATTGCTTTTACATGTGATTGGGGAAGATAAAATGCTAAATAAGATCCTCCCCCTCCCCGCAAAAAAGAAAGTTCTGTGTGTTATGTAGGGCAATGGTGATACAAAGACCAATCATACAAAGAAAAATGAAATAATTCCTGTCCTCCAGGAGCTTCTATTCAACTACAGGGATATTATATAACATCTATATAGATTAAATAACTACAAACTAATTTAAGGAGAGAGCGAGAGAGAGAGAGAGAGAGAGAGAGAGAGAGAGAGAGAGAGAGAGAACATGCGATCATGCACAGGCTGGAGTGGGGGTGGGGGTGGGGGAACTTAAGGAAAGATAACTCATAGAAGAAGAACTAAATCTGTAGAGGAAGCCAAGGAGGTGGAATAGAACAGGGAGAACAGTTCAGGTATGGGGGATACTTTGTGCAAACACATGGAGATTGAATATGGAATGTTATGTACAGGTAACAGAAAGTAGGTCTTTTTAGTTGGAATATAGAGCGTGTGAATGGGAATGATATGAAATAAGTATAAATCAGATTTGGGGGAGCCATATTGAGATTCTCATTTTTTATCATGAAGGTGATAAAGAAGCACTGATGATTTTTAAGCTGGGAAGTGACATGATTAAATTTGGCAGCTGTATAAAGAATGGATTAAAAAAAAAGACTCGAAGCCTGGAGATCTGTTGGGACTATTGGAATAGTTCAGGTGAGATGAAATGAAGGCATTATATAGGGAAGGAGTCAGGTGAATGGAGCAAAGGTTGTAATACCCATTGTGGGAGACAGAATAAACTTGACTTGGTAACTTATTGGGTGTGTAAGGCAAGGACACATGAGTGACTGGATGGTTGGTGATAAATAGGGTAAATAGGTAAAGAGAAGCTTAAAGAAGGAAAAGCTTCATGGGGAGAAAATAATGAACTCTGTTTCATATATATTGAGTTCCAGGCACTAATAGGACATCCCAGGGGAAGTTTCCAAGAGGCCTTTGGAAATTTGGGATTGAAGTTCAGGAGACTAAATAGGATTGGATATATAGTTTTGAGGCTCACTTGCATAGAGATGAAAAGTGCAACTTTTGGGGCTAATGGGATTAATGAGAGTGGGACATCCACATTTAGAGGATGTAAGACCTAACCAGCAAAGAAAGCAGAGAAGAGGTTTGGGAGTGTGCTTGTGAATGTTTGACAACCAACTCTCTGAAAAAAAAGTATGCAGGATATAATTTAAAGTTCAATCTGTATTATCAACCTTTTTTGCATCAATTTCTGAAGTTTAGACAATTAATTGATTTCTAAGATGTAAATGCTTGTGCTGCAAATTTAACAGTTGGCTTTTTTGTGCCAGTGCAAGTCATCTCCAGCCCACCACTGGAGAGATTAGACAGTTTATGAGTAGAAGCAAAAGAAATTATTGCTATGTAAACCATAACAGAGAGTATGTAGGAACACAGGAATGTAAAAGGCTACTGAGAAATCAAGAAGGATAGACTGAAGATACAGCTGGATTTAGCAGTGAAAGGATTTCAAAATGAACACATCAAAGTTCTTAGTTTATGGGACCTGTCTTCTTGCAAAGTCTTACTCTAATGCATAGTTGAAGTATCCTCCAAATGTGAAAAAAAACCCCCAAAACAGAAAACATACAGTGCATGGGGCATATCCTCTAAGGAATCTTTTATAGATTGACATGAATAAGAAATGCATGAGATGAGAAGGTATGGATTGGTTGTGATCATCCCTGATTGATGTAGTAGCTACACTGGTTAAATTATAGATTCATTCATGTGTTTGGGGTATGAAAGACTGTGTAATGGAAGCTGGCTACATCCATGAGTGCTCCAGGCTATGTCATTTTGGAGAGAAGGTGGGGTAGGAACAGCTTTACATGGTTTGATAATATTTTCAGTACTTTTAACCATAGACTATAGAAGTTCCCTTAGGTTTGATTGAAGTATGCATATTGTGGTTTGTTTATAATGGAAAGATTTCCTCTCTCTCTCTCTCTCTCTCTCTCTCTCTCTCTCCTCTCCCCCTCTTCTCTCCCTCCTTCTCAGCAAAAAAAGTGCTGGGTTTAGAATTAGAGGAGATGGATTTGAATTTTTACTCTCCTACTTACTACCTACAGGATCTTGGGCAAATCATTGGGGCCACAATTTCCTTATCTGTAAAATGAGAAATTGGATTAGAATACTTCTAATGTCCTTTTCAGCTGTAGATCTACGGTCTTGTATTGATAATGCATTTTTGCTTGTTGTTAATATAATTTTGCTTCTTAATGGGAAGATCTTTCCCATCCATTAGTGAGCCTGGGAAGATCTATAGGAAGGCCCACATCTTTTGTTAATGAGACACTGATTCTCAAGGGTTGTAATGTTCTCTGGCTCTGATAAATGTGTAAGTACGCTGAGGTGAGGTTTTACTTTGGGGCTTACTGGTGGAAGTGTTTTGGTTGGCCAGATGAAACTCTGGGCAGCTGTTAAGGAGCCCCCTGACTTTGAAAACCCAGAATTTGGTGCTTCTCTCTCTGTAACTATGCATGTGTGGTCAGACAATTATCTGTCTGTTGATTTGTCAGACAGTTGGAAGCCCTGTCTGTTGGCTTTGATTTCTCTGTATTTTCTCTGAAGTTCAAGGTGCTGACTTTTCCCCTAAATTAAATGAATGATATACATGTGCCTGATTAAAGTGATTGTTGACCACTCAAAAGTTGCCTTTCCTTTTAGAAAAGTAAATCAAAGAACCTGTGACAGCAAGCCCCCCTGTGTATGTTGGGGTTCTTGCTTTTACAGGTCTTGATAATTCTCTACTTTCCATCTTCAGCTCTGTTTGGTTCCAACTTGGTTTGAATGTGATACCCCACCCAGGAGAAGTTGATTGCCTAAAATCTCATCATTTTGAAGTTAACTCAGGTATGGATACTCAATATTTCCCCAACTTCGTCAGCCTCCTCTCTCCTCTAGTTGGGGGGTAGAGTTGTAAACTCTTCCCAAAACATTCCTAATTTATAGAGCACTTGAAGCTGAACTTTTTCACTCACTCTGCACTTACCACCTGCAGGCTTGCTTGGTTTCAACTCCACCAAACACGGTGCCCTTGCTCCAGGTACCTTTATCTCAAGTGACACCCCTCCCCCCTTCCAGTTACCTTTTGTGTGATTGTGTTCCCCTGTTAGGTTGTAAGCTCCTTGACAGTGGGGACTATCTTTCTTAAGTGCTTAATAAATATTATTGAATTGGGCTATAGCCCAGAGAAATTTACCTTGTTCTTTTATCTCTTTGAATCATGCTTTTTCACCGGGGATTATAGAAAGATGCTTGGGGAAAACAATATGAGTAGTCTCTGATGATCCTGGCACAGGAGGGTCTCAATGTGGTCTCATTTGCAATGTGACAGGTCACACTATAGGTTCAAGGGACACTGTTGCAATGCCTTCTTCCACTTTCCCACCTTCCTTCCAGAAGCAGTCTCATTTTTATCTTTGAATCCACAGTACTTGGCATAGTGTTTAGAATAGAGTAGACACTTAATAAATGTTTACTGATCAACTGATTCTTCTCCCCTTGTGCACTTCTGGGAGAGAGATGGGAGTGATTGGGATTGGGGGGTGGTGGTAGTGACTGGGTACCACATGAAGAGGTGTGGACATCATGACTAATACTACCCTGAAATTGTAGCTCCAGGAAAACAAGGCAACCAGAAGCAAGTTCAGCCAGGAGAGAATTTGGGCCTAGAACATAAAAGATGACCTAGGAGAAGCCAGAACAATTTTGAAGAGAGAAGACTAGCTCTCCTGAATTCCATTGAGCTGATGAGCTGTCCAAGTCGATTTTACTTTTAGTGCATGAGTCTCAGGTGACATGAAGAAGCCCTTTCACCACCTTAGTTTTCTTTTTCTTTCTTTTAAAAAAGTTCTTCAGGATAGAAGGATACTTTCAAACACATCTGGGAGGCCCATAGGAGGAAGGCTAGGAGATGGTCTGAGGTGAATATGTCCATATGAAGTTATTCAGCCTAGTTACTTCTCACTTAATTGTACAAGAAATAATATGATCACAGCTTGCCAAATTTCTGAATTTATGAATACAGTGGGATATGAACTGAATGAAAGAGGAATTGGCATTCAGCATGGGGTATCTGAACTAGGCATAGATGGCAGATTTACCAACCAATCAATAAAAACATTTATTAAGCACCTACTATGTGTTGGAAATTATGCCTGGGGATACAAAACCAAGCAAAAGATAGTCCCTGCCCTCAAGGAGATCACTGTAATGATTTAATGTTTTAATAATTGAACAACATTCTATTTTATCTTTTCAATGGCCAGTGAGGAGTTAATCTAATTACTTTAGTGCCATAGCTGCTATCGGAGCCTGGTGGTGGTGGTGGTGGTGGTGGAAAATTCTGGTCATTTCCAGGTGGAGCACATTTTGGAGAACAGCAGAGAAAGAAAGTTGTATCTCTTGAACAAGCTAGGGAGAAAATATTAAAGCAAAGTGAGTGAGATAGAGTGCTACCTGCCAGAAACTTTAACTATTGTTCTCCTTTGCTGGATAACCAATTCAGGGACATGCTGTCTTCTTGTAGGTTTTAGGAAGGTAGCCCCTTAAGTCACACAACCAAAGTCCCCAGGTGAGGGACCAGTGCCACAGTCCTAGGAAGTATCCAATTTCATCTATGTAGAGGTCATTGCATTGTGTTATTTTGATCCTCTATGAGAGATGACCTTAAAAAAAATCTTAAACAGCCTTCTTAGCATTGAATATTTCCACACTATCTAGGTTATCAGGAAAAACCACCATCAGCCCTTCTAGCAGAAGGTCTGCAGCTTCTGAAGTGGGAACAGACATTAATATTCTCATCTAGAGCAGCTTTACGGGTGTTAGCCATTCTCATCTTCAACCAGCTCAACATAACAAGGTTCACCAAAAGCTTTTCCTCCAGATTATCTGTCCCTCCAGGGAAAATGTTTTCTATCTAAGATAATCCTTCACCCTGCCTTGCTCCCTTCTTGTATTCTGACCTCTCTATGTGGGTAGTTTCTCGAAGGAGAAACATCCTTTCTGTGTATTTAGCCTTATTGTACCTTCTACTAATCCTCCTGGAACCAAACTCTATCCCCTTCAGTGTTTATCACAGGAGGATTGGGCTTGCTGGGTAAAAGAGCTTCTTTCACTCATAACTGTTCCCACAGTCACATTTGTTCCTCCTCCCTCACCTTCTTGCCCAATGCTAACTTCTTGTGAAAGTCTAGGTTATCTGTGGAGCCAATCACACAAGAAATAAAAGTTGGCTCTCTTAAAATCAAGTCAGGTATTTTAATATTTTTAGTAGGCATAAAGTAGTGAGGCAGGAAAACATGAAGACTTCTTTAGCAAAGTTGGGGAAAGGGATCTGGTCTTTTTTTCAGAAAAGGGTTTGTTCTTCCTTTAGGCAATAATTTAACAGAGCAACATTTATTCATAGAGGGAAAGATGAATAAAACATTTTGTAAAGCACTTACTGTGTTTCAGGCACTGTACCAAGGATACAAATACAAGTCACTACGGAGTTTAAATTCTAATAGGATAAGATAAGACCTAAAGTAGATCTAGAAAGTGTGTGTGTGTGTGTGTGTGTGTGTGTGTTTGTGGTACCCCTGTATGGGGTATAGGGCAAAAAATGGGGAGTGCTATAGAGACTTGGATACTAGTAAGATAAGGATCAAAGCTGGCCTATTACAGCCCAGGGTGGTTCCAGGGGTGCAGATGATGGTTTGAGCTGATTGACCTTGACTAAGGGAGATTAAAAAACAAAATGGCACAATCCCTGCCCTTGGTAAAATATAGACTTCCTGACTGTAGGAATTGTTTCCTTTTTGTCTTGGTATTGCCAAATAGAATGTGGCACCATTTTTATTTGTTTGTTTGGTCTGGATCTATGTACAGGGAACTCCTGGTGAAGAAACTTCCTCTGCCCAAGCAAATCTGTTGCTGTTCTGGAATTTACAGTTCTGGAGAGCTCCCTGGGGGCAGTTGGGTTAAGTGACTTCCTCCAATCTCAGAGCTAGTATGCCGCAGAGGTAATACCTAAATTTAGGTCTCCCTGCCTCTGTGTTGACGTACTATCTATTATGGCTTCGCATATCGCAAAAAATAGTTACTTGTTTAAGGTTGTTGCTGCTGTGCTTGCCCTTTATTTTCAAAGGGGACCATGGCATCAGGGAAATGATGACATGACTTGCACTTGACTTTGATTTGAGTGAGGGAGGGCTGTGCAAGGTCACCAGCCTCACTTTCTCCTCCAGAGCCATCTGGGTCCAGTGGCCAGATATTCAACAGGATGACTGGAGATGGCCCAGGATGCACTGGGAGATCCTGACCCTTTAAGGCTAAGGCCTTTTCAGGTTCTTACTTTGAGTGAGGTAATACCCATTCAGTGAACAGGTCTCTTAAAGAAGTGAATGAGAATGAATAAATAAGAAAGAAGAAAAGAAAACTCTGCAAGAGGCAGCAGAAATTTAAATAGACCTAGAAAGGAACATATAATGTTAGTATTTTTTATTTGTTGTTTTACATAGTTCATCTGGTGCTACTTTGTTAAATGTTAAGGGTTTTATGTAAGATTTTACTCTTTACTCTTTTTGTTTTATTATTTAATAAGGACAATGTAGCATGGTGGATAGAGTATTGGATTTAGAATCAAGAAGATGGGGGATCAGATCCCAGTTGAGTCACTTAGAAGTTGTGTGACCCTGGAGAAGTCATTAAACCTTCCTCAGGTCCACTTTCCCATTCTGTGGAAGGAGAATAATGTAGTTCCTTCACAGGGTCGTTTTGAGGATCAAATGAGATAATATAGAGAAAGCACTTTGCAAATCTTTAAGTGCTAGATAAATCTAACCTGTTACTGTTGCTTATTTTTAAAGCATTGTGTTTTGTTGATAGTTATAAGGCTTTTTAATTATAAAAATTAAATGTCATAGAGAAATGTGCTAAGTTTGTAAGAGAAGTCTGATCAAAGGGCTGTGAGGGTTCAGAGGAGGGAGGAGACTTCTTGGAGGGGATGAAATAGTGGTCACAATTTCAGCTGGAGCAAATGAGGATATTAATGAACTGAGTACGTAGGGCATAACATGAGCACTCCTCTAATCTTGTCGGGAGCCCTTGATCTTTGATAGATTAGAGGAAGGTCTCTTACCTTCTCTTATAGATGAAAGGCAGTTCAACTAATTCAACTTTATTAAGTGCCTCCTATGTGCCAGGTCCTAGAATATAAAGAAAAAGTAAAATGGATGGAACTTTCAAGGATCTTCCATTCCCCTAGGTGTTACTTACATAAATAAATACAAATATGTTCAATGAACTATTAGAGATGGGGAGAGAATGATAATTAGGGTGAATAAAAATGGTTTTATAAAGGAGGACATTTGGTAGAGGAGAGGAAGAATAATGGGTTCTCTAAAGTAAAAGAAAGAATTGTCCTATTTTGGTTTCCCTCCCCCTCTCCACACCCAATAAGACTAGAATTGACCAAGCAGGAAGCAGTGGAAAAATTGTGGTGAATACCTGGCCTTCCTAAAACCATCATGGCACCCTTTGCTAATGTCCTGAGTACTCCTTGGTAAGATTAACTTTACTGGTTACTTTTCTCTACTGGTTTCTACTAGGCTGTCATAATGGCAACCCAAGCCTGAGCAATGACATGTTACCTTTTTGTGCCATTTTTGATTTTCCAAGCATAGATTTAAAATCCATTTTTAGTTAGCAGTTGCCTTTGCAGTGAAATGGTTTAATTCATTTTAAAACTTACTAATTTGGGTATAATGATGGTTAGGTTATTGTACTGTAAAACAGAAGAGATCTGACATAAGATTGAGACTTTATGCGGCATTCTTGAAATGTTTATTTCCCCTTTTCTCTAACTGGGTCTAGTCAGGTTTCCATTGTTGATCTAGTTATACTGGTCTCACGAGAGAAATGAACTTTGTTAAGGAGAACAACCAATCCATTAACAAGCATTTGTTAAGTGACTGCTATGTGCTCAATGCTAGGCATGGGAAGACAAAAATGAAATAATCCCTGCCCTCATGGAGCTTATGTTCCATAGTAAAGAGAACATGTACATAGGTAAGAATGTATAAAGTGATGGGAGGAACTTATTTTTTTTTTTAATAAGAGAGGGGAGATCCTAGTACCTTGATGGAATTAGGAAAGATGTAAAAAGTAGCCCATGAGCTGAGTCATGAAGGAAACCAGAGCTTCTAAAGCAATTCTTTCTAGTTTCTACTTAAGGGTATTTGCTAAGCTTTTGTTTGGAGAGCAAAGGTTGTTATCCATATTCAGGAAACCCAAGCTAACTCCCTGGGTGAGTTGTTCAGATGTGACATAGAAATAATCAAGGATGTCATGTGAAGGTATATTGGAAAAGTAATTAGATTTTCCTCAGTTCATCCTCTAATTAGAGGGCGGGTTAAAGGCCAAGGTAATGAAATTAAAATCTAAACACTATTAAGATTGCAATGTTGTTTGTTTGGCATCACTAGAGCACTTGGTACAATGAGAGACAAGCTGGATTCAAAGGCCCCTGAAGGCTGTGACTCATGAGGCATTAGGCCCAATTTGACAGGGACAACTTCTGATTGTTTTGATTTGAAATACAGAGGCCAAATGTAAATTGTGGAGATGTCAGAGTTCAGGTACATGCCTCTGTAGGAAAAAAAGGAGTGATGTTTTGTAGAAACCTTGATTTTTCTAAGCATTAGAATGATTTAAGATATGAAAGGGAGGGGCAGGAGCATTCAACTTTTCCCTCTGCCTGGAATTGAATTTTCAGGGGTGGAGGAGGAAGGGACCATTTATGTCAGGAAAAGCTCTGGTTTAGCCTCCCTGTCCTGAAGTAGAGTAATGGGATAGTTTTTTTTTTTTTTTTTTTTTTACCAGGATTAGAATGACTTCTATCTCCCTTAATGAATGAGGAATACTTAGTGTCTTGCAGGGTTGGGAGGTGGTGGTGGTGGTGGAGGTGGAGATGGTGGAGGTGGTGGTGGTGGTGGTGGTGTGAGGAGGATGTGATGGTTATTTTTAGGTATTTGAAGGGAAGTCACCTAAAAGGCAGATTCCATTTGTCCTGCTTGGCCCTGGGAGGAGAACCAGGAGTGCCAGGTAGAAGCTGCAGAGAAGCAGACATAAGGAAAAAAAACTTATTGGTAAAAAATAGAATGAGTAGCCTTGGGAGGTAGTGGCTTCCAAATGCTGAATTTGATTACTTCTGTCTTGGAGAGGTTACCATTGTCCTGGTGAGGGTCTAATGGCATGAGCTCCCTCCCACTTCATAGGATGAGGAAAAAAAAAGTAAATGGTCTCTATCGAAAATAACTTTTTACATTACCAGCTTCTTAAGTGCTTCTTAAACTGCCCTGTTAACCTGCTTTTGACTGAGGGGAAGGTTTACACTTCATCTCTAGTTCAATGTCATAAATTCTTCCCTCCCTTGTTTGGTCATTTAAATCTACCTGCTTTATTGTGAACAGAGTTGAAAGAGGTGCTCCAGAGCCCTGAGAGGGCACAGGTGGGGCAGGTGATTTGGGGAAAGGGTCTCTTTGACCCCCATTTTGATGCCCATGCTGTAGAGAATGGAACAGCCAGACTAAATGGAGGCTGAGCACCTTGGCACAGCCTATCTGCCAGAATATTTGGGGGAGCTAGATCCAAGTGAAACAAAGGTGTGATACATGGTGGTGAATACCATGTGTGGGTTTGACTAGGTAGTGTGAGAGGTATTCTGAGTATAGGAAGCAGATTACAGCTGTGGTGTCTCTGGGGTTGCAGCCCTGGGTCTTTCTCCCACTGTGTCTTTGAAGGTAAATGGAAGAGTTTCTGAAAGCCTGTCTGGTCCAGGGTCATAGCTGGTTCATGCTTAAGCCTGGGACACCAGCAACCAAGGATGCTACAATTGAGTTTCCAATCTAGTCTAGAGCTGGCTGTCCAAATTACACTGGCTGAGCTCATTCCATAAAGAACCGGTGTCTGGCTGCAGACAGTCATCTGGCAAAGTCACACAGGTCTGTTCCCTTTTTGCCATGGCAGTCTTGGTGCTCTCCTGCTCTTTGATTTAGCTCAGATTTTAAAATTCCTCATTCCTTCACTCTCTCTCCCCGCACCCAGATCCTTTCAATTCAACAATTCAACAGATATTTTTTAAGCATTTATTTATGCATCAGACACTAAGCTAGCCTGGGGGTACAAAAGCTGAAAAGAAAATAAGGTCGGTCCAAAAGAAGCTTATGTTCTCCTGGGGCTGGTACAGCCTGTTCGAAGGTAGGTACATGCAAAGTACATACAAAGTCAGGCAATGTGTCCTCATGTCTATGAGAAAGCATGTACCAGGCTGCTCCTACCCTCAAGTCTTTTTACTATTTGCTTTTCTCATTCACTGCTAAACTTTTTGAATGAGTTTTTCTATTTGTCTCAGGTTCCCTCACTTCTATTTAATAATGATGATAACTCACATTAGTGTGGCCCTTTGTGCTTACAAAATAACCTGAATATAAATTCATTGAATTCTGACATGTATATGTGTGTATGTGTGTGTATATAACATTACATATTATATATGAATATATATGCAAATATATACATATATATAAAACTCATAAGGTGCTGTGCTAAACTTTACAAATATTATCTCATTTGATCCTCATAACAATCCTGAGAGATGGGTGCTATTATTTCCATTTAACAGGTGAGGAAATTGAGGCAAATAGGATAAATGACTTGCCCAGGTGAATTCAGGTCCAGTGCTCTGACTCCTTTGCCACCTGGCTGTTTTCTATTTCATAGAAAGTACAATAATTATTATTTCCATTCTTCAGATGAGAAATTGAGACTTAGAGAAGCTAAGAAGACTGGCCAAGATCACACAGGTTATAGGTAGAAGGACCAAGGCTCAAACCCGAGTCAGTATTCTTAGATCTTTTATAGCTTCATTTCTTTTTTTTAATTTTAAAACATTTTTATTGATGTATTTTGCTTTTACCATACAAACATTTATAGATTACTCCTATTCTGTGAGAAATTTCTTGTATCAAGGGAAAACAGCTAAGGAGAGAGTGAGAAGGAGACAGAAAGACAGAGATATTGCAGTAGGGAAGTAGGATTGGAAACCAGTCTAGTCAGAAGACTTATGAAGTGAAAAGGAATGAAATGAGTAGAAGCAGGAGGATCATTTATGTAATAATAACAACACTGTAAAAACAAACAACTTTGAAAGCTGTTAGAACTGTGTTCAATCAGCTATTTGTGATTCCAGAGGACTGATGATGAAATTTGCTCTCCATGACAGAGAGGTGATAGATTTGGGGGTGGAGATTGAAACATAGACAATTTTTTTGGATACAGCCATTGAGGAAATTTTATTTTGCTTTGACCGTGCATATTTCTTATAAGAAATTAATTTTTATTTTTATTTTCCAAATGAGATGGAGGGTAGAAGGAAAAGAAAATAGATTTCTTTTTTTTTTAATAGAGAGATGAGAGAGAGAATCTGTGTGACTTTGGGCAAGACTTAATTTCTCTGTCTTTCTGTTTCTTCATTTGAGGAAAATGAGAGGGTTGGAAAAAATGGTCTCTAGAGTTACGTTTTTGATTACTAAGTCTGTGATCATAGAGATATTATGATCTTTATTGGTGGAGGGAGTTCCCACATGGTGAGCTCCTTATGCCTTGAAATCCCAGGGCCTTTGAGTATTTGCATATGTGTGGATTAAATCTGGGTTCTGAATTTCTAGTAACTTTGACACAGAAGTGTTGTAAAAAATGGGATTAGCTGGTCTTAAATGGATAGAGTCTAGACTGGTGATTATTGAGATAAGGAATTCCAGGATGAGAAAACTCTCTTGACCAATGCTGGTCAACATGTTCTCTTCAACTTATAGTCTTAGAGAATTGCCTAGAGTAGGGGTGGGGAACCTGTGGCCTTGAGGCCATGTGTGGCCTTTTAGGTCTATGGGTGTGGCCTTTTGACTGAGTCCAAGTTTTGCAGAACAAGTTCTTTTTATTAAGGGTAATTGTCCTGTGAAGTTTGGATTTAGTCAAAGGACCATTCTCTACTCCTGGTGTGGAGCAGTGAGAAGTTAAGAGACTTGACAGGATTACACAGTCAGTATTTGCCAGGGGTGACACTTGAGCATCAATCTTCTTGGCCCAAAGGCCAGTTCCCAATCCACAATTCAACAGCTGCCTCTACCAAACCATAGTTGCTATTTTAAAGGCACTATACACATAGGTATTTATTATTATTATTATTTTAAAGGCCTATTTAAGGAGAGAGGCTAGAATATGCTTGGTTACAACCAATATTTTGGGTGCTAGACTCCTACCAAGTGATCCAGTGACTGTTTAGTGTCATGAGTTATTCTGTATCAAGGCCAGGTGAGAAAGTACTAATCCATTCTCCCAAAAGCTGGGTTTTAGGTATTGCTGAAGGTCTATAGTTAGTCTCCAAAATCCTTATTGACTTTCTGATGTGGCTGGGTGATGAAAGCAGTAATCATGTTTAGCCTAGCTATGAAACCAAATGCAATCCTACTTCCCGCCTGCTGCACTTGATGGGATTATATTCTGATTCACTGAGAATGTGGTCAGCGGGAGGATCATTTGACAGGAGAAGAAGCCGATTTTTCTGATGATCCTGAAATCAGATTTTGATTCTGATGATGAGATATTTGACAGTGTCTTCTTCTGTCTGAAGGCTACTGTGGAAACTTGGCTTTTGCTTCTTTTTGCAGATTTTATGAATAATGTTTATCATAACAACAAACCAGTCTCAGGGAACTCTGCAACATAAAAGGGTTTTCTTGCATTTCCTTTCCTTCTGCCAGGGTTTGAGATGCTACAGCTCAGGCTCCCACATACTGAGAAGTTATTCGTGTATTTTTATTATTTGAAGAGTAGATAGCTTTACTTTGAGGGGAAATTAAATTTGAAGTAGGACACAAACTTGACAAACTCAGGGAAACCTGCAGGAGAGATCTGGTGGTTCCTTTGTCACCAATTTCTGCTCTCTGATCCTTGAGCTATAATAGAAAAAGATGACAAAAGCACTGGGAATTTTGCTTATTGTTTTGTTCCTGCTGCTTCCTGGTTTTTGCTTTTGTTGCTTGAACTTCCTCTGTCCCTTTTATTCCTGGCTCCTATTTCCATGTTACTCTACCATCCCCTCTGCCTAAAGTCACTTTCACTTTCCATCTGCAAGACCTGCTTTCATGTAGAGCAGGCACCTAATTCAGTGGCAGGTTAGACTCCAGGACGAAGTGGAAAGTAGGTGGTTTGTTTTCTTTGCCCTCACATTCCCTTCCTCTGTTTCCCTCCCTCCCTTATCTCTGAGATTCTTCAATGAATTTAGAAGACAATGAAATGCCTTTAAACTGTCTCACAAAGGCCAGGGGAGACAGTGTGATTCATGCTTAACTCATAGTGTAGTACTTCATCTTGGTATCTGTGTCTAAATTGGGCCCAGCTGCTTCCTTTCAGAACCTTGGAGAAGTCATGAAAACTAAGGCTCAGTTTCCTATAAATCTATAATGAGGAGATGAGGATAGATAATCTCTGAGGTTTCCTCTAGCTTGAGATCAATGATCATGTGACACTGGCAAGCCTTACCCTAACCACTCACCATTCATTTCTGGTATGTTATGTCCAGACCACCCTGGAGGCTAACTTCTTCTGAGAATGCACTCATACATTCCTTCTGGGAAGTGCAACCCTATCTCAGAGAAGCTAGTCTCCTCATCAGTGAAAACCAGAGTGGGTTTATGGCACTGTCAGGTAGCTCCATTCCAATCCCAATGGGTTTTGGCCAGCAAGAGGTCTTAGCACAAGCCTCACTTGGTCATTGACTCTGAGTGAGTGTAAATAGCAATTATTTCTGTTTTGGCCAGAAACCTGAGGGTCTTCCCCTCCCAGATTGCTTCTTTTTTTTGTGACTAAGAGGCCATTTTTTGCCTCATTTCTTACCTAGCCTTACTCACTGAATGGGAGTTGCCTCAGACAAACAGACTGGAGAAAGATCTTAGCTTAAATAAGTCAAAGTCTCCAACTTCATCTAGAGCTATCTCCAGTAGTTCTGATCTACATCTTACCACTGGACCCAGATGACTCTGGAGGACAGAGTGAGGCTGATGTCTTTGTACAACTCTCCCTCATTTAAATCCAATTCCCTTGTAAGTCAAGACATCACCTTCCTGAAATCATTAGTCCTCTTTGAGAATGAAGAACAAGCAACAGCCTCCTCATATGCAGATTTTCCATAGAGAAAATCTATGACAAGACTCCTGTCTCTCCTTCCTAACATTCAATAATATTTCCCCTTTAGTGTTGCACCAGGTGTATGCTGGAGCCAGCTCAATTGGATTGAGAGAGTCATGGTTAAAATCTTATTGGAAAAAGGTATTACAAAAGAATGTTATTTAAACATAGAAGTTGGGGATGGGGAGAATTTGGACCACAGGATTAGCTGAGTGGGGAAACAAAGGGAAAAAAGAGTAGGGTAGATAAAGAACTAAAAGGAAAGAAAGATGAATTGACAATTTAAGTGAGTTCAAGCCACTTGGGATAGAGCAGGTCATTAGGAGTTATAAGGGATAGTCTGTGGAAACAGGCTAACATCAAAATAGTGTAAACAAATCTAAGTATAGAGACAAAGTACTGACCTAAAAAATGAAATGGGATACAAATAAATACAAAAAACCTCAAATGCTTGAAAGTGCAAATTATATTAAAAACATCTAAAAACAAGGTCACATAACATAATAAAAACAAGAGACTAGACTGAAATTTACTTTGTATTAGGTGATTCTAAAAAAAGTTACAATATTGCTATCAAACACATCAAAAATAAAAAATCATAATATCAAGAGGGATGGGGAAGCTGTGCTATACTTAAAGACTCCATGGACAATGGAATAGTGTTTATATTCAAGGCATATATACTAAGTTACATAGTATCTAAATTCATAAAGAAAAAATGACAATTACAAAAGCTGCAGATAACAATAAAATATTTATGGGAGACTTTAATATTTCTTTTTTAGAGATGGATAAATCCAACAAAGATTTTTTTAAAGAGGAAAGCAGAACTGAATGAACTATTGGAAGATGTTTTGGGAAGACATGATATCTTCTAAATGGGAGCATCAAAATATACATATGTATAAACACATACATATTAAAATATACATATACATCATGTAGTACCTTTACAAAAAGACACCTGGCGCTAGGGCATGAAGAAATTATAAATGAATGTTAAAGAGCATGTTTGCAAACATGTTCTTTATGGAAACATTTATCAATAGTTTGTAAACATATCCTTTACATGACAAAAATAATAATTAGTACAGTGAACACAAGGAAAAGAATCATATAGAAATAGAACTGAATGATGCCCTAAATAATGAAAAGGACAAACAACAAATTAATTTTACCCTCGCAATCCTGGGACGTAGGTGCCACTATTATTACCATTTCACAGACAAGAAAACCGAGACTGAGAGAGGTTAAACTATTCATTCAGGGTACACAAGTGTCTGAGGCAATTAGGATTTGAACTCAGCTCTTCCTGGATCAAATTGCAGTGCTCTATTGACTGTATCACTTAGCTGCCCACAAACACAACTAAAAGCTGCTTCTTTGAAAAGACTAACAAAACAGATGTCTTTAGATAACCTAATTAAAAAAAGAGAAAAAAATCAAATTATCTAAATAAGCAAAATGAAATGATAAGAGGAAAGGATTAAAAATAACTGACAGATCTACTATACATAATTATATGGAAATAGAACTAAAAACTTAAAGAAAATGGATCACTCACAAAAATAAAAAATACCCTAATTAACAGAACATGAAATATAAATCTTAAACATGCTAATCTCAGAAATTAAAATTGAGCAAGTCATAAAAGAATTAAAGAAGGAGAGAAAACTCAACTTATGGCTTAGAAGAATTTACAGGTAAATTTGATCAAACATTTAAGATGAATTAATACCAGTACTACATATATTATTCTCAAAGATGAAGGATAAAAACATTCTACCAAATTCTTTTGATGAGATAAATATGATCCTACCATTTAAGGAATAAAGAGAGGAAAGATAACTAGAGAAATTTTTTTTTGACAAAGTACAAATCTTACTTATGCTGAAAATCCTACAAAGCATTGGCATAGAAGAGACATTTTAATATAATAAAAATTAAATATTTGAAACAAGCTAGCTTTTTTTCCAGAAGAAAAATTCCAGAGTGTTTCTCAGTAAACAAAAGAGCAAAGTGAAGATGTCTCCGTTGTTATATGACATAGTATTAAAAATGTTGTTGTCCACTGGGTCACCACATTTCTCTAAAAAGAAAACTAAAACCCAAGAGGAAATAATAGAAAACTCAATTGAAAATAACTGCAAAACACGTGAAATACCTGATAGTTTAATGAGACTTATAGATACAATTTACTAGGATCATAGATCTCTAACTGGAAGAGATAGTTTAGATAATTAAACCCAAGCCTTTCATTTTATAGATGAGGAAACTGAGGCAAGGAACAGTTAAATGACTTGCCCAGAGTCATATATACATATTATATATTATATTACATGATTATATAATATAATATATATACTATATATGTATATAGCTAGCAAATATTTTAGATAAAAATTAAGCCTAGGTCTGGTTGATTCCAAGGTCACTGTCCTATCTACTGTGCCACAAAGATCTCTTCTAAGGAAATCATGAATGAATTAAATAATTGGAAAGAAGGAAACAAGCTTTTAAGTGCTTAATACATTCTAGATCAGCGCTTCTTAAATTGTGGGTCAAAACCCCATATGAGGTCGTGTTACTGAATGTATGTGTGTGAGGGGGTGGGAGAGAAAATTTGGCAACAGCAAAAGGTTACTGAATGCACGATGACCAAAATTTAATTCAAAATCAAACGCATAATGAATGCACAGTGTTTCTGCTTGCTGGTGTTGTGTTATGTGGCTTCAGTGTGACCTTGGTTCTGGAGACAGCTTTGAAGATCACAGAACCAAAATATCGATCAACTCTGAAAATGTTGAAGATGCTCTTCATCCTTTAGTATCGAATGTTCCTCCAAGATTTAATTCTTTATGTAAAAAGACAAGCACTTCCATTTCATTAGTACACAAATTTTCTTTCATCTTTAATAAATATTAAAAATTACATGTACACCGAAGAATTATTTCAAAATAAATTTCTTTATGACTTATCAGTAAATGTTTGATTTGTATACCTATTTTATATACCTGTATACCTGGAGTTGCACAAAAACTTCTCAGGAGAAAAGCAATCTCAAATGGAAAAAAGGTTAAAAAGCCCTATTCTTGGTAATGTGTTTAGGGCTAGGAATAAGAAACAAGAAAAAAAGAAAACTTGTCTTTGTCCTTAAGAAGGGTACATTTTATTGGGAGAAGACAACACACAAAAGTGATATGAAAAGGAGGGTGATGGGGAAAATGCCTGGCCTAGGAGCATGGTTTGGAAGTCTGAAAATCAGGAGCAGATCCTGGAGAGGAAGGAAGACTGACTAGCTTGGTGTCCTCCACAGAACTGAGACACCAGGAGGAATTCACCAATGGGAGATGGGAGCCAGACTAACAAAGGGGTATTCCAGGGTCACATGATCCCATAGTTGGATGTTCTAGGGTTAGAGGAGGTCCCAGGTGCTGAGGGAAGTTCCAGGATAAAACAATTGAGGCAGAGTTTTGAAGTCCAGAAGTCAGGAGAACAGTTAGGAGGGGAACTTGGAGAAAAAAAATCATTGCTCATGGCTATTATGTACCAAGAGAATACAAATGATTATACTGACATTAATTTACACATTCATTATTCTACCAATTAGCAAAATGTACTTTACAGAGCTATGTAAAATAACAAAATATATTTAAATCAAAGTGGTTTAGGTTATCACGGGAAATAATGAAAAAAATAAATATAGAATTCAGAGAAACACAGGAATATTTATCCAAACTGACTACCTAGCCCAGCCATCTCCTTGTCATCTTCCTTGATTCAGCTTCTTCCAGACTACTGGAACTTTGACCCCACCACTTCTTGCCCCAAATGAATGGTAATCAAAAATACTATCATTACTTCTGGTAAAGAAATGTCAACTGATTCTCCTTTGGTTCTTCTTGCTGTCCTTGTGACCTCACAAATCAAAACTATCTTCTCTGACCACTTCTATCTTATACATATTAGCATCCTCATAATGGACAGGGGAGGTCTTCACTTTGTTATTCACCCATTTTTGAAGAGGACCAATTACATCACCGGGTGATGGCTTCACTTCTGCAAGAATTGGATTTAAGTGAGGTGAAGCTGCACAAAGGGGTCAGCCTTACTCTCTCTTTCAGAGTTGTCAAAGTCCAGTAGCAAAACAAACGTCCAGATGACTGGTGATGGTTTGAGATGCAGTGGATGTCTTTGCCTTCTTCCACGTCTGATCAAGCTCTAAATGCTTTATTCACTTTGTATTTGTATCTCCAATGCTTGGTACACAGAAAGTGATAGACATTTTTCATTCATTCATTCATTCATTCATTCATTCATTCATTCATGAACTGATGCAGAATAAGAAAACAGAACTTGGAGAATAATAGACAAATCCCACAGTAATGTAAACAGAAAGAATTGTAAAATGAAACCAAATGCTGCATATTCATAACGACTAAGGCTGACCCTGGAGAAGAGATGAGAAAGCACAAGTCTACTTGTAGTTCTGTGAATTGAACAGTCCCTCTTTAGTCTCCGTTCACTGTACTGGTTGTCTCCTATGCCTGAGATGCTGGTCTGGCACCCACCTTACTTAGTCCTGAGCCTTAGTTTCCCTGTCCTTCTTCAAGACTCAGCTCAAAGCCTGTCTTCTGCAGGAGGCCTTTGCCATTCTCCCCAGCTACTAACGCCTCCCCTTTCATACTGCTTTTGATATACTCTGCACGTGTCTTTTACCTACATTATATTTCCATGTTGTTTCCCCCGTTAGAAAGTGAATTCCATGAGGGCAGGGTACGTTTTTACTTTTTTATATCTCTAATGCTCAGCACATTGCCTAGCACGTAGTAAGCATTTATTAATTTCTTATCTACTGATCCGCCATGGATGTATTTTATTCCTTCTTTGCAGAAATAGGGGTTTGTGGGTATGGAATACTACATATATATGTCTACTAGTTTTGCTGAGCTCTGTGAATTTCCTTTTTCTTAATTCTTGTTACAAGGGAAAGCTCACTGGGGGGAGGGCAGGGCAGGAAAGGCTCTATTCAGAAATGAATTTGACAGAGAAAAGTCATTGGTAAAAAAAGGAAAAAGAAAGATAGCTGATGATTCACATGAACTGTGAAGCCATTATGGAAACCTGACTTTGTCCAGCCAGCATGTGTTTCTCTTTAGTCCCGTGGTTCCCACTAATGGCTTCAACCCTAACCCTGTTAGTGAGGGCAGCTGTATCATAGCCACAGCTCTTTATTTATTTACTGCTGTGACATCCACGTTGAACATAGCAGCTGCCAAAGCTGAAACTATTCGGCAGTGGTGCAGTGGGATGAATGCCCAACGCAGTTTGCTCACGTTATTAAGTTTTAATTTTTTGGGGGGAAGAGGGGAAAAGGAGGAGAGGAATAATTTTTGTCCAGCTATTTTTTCATCTTGTGGCTAAAATGACATCCCTACATTTTGAAAACTAAACGGGTTAGAAAGACTAGTTTCTGATTTGAGGAAATCCAGCTTGAAGATGAAGTGTGTGGAAAGTAGACATTTTTCTTTTTGCACTATTGTACTATACCATGAATTGACATTAGAGTCTTGCTGGGGTTGGGGTCTACATGAAGATCAAACATGTTAAAGGTACTCTAGTGCAAAGGGAAGGGTCAATAGCTCTCAGCTCTGAAACTGAATGTCAATCTTGTCACTTACTTGTGTGACTTTGGTAAGTCATTTTCTCTCTCTGAACCTCAGTGTCCTTATCTGAAGAAATGAGGGATTTTTCTTTTCCAATAAGCACATATAGGAGGGAGAGAAAATAGATTTTTGCTAATTTAAAAACCCCCTAAATTTAAAAAACAACACTTTTATTGTTTTTATAAATGTATTTTATAATTTATCATCATTTTATAATTTTATAAGTATATTTATAATGGCATTTTATGTGATGGGATTACAGTGGATGATCTCTTTACATCTTTCTAGCCCTAAATCTTCAGATCCATCCTCCAAATGAGAAGCTGAGTCCTTTCTGATCTTTCACTTTAGATGGAGTTCAAAGTGGACATGGCTAATTTTGAACTCAGTGGTATATGGTTGGGGATAGGGCTGGCTAGATCTTGGAATTAGCTTTCTAGGATAGTTTCATGGTTGAAATGATAATTTTTTTCCAACTTGATATATGTAGTTATAACTTTGATGTTCTGTAAACTTGTGGGTTAATATGGGAATTGGACATTGTGAGTGACTCATGTGGTATTGTTTTTGGTACATTACAGTTATGTTTTACTAGCCACTCTCTGCATGACCTCAGAGAGTTAATTTTATGTCTTTTCTTCTCAGGGAGTGTTATAAACACCATGGAGAATTCAGTTAACTAAAAGTAATAGTTTTTTCTTTGGAGTTTTCACAGGGAATTTGGTTATTTGACTTTGCTTGGGAAGAAGGTGGCTACTACTCCAGAAGAAATGGAGACTTCCATTTGTCTTGTAAATGCCTTACACAGTGACGTGTGTATTGTCTTTCTTTTTCCTCCTACCTTCCCTCCAAATTAGATAGTGAACTTTGTGAAAGAAAGGACTGTTCTTGCCTTTATTTGTATCCCCAGTGCTTAGCATAGTGCCTGTCATTCAGTAGGTACTTAATAAATGCTTGCTGATTTTAAAGTGCTTATCCAATCAGCTCTGGTCTCATGCTGTGCCATCCTCCCAGGTAAAGAGGTACAGGGTCTGTCATCCTCTTATGGACGGTTCCATCTCTTAAGTGACATTGGTGGAAATTTACTACATAAATTTCTCTTGTAAATACACGCAGACGTACACACGTTTCCTGTATTAATTATAGTTTGTTCATAGTTTTTGAGCTTCTATTTTATTTTATTATACTCAATTTTATCATTCTCAGATTCCTAAAGGTTCTCTACTGCCTGTAGAATAAAGTGCAGAATGCTCTGGCTGGCATTTGAAACCTTCCACAGTTTGGAGCATACCTTCTTATTTTATTTTTTATCACTCCCCTCCCCACACTGTCCATTCTAGCCAAACCTGCCTCTTAGCTGGGCCATATACATATCATTCCTTATCCTGCTTCTGTATGGAACCCGCATTCTTCTTGCCTTCATCTTATAGAATTCGTAGCATCCTTCCAAGTTCAGCTTAGGGGCCACTTCCCACATAAGTCTTTTCCTGATTTAGTCTTCCTTCCTTGTTATTTGTACTCTTATCCAGGAAGGAGATTTTGTATTACTTTGCATGGACATTGTAAGTACTTATCTTGTACATGTTTCCTACCTCTCCTCCAAAAGAATTTAAACTCCTTGAGGCCAAAAACAGTTTTCATTTTCTTCTTCTATTCCTGTTATATATCACATAGGGCCTGGCAAATAGTAGATGTTTAATAAATACTTGTTCAATTGAATTTTTATTTTCATTTTCAACATTAAAGGAAGTAAAAACGTTATATTAAGGTTTACTTTTTCTATGTCCCCTTAGAAGAATCTTGTTCTGTTTTGGAAAGTCTGCCTGCTCTCTAGTCTTGATATGGGTAGATATAGCAGGCACTCCTAAGTCATTTGATTCACATGAACCAGCCCACAAATATTACTACCCTCAAGAAATGAATGCTGTCAGAAGAAATATTGCCCCTTGATCTTGATTTTAAGTTGCATAATGTGTAAACATTCATTTAAAAGTGCTAACTGGAATTATCTTCCATTTTTTGTTGTTTTTGAAAAGAAATTAAATTATTTGTACATAATTGATTTAAGTGATGTCTATCCAAATAACTCACTAGATTTTGCTATTTCTGAGGGGAAAAAGAAGCTCAGAGCCACTTAATAGTTTTTATTGATTCCTTGGGAGAAATGCTGGTGTGACTTTGCAAATACTGTCCTACATATTGAATTTGTAATATCCAGATGGTCTTTTTCAATATTTCCCCCTAAAAAAACAATTTACTTCTTTTCAATAGCAGTCTATGATGGTGTCTTACAAAGGAGCCCCAGTGAACTGTGGACATGTCATCCCATGCATTAGAAAGGAGGCTCTGATTCTTTTGACCTCATAAAAACACCTTCCTTCACTTCAGAAATGGGACAGTATAAGTCACAGGCCCAGTAGCAGCAGGGCTTACTTGTTATTTTTCTCTTTAAGACACTTTCAGTGGAGAATTTTCCTGAGAACTAGAATGTTAGGGGTCTCACCTTTGTGAAAACTCAAAGGAAACATGTTATTTGTTATTCCTTTCCACCTCACCCCCGTATGTCTTTGGCTTACTAAGAGATGCCAAAGAATAGCTTGAATATTTGATAAGTGACATTTGCCAAAATACTTAAAATATTTCTTTATGGTATAGATGAGTGCTTATCATGGTACCTTGATTGGAAAGATCTCTCAATCTGGAGTCAGAGTACTTCAGGTTCAAATCTTTTAATCTTATCACCAGGAAGCTAATTCAAGCCTTTATTGATAGTGGTATCCCACAACCTCCTCTATCTCTGATGGGAAGTCTCGAGGGAAGAGTGCTAAAGTCCTCCCAATGCCTTTTTTTTTCGATGGAGGACAGAAACAGGACTCCCAGCATATTTCACTTTGCATCTGCCACTCATTGAGGAGCTATCTGGCTTGATCTTCAGTAATTAGCCCAATGATTGACAAATTGTATTGAATAAGCACTTTTTGTTCATTTATTCATTCAATAATGATTCCTATCAATGGCAGATAGAGGAGTCAGCCACTGGTTGGGCGCATGTTGTCCAAGAAGGAGATTTGAATTGTGGACCTATGACCCAATATTAGAAGGGCAGGCATTAAAACAGGGGTGAAGAATACCTAACCAAAACTTGTAAGAATGTATTTGTCTGGAATCTTAACTATTTAGTCAAAAAGCATGTAATCTAAATAGGAAGAGAAAAGGAGAAACCTACCAATCCATATTCACCACATTATATGCCATAGGATATAACTACCATGTAGGAAGATAATAGCAATAAACCTTCCCAGAAATTCACGGGAAACAAAACCAAGAAAGGAGATATCATTAATACCCATCAACCCAAATGCATTATTGTACAATGCAGGATTATGAGTGAAGCTTCTAATGCAAGGAGATAAATTTGACGTCACAGTTATTGCTGGTAGTTGGTGGGAAGATTCATATGACTCTAATATGGCTTTGGAATGATCTACCTTATCCAAAAGAAGCAGAACAATTAAAGTTGGGTGGGCTTATCATAACATTACATATCAGTAAGTAAACATTTAAGTGCCTACTTTGTGCCAGGCACTATGCTAAGTTCTGGGGGATACAAATAGAGGAAATGTCCTCAAGAAGTTTGCAGTCTAATTGGGGGAAGGTGATATACAAAAGCATATTAAAAACTGAAAAGCATGTGTGGGGGGAAAGTGCCCTCCAATTGAGGGCATGCCCTCTGATTAGAGGGGCAGAGGGTGCTGAGGGTACTGATAAGGTATGAGCACTCAGGTTGATGCATCCTAGCAGGATGATGAGGAGGTTCCTGGGCCATGATCATAATGGATTCCAGTCTAAGGAGTGCTTCTAAGTGGGAAATGAAATGATACACAAAGATATACTCTCATGAGGAAATCCAGGAATCAGGATGGAGTGTTTGAGTGAAGACCAGTCACGGCAGAAGGTGAAGTAGTGCTGTTGTTGGATAGATTACAGAGTACCTGGACAGAGAGAGGGGATAGATGACGAGTTTGGAAAACAGATTACAAGCCTAGCCCAGAGGAGTATTATAGAAGTGGCAAAGGCCTTCAATCATCCACTGGTGCTCTGTTTCTGCAAAAATCAGAGCAGCTAATCATTTCTTATCTTCCTTTAATGATAATTTCATCCTTCAAAAAGCAGAAGAACCAATGAGGGAAATTTTATTCTGTATCTGATCTCATCAACAAGCAGGAAATGGATGCTGGAGTGGAAAGGATGAGAGCTTAGGGATTCATGATCTGTCCCAGACCACTCCATATTAGAATTCACAATAGAGAAGGTAAAATAGAGTGTAGTATGCACCCTGGATTTTGGAAGCAGATTTCCAAGGGTTCAGAGAATGGTAGTAGATGGTATGCTAAGCCTCACTGTTCTAGATGATCTATAAAAATAAACTTAATTGTTAATACTTCAAATATGAGAGCATCATCGAATGATCCATGAGTGGACAAGTTATTGGAGGAGGTGAAACCTATCAATCTCTCCAATATAATCAAGCGCTTTATTAATGACACAAGAAGACAAAAGGAAGCAAAGTAGTTAAATGGAGGAGGAAGTACTTAAAGAAGTAAGTACTATCATATGTACAAAGGCAGAAAGCAATTTGATTTCATGGGCTGGATCTGGAGTCAAGATCTGGGTTCAGATTCTGCCTATCTTAGGTAAGTCACTTAAACGTTCTCAGCTTCAGTTTTCTTATCTCTGAACTGGCCATTGCAATGCCTAGATAACCTCTGCAGTGGTCATTGTAAGGCCTACATATCCTACTTCAAAGGGTGGTTGGAAGAATCAAATGGGATAAGTTGCTTTGCAAACTTTAAAGCTTGATCTATAAAAGGTCAGTTATTGTTATTCCCAAGGTCACATGTACTATTGATGGAAGAATTTGGATTTGAACCCAGGCCTTTTGACTTCCAAGGCTCTTTCTTTCAATCCTGCTACCCATGAATTCTGGTTGGTATTAATCTGTTGAAACAATAAACAGTTATTAAGCACCTACTATATGCCGCTCACTGTGCTGAGGGCTGAGCAAACAAAGAAAAAGTAAGATAGTCCTTGCTTTCAAGAAGCTCACAGTCTACTGGGGATAAATTTGAAATAATCAACATATGAAAGGCACTAGAATAAAAAGAGGTTGGGAAAAGGTTTCTGTTGAAGATTGGATTTTAGCTGGGACTTGAAAGAAACCAAGGAAGGCAGTAGGCAAAGATGAGGGAGACCAATCTTTGCATCATGGTTCTAGTCATTTTTTAGGGTTCATGAAAATCAATTCATCAGGAAAAAGAGTGGCCCAATATGTGAAGGATCTTTTAACCATCTCTCACCGAACTCAGAAAGTCTATCAGTTTTTTCCTTTGCAATTGTTAAGTGTCCTTGGCAAGAATGATCATAATTAGTTAACTTAGACATCTTACAAGCCAAAGAGTCACATAAGTAGGATAGTTCTTTCACCTTATCAAATAAACCCTAGGTCATAGGACCAGAGATTTAGAATTGGAAAGACCTCAGAATCCATCAAGTCCAATTCTCTCATTTTATGGATGCTGAAACTTAGGCACAGGGAGGTGGAATCCTTTCCCCAAGGTTGCATAGGCAATAGAGATTAGATCTGCTTTTGTTTGGTCCAGTTAGGATGATTAAAGGGTGTGTGTGTTCATCCTTCATTGCTGAAGAAGACCATGCCATCAGAGAAATAATGACATGACTTGCACTTGACTTTGTTTTGAGTGAGGGAGGGCTGTGCAGGTTACCAGCCTCCCTTCTCCTCCAGAGCCATCTGAATCCAGTGACCAGATATTCATCAGGATGACTGGAAATGATCCAGGATGAGGCAATTAGGGTTAAGTGACTTGCCCAAGGTCACACAGCTAGTGAGTGTCAAGTGTCTAAGGTGAGATTTGAACTCAGGTCCTCCTGACTCCTGCACTGGTGCTCTATCCACTGCACCACCTAGCTGCCCTAGGGATTAAAGGTTGTCTAGGTAGTGAAGTGGATAGAGAGCTAGATCTGGAGTCACAAAGATTTGAGTTCAAATAGCACTTACATCCCAGCAGTACTGTGAAGAGAAGATAAGAAAATACTTGTAAAATGATTTGCAAACCTCAAAGCCCTCTGTAGAATGCTAGCTATCTATTATTTTGAAGGAACAATGAGAAAACTGGATTCTTGAATCAATGGCAATGGGTCCTATTGAGCAGGCAGAAACTTAAGTAGCTTGGGCTAAATGGAGTTTTGTCTCACTGATGTCCAGGCATAATTCCTCCCCACCTCAATGGCCATTGCATGTACCTCATCTTTCAGTCCTCATCTGGACTGTGCTGAAGTGTAAATGGGTTATTCCCACCCTCCTAGGCCTCTGTCCCTAGGCAGCACTTTTCTCATTAAACCACTGAAGGCATAAAGATCAGACTTTTCCTTCTTCCCATATGACTGTACATATCATTGGATGTCCTCTTATTACCATTTCCCACTGCTCCTCCTTTCTACTTAATTGTTTCTACCCCAGATGAATAGATTCCTAGTTATGGAAGTAAGTAGGTTCTAGAGTAGGTTGGAGAGGCTCATCCCCAGTTTGGCCAGAAGATTTTTTGGACACAGCAGTTCTCAATGACTATCTCCTAAATTGATTTGCATTTGTGGGGAAGATAGAGGGGATAGCCAATGAATCAGATCCTCGAAGTCTTGAGGAGAAAGTTTGGTGGAGACCCTAAAACTTTCTTTTTCTCTTAAACTCTTTAAGGGAAAGTCCTTATTAATATTCTTTAATTAAAATAATATAGCCTGAATTGATTTTCTGTTTATCCGAGAAAAAGTAATTACTAGGAGGTGGTCTAGCCCTGCAGATCCATTTAAAATAGCAAAATTTCACTTTCATCACTCGGTCTCACAGCTGAGAACTCTCGGCAAATTTAGGTTGGGAGACTGAGTTGTTTGTGATTATAGCTCTTCAAGAATATTTCTTTTCCTTTTCCTTTCCTTTCTTCATTGAAGTTTTTTTTTGAACATCACAAATGATTTCTTTCCCACACAACTGAACCTTTTCAAGAAACACAATTAAGCACAATCAGTTGATCAAGCAATCTCACCTGACAATACATACAACATGCTACACTTGTAGATTCCTGCCTGTCTCCAGAGAGCAGAGACCTGTGTTTTATGCTCTGTTCTGGAGACTTCACTGGTCATTGCAATTAATCCAAATTTAGTGCCATTTTCCTTTACATTGTTGCTGTCATCGTTTATATTGCAACGTTCACTGCATGTCTTCTCAGGTTTCTCAGAATTCTCATATTCATTATACAATTCCATTTGGTTCATATGCCACAATTCATTCTGTCATTTTTCAAGTTGATGGGCATCTACTCTGTTTCCAATTTTTTTCTTGCTACTATAAAAAGTGTTTCTATGCATATTTTGATACGTAAGGGACCTTTTTTTCCTATAGATCCTTGAGGACAAGGACTGCTATTTTTTCTTTGTATCCCCAGTGCATAGCATGGTTCAGGGTACACAGTAAACCCTTAATCTATACTTATTGATTAATTGAATTATTGATTTGACTTTCTTAGTATGTATTCCCATTAGTGGGATTTCTGGGTCAAAGGGTATAGACAATTTAGTTAATTGAAGGAATAGCATTTCATGGCATCGCAGGATCAGAGGTTTAGAGGTGAAAGTGATCTTAGAGGCCATGTAGTCCAATCTCTTTATTTTACAGTTCAAGAAATTAAGGCCCATATAAGGTAAAGTGACTGGCTAACTACACACACGGGAGGGATAGGCTGCAAGCCTAGATTTTCTGTCTGCTGTGGTTTCCAATGAAGCTACCAAATTTCTTGGAGGACTTGGATGGTTACCAACCTTTTGGCCACTTTCATATCTTCTTGTAGTCAGTCTGATATGTGTTCATTTAAAAAAACAAAACAAAACATGATCAGCTTCTTGGATATCCCGACTTATACTCTTACAAAAATAAACATTTCTGGAACTTTCACCCTTTTCACAAGACTTCCTCGTTAAAATAATGATCACACACAAAATATAGCTACGTTTCTTCAGATACAGAGCTAGTGACAGAAACTCTTGTTTTAGGCTGAGGGAAAAGTAAAAGGTTTGGAACACAAGCTCGTTAGGTTTAGTGTTTCAGAATGCATGGAGGACAGCCATATTTTGATCTAATAAAAGTGACTGAAGTATATCTGCTTCCTTGTTCTTTTCTTTTCTAATTATTCAGCAAGAACATGTTGGACTTTGGCAACTCCTCAGAAAGCTTGCATCTCAAAACTTTGGGGTTGCTTTCTGTTAGAGGCCTCTCATATTTCACATCTTTCCCATAAGCCTTGACAATTATGCATAATATAATTCTGAAAGATTCCTTGAGTGAGGGTCAAGCTATTTTAACCAGTTCCCTGAAACTCTTCTAACTTTGCTCTGCTCTTGTCTGGTCATATTCTTGCTCCATATTACCTGCCTCCACCCTAACTCCATGAACACACATATGCTTAATAATCCTCTGTTTCTTATTTACATAAGAATCAGACAAGAGAGATAAATGGTTTGAAATGCACCTGAAATTGTAGATAATCTGCTTCCCCTTCCCTATTATTTTTAAACAGACCAAAAAAGAGAATAAATAGAATCATGGAATTATGCAGATAATATATCCCCTTCATTTCCAATTGAGGAAATAGGTCTAGAGAAGATTCTGACTGTTGGAAACACCTGAAAATCTGACATTCTCCTCTCTTGTGGTAGAAAGTTTAATGTTCAGTGTTAGGAAAGAAGGGTGGAGGATGTGATGAAAAATTTTAAAATATATAAATATTATACAAAATTGCATATAATTTTACATATAATTATATAAAATATATACAAATATACAAAATTACATATAATTATATAAATTTATAAAATTACACACATTTTTGTATACAAAATATGTAAATATTATATTAAATTACATATAATTTTGCACATAAGTATATATAAATATAAAATATATATTTATAAAATGTATAATGCTAACATATTCACATACTATATTTATATAGAACTTTGCAACATCTAGGTGGCACAGTGGGATGTATGGGGGATGGCGTATTCAGGGAGAACTAGTACCCTCATGTGAGGGTTTAACAAACCCTTTTCAGAGCTGTTCATTCCCACTGATGTCCAACTGGTCCACCAGCTCTTGCCTGTAGCATGCACAGTGCCATACTGTGGTCAGATGGCTAAACCAGGTTGAGGGCAAACCAGACAGGTCTCAAACCTGTTGGTGAGTTAGTTTGGTGGGTGTCTATACCAAGCATGTGAAGATGTCCCCTGGCAGAATGAGTGCAATGAGAATTATTTATTTCAACAGCCATGAAGGTACCTGAAGCAGGTGCACCTAGAGGTTGGTCAGATCTCAAACACACCTTGATCATCTACTACTACATTCTGGACCATTGCCAGTCATTTTGACTTTTGTGTTGCCACTGGACTTTGATGACTCTGAAAGAGATAGTGAGGCTGATGACTTTGTGCATCTCTGCCTCACTTGAACAGGAGCAACACATCACACTCTGAATACAAAGGATGAACAACATGTGGAACAGTGGATAGAATGCCAGGTCTGGAATTTGGAAGACCTGAGTTCAAATCCAGCCTCAGATACGTCTAGCTGTGTGACCCTGGGCAAGTCACTTAACTGTGACTTTAACAGTTTGCCTCAGTTTCCTCATCTGTAAAATGAACTGGAGAAGAAAATGGCAAACCACTCCAGTACCTTTGCCAAGACTTGGGCACGACTGAAAATGACTGAACAATAACAGAGTGTTTTAAGATTCACAAAAGCATGTTTTAATCCATTATTTTATCTGATACTCAAAATAATCTTGTGAAGAAGGTAATATTATTATCTCCTTTTTTACAGATGAAGAAACTGAGTCAGAAAGTTTAAGTGATTTGCCCAGGGTTACACAGTAGTTAAGTACAGGAGCCAGGATTCTAGCCTAGGTCATCTTGTCTCCAAGTCGAATGTGGCTTGGGGAAAGTGTGGATTCTGGAGCTAGATGACTTGGGTTGAAATACTGCTTTTCCTTACATAGCTCCTACTGGGGCGCCAGGGTGGACAGAACACTGAGCCTAGAGTCAAGAAGACCTGAGTTCAAATCCAGCTGCAGACACTTACTAGCTCTGTAATCCTGGGCAATCCACTTAATCTCGATCTGCCTCTGTTTCCTTAATTATAAAATAGGGATAATAATAGCACTTACCTCCCAGGGTTGTTGTAAAGATCAAATGAGATAATAATTATAAAGTGCTTAGCATAGCACACAGCACACAGTAGGTATTTGGTAAGTGCTCATTCCCTTCTTCCTTTTCTCTACTTGTGAGACCTTGGTCAAGTCACCTAACATCCATGAACTTCAGTTTCCTTATTTTCAAAAAAAAGAAAAAAAAATGAAGGCATTGAACTAGGCGATCCTGATGTCCCTTTCAGTTCTAGAGCAATAATTACATGCTCTTGATCCATTATTCCACATTACCTCTCAAAAAAAGTTAGGTCTGGTACTAGGAATCTCCTTCAATTTGATATTTTTTCATATTCTTATTCCTCCCTTCTATAATGTACATTTGCTACTGCAAATATTTTTGCCATCCTTTGGCACACAAAATTTTATCCGTTTGCTAAAAGATGGTGAGAAAAATTCCTTGGAAGTAGTGCTGTCTTCTCTCCAAGATATGTCACATGCACTGCAAAGTTGCTGCCATATGGTAGCCCATAAAGGTTCTGCCAAAATCCCTGTGGTTCTCATCAGCACTCCTCTCTCCACTGTTTTTTTCATCTCCTGCTGATGGTGGCAGACATGGGAGCAACAGGCAAGCTGCGAAAAGAAGTCAGCAAAATGAAATGAATTTGCCCTGGCAGGGTCCTTGTCAATTAAGATGGATCCCCCTCTCCCCCTTTCTGTTCCTTCATAGGGATGTGTGGGTGAGAATGTTCGGGACTGTTATAGAGAGCTCATGCCCAGATTCATTCTAATTTTTCCTAGATGCTTGAACCAAGGGGCAAAAGGCAAGTGGCATGTCCCAGGGGATGAGTCAGATAGGGATGGTATCATGGGGTACAGATCTTAGAGAGTTTTCCATGGTTGGAAGGAGAAGATGGCAACTTGGGTCTATTGTGCATGTCTAAGGCATCACATGGAAAGGGGGGAGAGAAACTATGGCAACTTTGGAAGTCATGTTCTGACAGGTTGGGGATGAACTGGAGAAATCTTGACACCAAACAGGAACCCGGATACTCACCTTCTTTTAATCTGTGTTTCCCATTTCCAGGACTGGTGGGTGAGGTGAACTATATGGAGAAAAAGAAAGAATCTAGCTGTTGTAGAAATCCCTTCCGCCACTCCAACTTTATTTATTCAAGTGAAGGATTCTACCTTTTACAGATGATTAGAAGTGTTTATTGAAGGTAAATGACAACATTTAATCAGAGGGCCCATAGATTCTGCCCTTGTGGAATACATACAGCCAACCTTGTTGATTTCTGACTGCATATTTTGAATTAGATTTCCTGGGACTGACATACACTTATTAATTATACTGGATTTTTGAAAACTACATGGGAAAGTCATCTACCAGGTTAGGTGTGGATTTCTAATAGAAATCATCTTTTTTGTCTTGTTCTTCATAGAAACCCACCTGGAGTTATTTTTGTTCGAAGGAGATGCTGAAAGAGTTGTGGCCCATGAAACTCATTCTAATATCCTACTAAAGAGATAGGATTTTTTAGTCTGGCCTTACCACATTTGGAAAGTCCAGGTGGCATTTATATTTGGGAACTAATAATCCTCCTCCTTTCCTAACTGTTCTACTGTGAAGACTTCTCCTCAAGAGGAGGTTCATAGTGCATGTTACAAAGCAGTGAGTGACCTGAGATAAAAGTTCCCAAGGCATGTCATAGATGTTGCTTGTCTTTTGGCCAGGTCCATATCTGGAGAGGGGTCTGGCTTTATGGAGCTGTGTACTATGCTGCCTTTCAAAGGGGGGCAGGGCTTAGTCCTAGCTGCCATAGTCATTGACCTGAACCACTTCTGGCTTGTGATCATTGACATCGAGGGATGGTGCCTTTGGCTGGGAGGTGGCAGCCTGAATTGTCTGAGGCAGCCAGAAGATCAGATTTTTCTTTCCTTTCCTATTCTTACTCCTGAATTGGATTTGCTTATTTGAAGAAGCCTTATTTATCTACATCCTCGGAGAATATAGGAACAAGACGACTCCTTGCCTTTTCCAGGGCTGTGCAATTCCTTAAAGGACAGTTTTTTCTTATCAGATCAGTTATTGTGTTTCTAAATATGGCTTGAAAAGCATCCTTTATAATTATAGCTTCTGGCTTTCAGCTTAAAGTGATATTTGCCAGTAAAAGCCTGCCAAAAAAATATAAGCAAATAAAAGCAAGCTTACCGTTAAATATTGATTTAAGCTTTGAAACTGGCTCAAAATTTTGTTATACCCGTCCTGATCTCCTTGGCCCCTGGGCATCTGTTTCAATTTGATCCAATTGAAATGGGGAGGGACAGTGCCAGGCTAACATCAAGGTGATCCAATATAGGAGGATGAGTTGTATTTGATGAAAAAGAACCAGGCAAAGCTATCTAGAGATCCTGGGGACAGGTGAGTGAAGTTCAGTTGAAATAAGGACTGATGTGCATCTTCCCCCATTCTCTGTGCTGACCTAAACCAAAGCTTTTGCCTGAGATACTTAAGGAAGTGAAATTAACTTCTGAAAGGACCTGTGCTTTGTTCTGGGTTCCTGCCCATTCTGTCTCTGAACTGGAATAGCATAATACAAGCTTTTTTTCCTAGCTTGGTTGAGGAAACAATGAAACAAAACTCAATGAGATTTTTTTTTTTAAATTTATGACATTCTCCCTTCTTATAGGCATAAGGAATAGGTCCAAATATAAATTTTTGAGGCTTTCCCTTAACTAAATCTCCTTCTCCCACCCCCATTTCTGAAATAGGAAACAGTCAACTTCTCAACATAATCCTTCTATCCCTAGTTCACATCTGGAGTTCAGGCAAAGGCTCCAGTTCCCTGATTCATCATACAGATCTGATAGTAGTCCCCAAGGGGGAATGAATGTGGGGGGAGAGAGGGTTAAACTCTTTTGAAAATGGGCCACTGATGGAACTGAACTCTGGTGGTGCAAAGTCTCTGAGATCTATTAGTTTTGACAACCTCAGTTACTCTAGTGTTTCTCATCATCTGTAAAGTTAACAAGGGCTGATAAGAGATGATGAGGCAGTGCACCGGGTTTGTATTTCAGGACTCATAAATATTTCACAGTACCATTTTCTTACAATCAGATACATTAGTTTGCCAAGTGTAGATGTTGCTGAATATTCACTCAATGTTGGTGTTTAACAAAGGCACTGCAAGGATAAACAGTTTAAATCAGGAGACAGATGAGCCACAGAGCTGTGCTGCATGCCCCACGTTACTGGCTTTCACATGCATGTTCTCATTTTAATGAAAGAGCTGATTTTTGACCTCTAGGAGCTGCTGCTGTCTTTCTTGGAAATACATGGTGAGGCTTCATGAAAGAAAAACATCAGTCTCTCCTACAATCATTCTCTCCCTGTCTCTCTCTCCCTTCACTCCTCTTCCCTTCAATCCTCTCTCTCTAGTCCGTCCTTCCTTCCTTCCTTCCTTCCTTCCTTCCTTCCTTCCTTCCTTCCTTCCTTCCTTCCTTCCTTCCTTCCTTCCTTCCTTCCTTCCTTCCTCCTTCCCTTCTTTTCCCCTCCTTTCCTTTGTCCCTTCCTTTCTACCTCCTTTCTTCCTTCCTTCTTTCCTTCCTCTTTCCATTCTCCCTCCCTCCCTTCCTTCCCTCCTTCCTACTTTCTAGCTCTCTCCTCCTTTCCCCCTCTCATTCTTATTCTTTCTTTCCTTTCCCTTTCCTGTTTTCCTCATCTCTTCCTCTTCTTTCTCTCCATTCTTTTCTTTTTTCTCTTTTATTTTCTTCCATCTTTCTCCCTCTCCTCCTTTTACCTTTCCTTCCCTCCATCTTTTTCCCCTACTTCCTCCTTTTCCTACTGTTTCTTCTTCCTTCCTCTTCTTTGAGTGAGGCTTTCCAATTTCCCACTCCCTATAGACCCAAAGGTGGATTAAGAATCCTCATTCTGGGTAAGACCACTTTTACTCAGGCTCAGATAATGCAAGTTGTTATTTTCTGAGGCCCCACTTCCCCATGAGCTACCACAGGTCCCCCAAGACTCAGTAAATTCATGGCCCCTCTGGAAGCCACCCCATCCAAAGGGAAACCCGGACAGTCAAATAAGACTGTCAAGTCGGGCATCTCTCCTTCCCACCATAATCAGATGGAGTGTAGGGAGATATATCACTTGATTAACAGCTGCAGTATTAATTTCCCTTTTTGGTTGCTTGACTCACAGCAAGAATCATGTCAAGGCAGCAGAGAAGCAATTAAATTGATTTTAATCTTTGTCAGAGAAGATAACATGCCTCTTTCTCTTCTCATTTAAATAATTAAAGTTTCAGTAGGTATTATTTCGGGCTTTAAAGAAATTGGTGTCTTAATGTAATAGAATCCTTGTAATTATATACTTAATGGCTCTTAATAAGTTAATCATGGTTTTTCATTTAAAATGTATTTTTTACTTATTAGACTTTTATTTGCTATGGTGTCACTGCTTTTAAGAATAAGGGAAAAAACAAAAAAAATAAGATAGATATAAAACATTTCTGTCATTCCTCATTATTAATTCCTTCCAACAGTTTGCTACTCCCCACTCCCCACCTGACATCCCCCCTGCTTTGGACTTTTAAGGATGATTTGTGCATGTTTTATGCAAAAAATGAAACAAAACTTGTTTTAAGAGTAAAAACTTCATGACTAATAAGTACATTTAATGATTAGAGGTTTGGTGACATCACTGTTAAATTCTTATTTATTCAACTTTATTCTGTCTCAAAATTGAGGAGAAACATCCCAAACTTTACATATCGGTAAACTGCATGAGAGGGTAACAAGTGGCATAGGGATTAGAGAGCTAGCCTCAGATCTGGGAAATCCTGGGTGCCAGTGCCACTTCTAACAAATGCTGATTGTGTTTCCCTGGACAAGTCATTTCAATCCTCAGTGTTTCAGCTGATTCTCTAAAACAGGAGTGGGGAACCTGCAGTCTAGAGGAAAATGCCCTCAAGGCCACAGGTTCCCCACCCCTGCTCTAAAACCATGCTGCAGAGAAGGTGAGAGTGTGCAATGGTAGTGGGGATTTCCTCCTGGGAGCAACTTATACCAATGAAATTGCAGCCCTTGACCGAAAAGAAAAAAAAGGCTCCATGAGAGATAATATCCAATAGTCCAAAATAGCTACAGTGTTCTTCCAGTAAGTCAGATCATAACCCGTCCATGCCTGATCATCCTAAGTGATTCTGGTTTCTGTCCTGTGGTAAATTCACCACTGGTCATGCTCCCAGACTTCCTCTCATTCTGTTGACATTGTATGGCCACAAGAAGAGCACGTGGGTCTAATTCCAGGTGTGTCTCACCTTTTTTTCATGATTGTTCCATCTTTTTCTTCTCTTTTGATAACATAATTCCCTGATGATGATCTTTGCATTGCAATTCCTGGAAATAAGAGCTTTAAAAAAATAATTGATACTGTGACTTTTGTACTGTAGTCATCTCTCTCCCTCAGTCCTAATAGCATCCAGATGGTCTTCTGTCCTGTCACCCCTCAGCCCCTTTGGAATGTCCCTTGTGCATCCTCCCTCCTCTCCCCTCCCCCAACTAACTTTGTTTAAAGTAAATAAATATATTCTTAGTTATGCAGTATAACAGGAAGATTGCCTCTCCTAGTCCTTCTGCGTCATCTCCTGTTGTAGTATAGGAATCAGTAATAGCAGTAAAAAAGCGGTTATCACCGTGTGCCTAACTAAAGTGACAGTTCAACAGGAGGTAGGGGCAATGTTAACATGTAGGAGGACACATTTAGGTGATCCTTCTATATCTGTAGCTTCTAGAAGAGTTATATGTAGGGAATTTTGCACTAATGATGGAATCCTCGGGAATAGTTATGAGTCATAAAAATGTAAGTAATTAGGGGTGAGGGTGAGAGGAAAGGGTAGCTTTTCCACTGGGGTCCAAGTTAAGCCCATGATTATTATTACCACGATCCTAAACTGGGTTGGTAGAGAAAGTTCACTGCTGTCTTCTGGAACACTTTTGCTTTGATGATTACAATTTGTGTGACCTCAGCCAAGTCACTTAACCTCCTTAGGTTTCAGTTTCCTGACCTATAAAATGATTAACTTGGACTAGATGGCCTCTAAGAACCCTTTTTGTTCTTCGTCTATGATCCAATGGTTGTTTCTCTTAACAACAGGGTCCATACTCAGTTTGGAGGCAGTAATACATTATTGTTGATTAGTCATGTCTGACTCTTTGTGACCCCTTTTGGGATTTTCTTGGCAAAGATAATAGAGTGGTTTAAGATTTTCTTCTCCATCTCATTTTACTGTTGAAGAAATTGAGGAAATTGTGGTTAAATGACTTGTCCAAGGTCACATAGCTAGTAAGTGTACGAAGGCAGATTTGAAGTCAGAGCTTCCTGACTCCAGGGTTGGAAGTCTACCCAAGTGCCACCTAGCTGCCTCAGAGCTGCAGAGATAGTCAGAGAGCTACAATGCAGAAGAGTCAAGGTTCCAGGTGACTCATCTAACTCCCACATTCCCCTGCTATGAATCACAGGCAGGGCTCCTAGAAAGCCAAGCCAACGGTACATTGCTTAACTCTGAGAATTATTCATTTGGTTTTCAATTAGTAACCAAACAGGGAAGGTAACTTACCATTTTTTTCTGCATTGCCTACTTGCCTTGGTCTTGTTTTGATAAAGGCCATCCCAAACCATGACTCTCTCAGTCAAATTGGGACATCTTATCTCTTTATATAGATGAAAAAGAAATATTAATAGTTGTAGGAGGCAAGATGACATTATTTCCAACCCCTCTTCATTTTACTGTGAAGTACTAATGCTCTGCTTTGATAACTGTCTTCTTAAGCCTCCCTCTTCTCTGTAATATCCCTCACTTTGTGTTTCTCCCTCTTTCTGTCTACCAAGTTACTATGTATTGCTCTTCTCCCTCTGTAGAATTTCTTACCATAGGGTGTAACTGGAAGGTCCTGCAACTTTTTCTCCAATACTTCAAGGTAGAAGGATGATGGGATAGTGGAAAGAATACTGGACTCAAGAATTAGGTGCTGGTCTTGACTTCTACTATCTGGAGTAAGCCACTTTTCTAGGCTTCGGGTGTAAAATGAGGGATTTGTATTAAATAAGCTATAATATATCTTCCATCATATTTATATAGCATTTTTAATATGATGTATATAATATGCATGTATTATTTACACATACATGTATATTATCACTTGCTCCAGTAACTCTATGGGTAAGTACTATAAGTATTAGTCTATTTCACAGACACAGAAATGGAAATAAAGACTCTAAAGGAGAAACCTAACATGGTGGAACCAGTAAGTGTAAGGTGGGGATTTAGAATTTGTTGACTGGCCACACGGAAAGAATAGCTGTTAATGATTCACTATGTATTTGAGTGGCAGGAGGTCTCCAGTGGAGTATCCCAGGAATTAGTTGTCAGGCTTTGCTATTTAGCATTTTTATCAGTGACTTAGATAAAAGCATAGAGTGTCTTGATCAAGGTTAGAATGACCCAAACCTGGAAGAGATAACCAAGACAGTGAATGGCGGAGTCTAGATCCAAAACAATTATGAGAAAGTAGGGCACTGGGCCAGTTTTAATAAAATGAAATTCAGCAGGGACAAATGTAAAGCCTTACATTTGAGTTTAAAAAATCAACCTCAAGACTGAATGAGAGAATAAGATGAGACTATAGTTATATGTTTCAGCAGTGACAAGCTTCAAACTTCATACATGATGATCTAATAGGAGAAAAACATTTAACTAAAGGGAATTATTAGTGAACTTTGAACTAGGATCTGTTGTGGTCACCTTCTTGTTCCCCTGACAGTGAACTTATTTTTTGAATCCAAGCCAAGTTGGCCCAGCTTTTCTCTATGTTATAGTTGTGAGTAATTAGAACAGTGATTCTGAATTTTTCTTGTGCCATGAACCCCTTTGGTAGTCTGGTGAAATCAATGGACCCTTTCATAGTAAAACATTTTTAAAGGAAGGAAATATTTAAATTTAACTTAGATACTAGTAAAAATAAAGTTGTAATTCATTTCCCATTGAAGTTCACAGATTCTTCTGAAATGTATCCATGAATGGGTCCAGGTTAAGATCCTCTGAATTAGTTTTTTTTTTTTAAAAGGAAGATTGAACTCCATGATCCCCAGGATAGGAAGCCTCCTGCTCAATAAAGGCTGCCATTTACAGACCAGATGACTGAGAATTGAATCCAGCTGCTGAGAGTCATCCTGCCTGCTAAAACATAAACCAAAAAAAAAAAAAAATCTGGGCAAAATTTGAGACTTTGGGCATGCCTGTCGTTTCCTTCAAAAACAGTATGTTCAAGTGAATTCAGTGGTGACCAGGTCCAAATGTCATTGTCCTTGAGAAATAATCATTGTAGGAGCTATTTTTGGAGCCCTGCTTACTTCTTTCCCCTTTCCTTAAGTACCAGAGAACAGTTTGTAAGCAGTACAGAAGGCATAGTCAGCTGATACAGGTACCAATACATAGGTGGAGTAGAGGGCTTCCTCTACTTTCCAACTAGACTCAGCAATATAGTATGTGTATATATGAATATACATATATGCGTATATACATATATATGTATACACACACATATATACACTCTTGTCTCGTCAGTACGGGTATTTCCATTTTCTTCTTGAATCAAACTCAAACTTGAAGCAAATGGAAGATGAACCTTGTATATCTTCCCCAGTTCTTTGGGTTATTTAATTTAATAAACACTTGCCAATCATCTCTTATATATAAAATACCATTTTAGATTCTGGAAGTGGGGAGATATGAAGATTATATAGTTAAAAAGTGGAATTTGCCCTCATGGAAGATAGAGTCTAGCCGACAGTATCAGGATGGGACTTTTTTTGTTTTTGGATAACAGAAGGCTGGGGTAGGGCAGAAAGAGAGGTGAAAAATTGGGTTGTTGGATTTGTATCTATTGAAGTCTCTGGACTATCTATATTTTCTTATACCTATATATATGTGTGTGTGTGTATGTGTGTGTGTGTGTGTGTGTGTGTGTGTCTATGTATATATGTATATACATGTGTGTATACACACATATACACACACAAATCATTCCTGAATTGGAATGTAAAATCATCCCATAATAGAATCTAGAAATAAAGGTTTAATGGAATTCCTTCAGGGAATCTCCCCTCCTCAATGGGAAGTTGAAAGGCATCATAGAATAGTAAATAGAACTCTGGTCTTGGAGTCAGGAAGGTTAAGACCCTCCTCAGATATAGGCTAGTTCAGTAATGTCATGAGCAAGTCAATTATCTTTGATGTGCCTGTAATCCTTCATCTGTAAAATGGGGATGTTAGAATTAGCCCTGTGAGGATCAAATGAAATAATGGATATAAAATACTTTGAAAGTCTTAAAGTACCATGTAAATTCCGGATATTATTATTAGTCTCTAGGAGATCCATGAATCTTAGAGTAATCAGACTTCTAATCTAGCCTTTGGTGTGATCCAATTTATAGGTTACAGATGGAGCACAGTTCTAGAGCAGTTCCCTGCTACTTACAAGCTGTTTATTTCACTCTGGTATTTAGGGAAAGAGGAAAGGAGTGAGCTGTGCTCTAAGAGTGATTTCCATAATGATGCTCCCTCAAAGACATCGACATTTGGACCTAGTCTCCAATGAGGTTACTTGAATATAAGGTCCCTAAGGAAGAGACCTTAGAGACCATATAGTACAACCCCTACATTTTACAGATGAGGAAACTGGGGTTTATGGAGATTAAATGATTTGCTTAAGCTCCTATAGGAAGGAAAGAAAGAAGGGAATAAGCGTTTATTAAGCACCTACTAGGTGTTAGGCACCATGCTAAGTGCTTTACAAGTATTATCTCATTTGATCCTCACAACATTGTAAAGTAGGTGCATTATTATACCCATTTGACAGTTGAGGAAACAGAGTCACACAGTGCCTGAGACTGGATTTGAGTTCAGGTCTTTCTGACTCTAGACCCAGTCCTTGACATTGTACCAGCTGGCTGATACTGGTAGAATTAGAGTAGCAAGATTCGAATTTAGACCCTCAGATTTCAGAGCCAGTGCCTTTCCAGGGTACCATGGTGCCACAATCACAAGCACCCATCACTCCCTTGTTCCAGTGATATACTTCCTAAGACTCCCTCCCATCAATGCCTCCTCCCACCTCAATCTTTCTTCTTCTGCATTCCACCAGAATATGGCCTACATTCTTCCTGATGACATAGGCCTACCTTAGGCTGAAATGTGCCAACCTCACCTGAGAGTCCAGGTACTGCTATGATTCATTTCAAAGGATGCTGATACATCTCTTTCATATACCCATTCTTAGCCTCTTCACAGCTCAATTTCTAGTTTAAAAGGGTGCCGCTTATACACCAGCAAATACAGCAAGTGACTAATTAGCCAAATTAATGAGGGCTTGTTTACTTGAAGTCCCCAGTGCCCTTGGAACTAGGGATGTTTCCTTATTACAATCTGCAAGTGGTTTCCTCCAATTAATTTTTAACATACGGCTGTTGCCTATTCTCAGTAATATGTAATATCCTAATACTTCAAAGAGCTTTGCAAACATTAACTCATTAATCCTCACAGGGAAGCACAGAGAGGCTGAAACAAAAGGTGCTCCTGATGTTTTTGGTCAACAGGGCTTTGATGGGCTGATCTCTTGGAGAGCTTTACAAACTCCAGCCTATTGATCCTGCAGGAGATTAAGAAAGATCAAGTATGAATGTCCATTTCTATGGGGAGAAGGGAGAAAAGCAGAGCATAAATGTATAAATATATTAAAGGGTATGCTGTAGATTTTAGAATGGGACAATGAGGGGGAGAGAGAGAGAGAGAGACAGGGAGAGGGAGAAGGAGGAGAATGGAGAAAGAATAGACTGGACAGAGAACTATCCAGGAGAGGATAACAAGGACTTTGCTTAAGGATGTCAAGATTTAGAGAGCACTAATGCACCATCCAGAGCTACATTTCACTCCCTGAACTCCAAACCCCGTATTCCTATCTCTTCTCCAGGACCAATGCCTTAGCAGGAGAGAAAACTTGTGGTGTCCAGGGGCGTGGTTCTTTCCTACCGTGGTCATACTTTTGCCCTCATCGTCCCAGGAACAAGCTTGTCTAACTATGGCTCTGAATTTCACATCTTCTGGTTCTTAATCTATGGAGGAAGAAAGCTTTTGGAAGAACATAAAATCTAGACTATTCTCATGCATTAAGAAGTGGGAGGTAGCAAAAATTTCATCCCAAGTCCTCCTGCAATTGTTAATACTATACTTTCTTTTAGAGGTTTGGTTTGCTTCTCGCCTGGACTATTTTAATAACCTCAAAAAAAAAAAAAAGGAAATTTACATGATAACTTTGTTGTATATTTGAAAAGAATAGCAAATTGTACATAGTAGATTTGCAGTTTCATGTGCAATCATCTTTTTTGTTGTATTATATTATGGAAATGCTTGTTTTATTTCGTAAATTAAAAAGAAAAACTAACCTCTTTCTAATCTCTTCTGTCTCTAAGCCATTTTCCCCGGCTGCCAAAACTATTTTCCTATAGCACAGGCTGACAATGGCACTCTTCTTCTCAAGAATGTTCAGTTGCTCTCTATTGTCTCTGAAATAAAATGCAAAGTCTTTAGTTTGGCATTTAATGCCCTTCACAATCAGTCTCTTGGCTGTTTTTCTAGGTTGATGTCACAAGAAGGAGTTATGTAGAGATTGGAAGGATATGTGTTTTGACAGGAGTGGGCCAAGAGGGACCTAGAGAAAGAAAATGACTTGCCCAGGGTCTCCAAGCCAGTAAGTGGGTAGTATGTGAACTTATGATTAGTGGTTCTAAAAAAGCAAATTTAAATATTAGACCTTCAGGAAATTTGAAAATTCTGGAATGATCCTTATTTCCTGAGTTCATCTCCATTGCATTTAGAGATCTCTGGAAAGTCAGTGTCTTCTGTTTATAAGTAAAAGAGGTTCATAGGATTTAGAGCTGAAGAGAATCTTAGGGATCATCTAATTAAAAAGCTTAAAAAGTCAAATGTATTTATTATTATTTATTAATATAATTTATTATTATTATTAATTTATTTTCCTCAATTACATGTAAAAAGATGTAAAAACAATTTTCAGCGCTTTTAAGGTTGAGTTCCAAATTCTCTCTCTCTCCTCACCACCTTCATTGAGAAGACAAGCAATTTGACATAGGTAATACATGTGTAGTCATGCACAATATTTTCCCATATTAGTCAAGTTGTAAAAGAGAGCATAGACTAAAATTAAAAAAAAACTCCAAGAAAAATAAAGTGGACAAAAAAAACCAACTTGTGTTTCGATCTGTATTCCAATACCATCAGTTCTTTCTCTGGGGATGGAGAGCATTTTTATTTATAAGTCCTTCAGAGCTGTCTTGGATCTCTGTATAGCTGAGAAAAGCTAAGTCGTTTACAGTGGATTATTAACCTTTTTTTTTTAATGTGTATCATAGACCCCTTTGGCGGTTTGGTGAAACCTATGGGCCCTTTCTCAGAAAAATGTTTTAAATGAATAAAACACATAGTTACCAAAACATGAAAGAGGTTCACAGATTCTCAAATTCCTAGACCCCTTGTTTTATTGGTAAAAAGAAGTTGAAGCCCAGAGGGGAAATGACTTGCTCAGGGTCACCCAGCTAGTACATAGTTAAGGCAGGCTGTGAATTCCTATCCTTTCATTACAAATTCAGAACTGCTACATGGGAAGCCAGATCACTAAGCTTACCAAATGCCCTATATACATAGGATTGTATTTCAATGTCTTTTGCTCCACCAAAGTCAGTACACTTCTTGCGTGTAGTACTTTCAAATGTTCTCTTAGAGGTTTCCCGTGAGAATGGCTAAACAAATCATGGTACATCAGCATAACAAAATTTTGTTCCACTGAAAGAAAAACACTAAAGATAACGCACAGAGGGAGGCATGAGAAGATTTATATTAACTGATGCAAAGTGAAGTAAATGAGCAAAATGAGATCCATGGTGATGGCAATGTAAATGACAAGAATAACCTAGGAGATTGGAACTGTCCACTATGTAATTTGATGATAAAAGTTGACTTGACAAAGAACCACAAGTCTGCACCTCTTTCTCTTTGCAGAGGTGGAGGATTATGGCTATGGGATACCATCAGACTTGATTGATGTGTTGGTTAATTTTGCCAAGTTCCTTTTTATTCCTATCTCTTTCTACTTTATTCCTTATGATAGAGGATAGCTTTCTGAGTGGGGGAGGGATAAGATTAGGGATCTAAGGGGAAATGAAGTGATAGAATAAGACACCCCCCATTTTTCCTGTTCTCAAATATTCTTCCCCTATGTGGTTATCCATATTATATCTCTCCTTCAAAACAATATCAATTCACATAAACTTTATGAACCTTTCCTTGGATGACTAATCAGCCTGTAAGGATTTTTTTTCCTCTTCTGAATGACTGGACAACTTACTATCTTGGCTACTGATTGGGCATTCACTATGTTCTTAATTTTTTTAACAAATGCTTATAACTTGTCTCTGCAACTAGATCATGAGCTCCTTGAGGGCAGGAATCATCTCTTGTGATACTTTATGTATAACAAGAATTCTTAACCTGGAATCTATGAACTTAAAAAATACACAAACACACACACACACACACAAACTGTAATTCAATATATTTGTTTTCCTTTGTAATCTTATGCATTTCGTATTACGCATTTAAAAATATTGTTCCTTGAGAGGAGTTTCATAGATTTTTTCCAGATTTCTGAAGGGGTCCATAATACAAAAAAGGCTAAGAGCTCCTGATGTATAGCATCTGATATACATAATTCATAATTAATAATTTGTTTGTTGATCTGTTGAGAAGTACAGGTAAAAGAATTCATTGGACTAGTAGTCAGGAGATCTAGTGAGATAATTATGGGATTTCAAAGCACGGAGAGAGTTCCATACTCAATGGATCTAACCATAGGGCTTATTGATCATTGGCAAATCAATTATTCGGACAAAGGATGTCAATTATTATTATTATTTTTTGCACAATTGCTTTACTGCTTTGCCCAATCTTGACATTGACTTGGCCTATAAGAGATGAAGTAGCACACAGGATATTTCTTATCCAGGACATGGCAGTCTGGTTCTGAATGGCCTATGCAAGTTAAGGTTCATGAGGTTTTATTCTGAAGAAGACAAAGTGTGATAGAACCCTTTACCAAGGCATGAACCTAGAGACAGATAATGAATTGAACTGAACATACTAACCATGAGTGGCTAGGAGAAGAGTTAGAAGAATTCCTCTTAAATCAGCATCTGTACCTATTAGACTCAGTCTATTCTAGTTATTTTTGTTGATATGTACTCCTCTTCCCTGAGGGTAAGAAGATGAGAAGAAGGGGGAACCAATTAAACAATAAGCATTTATTAAAAAGCTGTGTATTCCAGGAGCTATGTTAGGCATTGGGAACACATAGACAAAAATAAAACATTTCTTGCCCTCAGGAAGCTTCCTTTTTTTAAACCAGGGAAACATACATACTTATAAGTAAACAAAACATAAATCCAATTATATCAATGAAAGTTTCCAGAGTAATGGAGGATGGCAATCCACTAGGGATGGGTGGCTCAGAAGAAAGGTCTTTTTGAAGAGCTGATGTTGGAATTTTGTTTTTAAGAGATCACCATCAACCAATGAGCTTTTTATAAAGTTCCAGCTACGTGTCAATGCTAAGTGGCTGAAGATAGACAAAAATGAAACAATCCCTACTCTAAAGGAACTTATATTTCATTGGAGGAAATAACACACACACATATATTGTAAATGTATGTTAACACACATATACATATATTACTTATACATATTTATATATATATACATGTGTATATATAATGACCTTTAGGGAGGGGTTAGCATTAGCAGCTAGGAAATATGATGAGGAAAGTTCTCATTTCAGAGAATTTTAGAGTCAATTGATCAGCAAACATTTATTAATCACTTGCTAAAATCCCAAACAGTTCCTTCCTTCAAGGGGTTTATAATCTGCCAGGGGATAGAACATGAATACATGTAAGTAAATAGTACAAATGTATATATATGTGTACATACATATACAGTTTTCCCTTCCCCATTGCGGATTTTAATATATGGTGAGTTGGCATAAGAAATTAAATGGAAATTTTTTAGGAGTTTTGTGGAAGCTATAGATGACATATGTGAAGTCTATCAGATGACACAGAAAAAGTTTACAAACTCAGAAATGCATAAAATATATGTATAATATTGTACAATATCAACATATTTTATCTTTTAATACTATAATAATTCAGACTTCTTCACTAGTACAAAGGAGGGCCAAAAAATTTTACATGTATTTTTCCAGATCACTGAAGTGCTGCAACCCAAACTCTTATGATGTAGAAGGGATAACTATACTAAGTAAACACAAAGATCCCAACTGATAAATGGTCAAAGAATATGAACAGGTAGTTTTCAGATGAAGAAATCAAAGACATCAATAGACATATGAAGACGTGCTCTAAATTACTTCTGATTAGAAAAATGGAAATTTAAGCAACTCTGGAATACCACGTCACACCAATCATATTGGCTAGTATGACAAAAAAAGGAAAATGATAAATATTGGAGAGGATGTGGGAAAATTGGGATGCTGATACATTGTTGGTGGAGTTGTGAACTGATCCAACCATTCTGGAGAGGAATTTGAAACTATACCCAAAGGGCTATAAAACTATATATATATATGTGTATATATATATATATATATATATATATATATATATATATATATATATATATATATATATATATATATATATATATATATATATATATATACATATATATATTGATCTAGCAGTATGCCTACTAGACCTGTATCCCAATGAGATTATAAAAAAAAGAAAAGGGCTGATAGTATTTAATATAAATTTTGGACTTTAATAAGGGCCCACGCCTGAACTAATCAATCAGATTGCTTTGCTTTGCTATAAAAATGCCCTTTCCTGTGTCAGCAATTTCAAAGACCTATTTATGACAGGATACCTGTCACCAGAGTCATGGGATTTTCTCTTTATTGTATGTCACAGAGACATATGTTACAGAGAGGAAATTTACACAGCCTGGAATCATAAATTCCAACAGACACTGCTTTGTTAATTGTCTTGTCTCACTAAATTTATCATTTGTTCAACTAAGAGAGTTCCTTTCTCATGGTAAAATGTATTTAAGCCAGACTCTTTCTGTACTGAGCAGTCAGGTTCTGATCATGGCTCCATAGAATCCATATACTGTTACTTTAGAGAGAATTTATAATAAGATAATAAAAATGCATTTAGCCTGTTGCCTCTACTTTAACCAAACTTTCAGGTTAACAGGGCTATGTGCAAAAATATTTATAGCAGCCCTATTTGTGGTGGCAAATATGGTGTCACATGAGCAGAAATTGAGAGGATGCTCATCAGTTGGGGAATGGTTGAACAAACTGTGGTATATGAATGTAATGGATTACTATTGTGCTATAAGAACAGGCAGATTTTAGAAAAACCTGGAAAGACATACAAACTGATGCAAAGTGAAATGAGCAGAACCAGGAGAACATTCTACGTAGTGTCAGCAACATTCATCAACTATGAATGACTCAGCTCTTCTCAGCAATCCAATGATCCAAGCCAAGAACAAAGGACTCATGAAGGAAGACGCTATCCACATCCAGATAAAGCACTGATGGACTCTGAATACAGACTGAAGCACATTTTTTTCACTTATTTTATTCTTTATTGTTTTTTTCTTTGCTCTGTTTCTTCTTCTACAACTGTGATAAATATGGAAATATATTTTACATGATAGCATATGTATGAACTATATCAAACTGCCTACCATTTTTAGAAGAGGAGAAAAGAGGGAGGAAGGAAGGGAGAAACATTTGGAATTCAAAATCTTGTAAAAATGAATGCTAAAAATTTTCTTGATATGTTATTGGGGAAAAATAAAATGTTATTTTAAAAAAAGTAAATACAAAAAAGGAACATACAGTGGACATTTAGTCAAACCTTCGGTATGATCATTAAAGGTATTCACTATTGTGATGGAGAAGAACCAGTTCTGGGTATATAAAGCCAAAAATGAGACAGGTCTTGTCTCTTTAGGGAACAATATGTCCTTGTGAAAATAAATAACAATATGCATAAAATTAATACAACATAAATGATATTACATTGGGAGTGGACTAACCCTAAGGAGTGGAAATATAAGGAAGGGTCTCATATAGGAGATAGTACTTGAGCTGAACCTTGAAGGGGTGCAGCCAAGTTTCTGAGAGGCAGAGCTGAGGAGGGAGAACACTTTAGGCATAGGGGAAAGACTGGGCAAAGGCAGCATGGAATTTGTCACATAAACAGAATTAAGTTGGCCAGCTTGGATGGCCAGTTCGAGTTCATGAGTGAGGGTGATGAAATTGATCTGGAAAGGGAGATTAGAGTCAGATTGTGAAGGCTTTTAAATACCAGGCAGAGGAGTTCATATCTTATCCTCAAAGTCATACAGTGTCACTGAAGCATTATCTAAACCAGCTTGGGCTTTCCTTACCACTTGGGCCTAAAACTTCCTTGCATGTTTCATTCAAAGATCAACCTTTTTCCTTTTTTAATTCATTAGAGAAACGTGTCAAAGACCCATGAGTTTATGAGTATGTGAACTCCCAGTGATGCATGACATTGCCATCTAGAAAGTACTGTCTCAGAAAGTACTGAGACTCAGAGAGGTTAAGCTGCTTACCCATGGTCATAGGGTTTGACACCAAGACATGTCCAAAATGGAATCTGGACTAGTTCTTCCTAACTGTGAGTCCAGAAAACATTGCCACTGAGGGGTCAGTCAGCAGATGTTGCCTCAACAAACAGTGCAAGTAGAGGAGCGCTTGGTAAATCTGATCTAGTGATTTGGTTGGTATTTAATACCTTCACTGTGACAAACCACCAGGCCCAGATTCCCAGTTTCAGAGCACTCCTTAGCTATCTTTTTTACAGAGTTGTGCTTTCTTTCATTTGGCATGTTTTTATTATTATTAATACAACTGTGGAAGCTACATATATATCAGAACAAAAGCATCCATTTCAGATAATCAAACCTATAAATCTTGTAGCTGTTCGCATACAGCCAATTAGCTGAGCCTACTCTGGCTAACTGGAGCCTACCATGTGACCTAAACAGGGGAGATGGAGACTTGCAGTAATGAGGAGGCTTGGGGAACAACATCCTAAGGAGCAGAGCTATGACTCGTAGGAGATGAATGTGCTTCGGTATGGGTTGTCTGCTTCTTGGGGGGTGGTGGCAGTGGCATATTTCATTCTGAGGAGGGCACCCTTTCACGTGTCTTCCCCTGTGCTAGCTGCAATCTTTGATAGATGGCGTTTATGTAATGCTTTAACGTTTGCAAAACAATTCATATATATTCTCTCATTTGATCCTCATAACCTTCCTGGGAGATTGGTGCTTTTATTTTTCCCATTTTACAGATGAGAAAGCTAAGACGAAGTTTTTTTGTTTTGTTGAATTGTTTCAGTCATCTTCCACTCTTTGTGACTGCATTTGGGATTTTCTTGGCAATCCCAAGTGTGGTTTGCCATTTTCTTTTCCAGCTCATTTTATAGATGAGGAAACTGAGGCAAACAGGGCTAAGTGACTTGCCCAGGGTCACACAGCTAGTAATTGTCTGAGGAAGGATTTGAATTTAGGTCTTCCCGACTTCTAGCACTCTCTCTTTTTTTTTAAATTTATTTAACTTTTAACATTCATTTTCACAAAATTTTGGGTTCCACATTTTCTCCCCTTTTGTCCCCTCCCCCCAAAACACCGAGCATTCTAATTGCCCCTATCACCAATCTGCTCTCTCTTCTATCATCCCTCTCTGTCCTTGTCTCCTTCTTCTCTTTTGTCCTGTAGGGCCAAATAACTTTCTATACCCCTTTACCTGTATTTCTTAATACCTAGTGGCAAGAACAGTACTCGATAGTTGTTCCTAAAACTTTGAGTTCCAACTTCTTTTCCACCCTCCCTCCCCACCCATTCCCTTTGGAAGGCAAGCAGTTCAACATAGGCTAAATCTGTGTAGTTTTGTAAATGACTTCCATAATTGTTGTGTTGTATAAGACGAACTATATTTCCCTCCATCCTATCCTGTCCCCCATTACTTCTATTCTGTCTTTTGATCCTGTCCCTCCCCATGAGTGTCGACCTCAAATTGCTCCCTCCTCCCCATGCCCTCCCTTCCATCATCCCCCCCACCCTGCTTATCCCCTTATCCCCCACTTTCCTGTATTGTAAGATGGGTTTTCATACCAAAATGAGTGTGCATTTTATTCCTTCCTTTAGTGGAATGTGATGAGAGTAAACTTCATGTTTTTCTCTCACCTCCCCTTTTTATCCCTCCACTAATAAGTCTTTTGCTTGCCTCTTTTATGAGAGATAATTTGCCCCATTCCATTTCTCCCTTTCTCCTCCCAATATATTTCTCTCTCACTGCTTGATTTCATTTTTTTAAGATATGATCTCATCCTCTTCAATTCACTCTGTCTCTATGTGTGTGTGTGTGTGCGTGTGCATGTGTGTGTGTAAACCCACCCAGTACCCAGATACTGAAATGTTTCAAGAGTTACAAATATTGTCTTTCCATGTAGGAATGTAAACAGTTCAACTTTTATAAGTCCCTTATGACTTCTCTTTACTGTTTACCTTTTCATGCTTCTCTTCATTCTTGTGTTTGAAAGTCAAATTTTCTTTTCAGCTCTGGTCTTTTCATCAACAATGCTTGAAAGTCCTCTATTTCATTGAAAGACCCATTTTTCCCCTGAAGTATTATACTCAGTTTTGCTGAGTAGGTGATTCTTGGTTTTAGTCCTAGTTCCTTTGACTTCTGGAATATCCTATTCCATGCCCTTCGATCTCTTAATGTAGAAGCTGCTAGATCTTGTGTTCTCCTGATTGTACTTCCACAATACTTGAATTGTTTCTTTCTAGCTGCTTGCAATATTTTCTCCTTGACCAGGGAACTCTGGAATTTGGCCACAATGTTCCTAGGAGTTTCTCTTTTTGGATCTCTTTCAGGCGGTGATCTGTGGATTCCTTGAATACTTATTTTGCCCTCTGGTTCTAGAATCTCAGGGCAGTTTTCCTTGATAATTTCATGAAAGATGATGTCTAGGCTCTTTTTTTGATCATGGCTTTCAGGTAGGCCCATAATTTTTAAATTGTCTCTCCTGGATCTATTTTCTAGGTCAGTTGTTTTCCCCATGAGATATTTCACATTATCTTCCATTTTTTCATTCTTTTGGTTTTGTTTTGTGATTTCTTGGTTTCTCATAAAGTCATTAGCCTCCATCTGTTCCATTCTAATTTTGAAAGAACTATTTTCTTCAGTGAGCTTTTGAATCTCCTTTTCCATTTGGCTAATTCTGCTTTTGAAAGTATTCTTCTCCTCATTGGCTTTTTGAACCTCTTTTGCCAATTGAGTTAGCCTATTTTTCAAGGTGTTATTTTCTTCAGCATTTTTTGGGGTCTCCTTTAGCAGGGTGCTGACCTGCTGTTCCTGCTTTGACTGCATGTCTCTCATTTCTCTTCCCAGCTTTTCCTCCACCTCTCTAACTTGATTTTCAAAATCTTTTTTGAGCTCTTCCATGGCCTGAGCCCATTGAGTGGGCTGGGATACAGAAGCCTTGACTTCTGTGTCTTTCCCTGATGGTAAACATTGTTCTTCCTCATCAGAAAGGAAGGGAGGAATTATCTGTTCACCAAGAAAGTAGCCTTCTATAGTCTTATTTTTTTCCCTTTTCTGGGCATTTTCCCAGCCAGTGACTTGACTTCTGAATATTCTCTTCACACCCACTTCACCTCCAGGTCCACCCAGCCAGTGCTTGGGGTCTGAGATTCAAATGCTGCTTCCCAGCCTCAGGGCTTTTGGCAGGGGCAGGGCTGCTATTCAGTGTGAGATTAAGTTCAGGTGCTCAGGTCAGGGCAGGGCCTGCCTCAGGGGCTCAGTTCCCTCAGGGGGTTTATGCAGAGACCTTCAACAATGGATCCATGCTCCTGTCTGCTTGGGGAGCCCTGGTCTGCCGCTGCCTCTGCTGCTGCCTCCCGAGGGGGCCTGAGTTATGGGGGCACCCCACTCCCCTCTTGGCAAGCCGGAGAGACCCTCTCACCAACCTTTGGGGACTGTGGGTGGAGGGACCTGCGTGGCCACTGGTGATCCCGTCCCTGAAGCCTGCTTGGATCTGCTCCTCTTGGCGCTGTGCAGCTAAGGCTCGGCTCTGGTCCACAGTGCGACGGACCTTTTGCGAGAGGTTTACAGGCTCTCTGGGACAGATCTCATCTGCTCTGTTGTTCTGTGGCTTCTGCTGCTCCAGAATTCGTGGGAGGTTCTTTATTACAGATATTTTATGGGTGGTGGGTTCGGAGCTAGCGGAGCTAGCGTTTGTGTGTGTTTCTACTCTGCCATCTTGGCTCCGCCCCCCACTCTCTTAACTACGCCACCAAGCTGCTCCAGGCCGTGCCTTGTGACTGTCTGAGGGATGGCTTTCCCTTTCTTGGCACGAGTGGACCCGTGGTTTATTCAACTGTCCTCATTGTGGCACTTGATTTTAGACTCTTCTCTTTACTCCACCATCTCCTTCTATCCCACCTGAAATTGTCTGAAGTTCAGTGTTGGCTACTTATAGCTATGCCAAGAATGGGAGTAGCTAATGGGAAGAAGGTATCTTTCTAGTCTTATGGAATGTATATTCATCCATTTCTGTCCTTAAGTTTAGAAAACTGGCTTTCTAGTTCAGCCACAACACTCCACCTTCCTTCTCCATGCCTTTGTATTGTCTGTCTCCTATGCCTGGAAAGCATTCTTTCTTTATCTCTAACTCTTCTTAATTATCTCTTAATTATTTCCTGTTTATCCTGTTTGTAGCTTGTTTATACATATTTGTTTGCTTGCTTTCCCCTCCATTAGACTGTGAGCTCCTTGAGGGCAGGGCAGTGAACCCTTGAGGGCAATAAACTTATTAACTGACTGATTCTGTCTGTTATAATCTCTACTGACCTTCAATATTCAGTTCAAGTACCTCCTTCTATATGACACTTTTCCTGATTCCGCCTTAGTGTGGTAGTGCCTCCCATCCAAGCCATCTTCTACCTATTTTACATATACATGCATAATATATATGTATGTATATGTGCATATATACACATCCACAGAAATGTTCTGTATATATAATACTGAAAGACAGACTCAGAGAATCAAGATTTCAACTGATTTGTGAAGAAGGGGAAAAAATATCAGGAGAGAAATGTACAAATACACAAGTCTTCTTTCTATTTAGGTTTCACAATCTGATAGGTTTGCATGTATATATGTATGTGGATATGTATGGATGGATGTATACACACATGTGTATTATCTTCCCTGATTGAATATGAGCTACCAGAGGTCATGGATTGATTTTTTGTGTGTCTGTGTCTTTTATTCCCTCCACCCAGTACAGCTCCTGCCACATGGCTTGTACTTAATAAATACTTGTTGATTGATTGATTGAAGGTACAAATGTTTCCAAGTCCTTACCAGTGCTCATTTGAATCCCTAATAAGACAATGCTTTTAGCCTGATTTCTTCATTAGTGCTGTTGATGTGCTCATCAGTGCATGAGGACATTCCAAATGACCTTCTTGGAGTCACTCATATTTGATTGTCCAGAAGCTGAGTAGCTTCTTTACTTGAAAACCAAGGGAAAACTTCCTTTGTTAAAGACTCCACATTCCACACCCACTTTAGGGTGATGCTCTGTTACCTTGCCTACAGAACCAGATCTCTCCTCCTCCTCCTCTCTCTCTCTCTCTCTCTCTCTCTCCCCCCCCCCCTTCTCTCTCTTCCTCTCCCTTTTCCTCCCCAGTCCCCATGTGTGCCTTACAAGCAGTTTGCACAGGAAATATAATGCAGTCAACATGAGACTGACAGGCAATGATTTCCTATTTTTATTCATTATTTTATCTTCATATTGAATTCTCTGGACAAAATATAATTAAGACAGTTTGATTCTTGACTATTTGAATATTGTAAACTGAACCTGAAGCACTTCCCTGCAAAACCCCATATCACCTGAACTTTCTGCAGGCCAGGACAGTACCCTCCAGGATCACATGGGTTTAGTTTCCATTTGCTGGACATCAACATTTGATTTTAAACGGCAAACTTAATAAATGTATTTTTTTATTGCTGAGAATAATCACTTTTGGACATCTGGGATCCTGGCTTCTATTGAATTAAAATTTACCACATGCTTTTAATGTTGTATTTTAAAAGCTCTGTTTTTTCGACAGTCGAATTTCCTCTGAATTCTTTTGTGTGCGTAATAACATGCTGAGCCAGCCTGGGAAGTGCTTAGATTGGGTTTTGAAACCTGAATAGAAAGAATGTTGACAAGGCTTGTGTATTTGCACATTTCTCTCCTGATATTGTTTCTTCTTCCCACACCCTTTCCACAAAGCATTTGAAATCTTTGAGTCAGTCTTTCAATGTATGTACAGAACAGGGAAGACTTTGGGCTAAATTTACTTTCATATACAAATCATACTCTCAGAGATATTTCCTTAATATCTATTCTGTTGTTTTTAATGAGTTATAATTAGAAAATAATTGTGTCAAAGCTATCCATTCCATATATAAGGCAGTCTTTTTAGTTATTCCTTTCAATAAGAAACTCAGCAATGGTATTTAAAAGTACTGTTCAGTTATTTTCAGTTGTGTCTGACTTTTTATGACCCCGTTTGGGGTTTTCTTGGCAAAGATATTGGAGTGGTTTTCCGTTTCCTTCTCCAGTTCATTTTATAACTGAGGAAACTGAGGCAAATAGGGTTAAATGACTTGCCCAGGCTCATACAGCTAGTAAGTATCTGTGGGAAACATACCTGTTGGGATCACAGGACTTCCCAGACAAGTCAGAGAGTTAGCCAGGGTGAGCTGCTCCTGCACATTGTGTCCCTGGTTGCTAGTCCTCAGGAAGATCCACATGATAGACCTATTCCCATGGAAAGCATTCAGAAACAGAGTGAGCAGAGGAAGGCTTTTATTACACTTCTCATGAGGAAGTGGGTGTGGTACTCACTAGGAACACCCACATTAGTACTGAAGCTAGAACAAGCTTAAATACAGTTAGTGTTGTCATACCTCCCATCAGAGTCAGGATTGGTACAGACTCCTCAGGGTTACACTCTTTTACTATATTTCCTCCTTAGTATGTTCCCTCCTCCTTGGTCAAAGAACCCACGATCAGAAGATGGTGGACAACTCCACCTTAAGGTGGATCAGTTAATATGCATGAAGTTAATTACGCATATGCAGTAGGGAGGACAATTGTGATCAGGGCATGACCCCTTGAGTCCCAGTTGTTTGTCATGTCCCAACCTTTCTATTTTCTCTTGAAGCCAGGATGTGCTCAACCGTGTCCTTGAAAAGTAGGATATATAAGCTTATCATGAGCCCCCATCAGTCTGGGAGCTTTACTATTTCCCAGGAACATCTGTGGGAACAAGACAAGATACAATAATATTCATTCATATGGTATCTGAAGTTGGATTTGAACTCTTCCCAACTCCTGGAGTCTTCTTGACTCCAGGCCTGGCATTCTATCCACTGTGCCATGTAGCTGCCCATAAGAATATGAAAATATGATGTTGCAATTGTCTCTCCATGCAGAACAAGTTTATAGATTAGGACAAGTCTCTTTCCAAAAGCTTATTTATTTAGTTCATGCTTCTTGAGTTCATTAGGGTAGGTAAGCCATATTTGGGAAGCCTGGAATACCCTCTCCTTGAGTTTGCTCTTCAGACGAAATGGAGGCCAGTTAGTCTGGGTGCTGCAGGTAGGTCTGTAGCTTTGGGGAGAGAAGATCAAAACATCTGTTCTGCCCTATGGCTAGCAGAGTAGCATCACTAAACAGTGGCAAAGACAAATGCCTTGGAGGTAGAAGTACACACGATTGCTTATTTTACACAGAAACAGGCCAGTTGAAAGATGGAGTTGCTCCTTCCCATCCCAGCCCTGTTCCCAGTATCTGACTTCAAAATCACACTATCTCTTCCTACCTCATTCCTTCAGTGCCTGGGGTGTCTTCACCCTACAATATCCAACTATCTCTGGATTTTCTCAACTTGGATCATCTGTCTCTAATACCTGTCCCTTTCTCTCATTGGTGAATTCCTTCTAGAGCCTCTATTTTGTGGAGAGGCCAAGGCTCCCATTCATTCTTCTTCTGGCCTTCTTTCTGGCTTCTAACTTTAAAACAATGTGCCAGTACCTTGTACCTACTCCATTCACCTTTCAGCTCCCTTTTGTGTGCTGCCTTCTCCCATTAGAACTGTAAGCTTCTGGAGGGCAAGGACTGTTCTTTTGTTCTTTTATTTGTATACACAGCACTTAGCACAGTACCAACACATAGTAATTACCTACTTACCTATACATACCTACACATAGCTTAATAAATGGGTGTTTCTTTCCTTCCTTCCTTTTTTGCCAGGGGATGGAAATTAGAGGTTTCCTTTCTCTCTGCCTCCACACTTCTCGAGGTTAATTTCTAGTTTAAAAAATAAAAACCCAAACCAAGCAAAACCATTTTTAATTCTAGTGTGGGAAATGAGGAGAGGAAGTAAACCAACTACTGATCTGAAAAAAGAAACTGATGTTTGGTTCAAGGGATCTGATGCTTATTAGTTGTGTGAACATGGGAAAATCACTTAAACCCTCACTTTTCTCATCTGTAAAATGGGGGTGAAAATATTTCACTACCTATATCATAGGGTTGTTGCACAGGAAATGCTTTGCAAACTATAAGACTAATTGAATAAAATATGGTAGGTTAGTAGGCTGGGGGGTGGTATTTTTGGCTTTGAGTTACAAATAAACCAGCCCTTTTGGTAAAAAGACCATGGTCTTCCTGATTTTTGTATCGCAACCAAGAATGATACAGACTGGAAATCAGTGATATCCACTTGCTTTTCACGAGTGATTATGATTATCTACTCTTGATTCTTGGGGGCATTCCCACATCATCTTAGTATAATCATTAGAATAGCCCTTGGTTTTCCTGCTACTTTTTCATCTCCATAATTCCTTTTCTTTTTCAAGTCATTCTGTGGGCATTCAGAAAGGTAGAAGACCTTCTTCCTCTTTTCTCCTCCCTCCCCTAAAGAAAGTATTTCTCTAGCTCTAACCCTAAAGATGGAAGACAGAATACCTGAAATCCCTCTTTTCAGTGCTACTGCCTGATGGTGTAGTTGGATGAATCAACATTGAGCTGTTTTATCAGAATATATATCACATATTCTTTTCTGATTTAGAGGGGATCTCAGTGGCCATTTAAAACATACCTGAAAAAGAATCCCCTTTCCAACAACTTTTCCAATGTGATGATCATCTAGCTTTTCTTTGAAGAAGTCCAAGGAAGGAGGGCTTCCCCTGTCTCCTGAGGCAGTCTGTTTTCACTTTTGATAGCCCTACTTGTTAAGGCTGACATCAAGTCTAATTTTTCCTCTTTGCAACTTCTGCCAATTACTCCTAGTTCTACTCTTGGGGTCAATTTGGGCAAATTTAATCCTTCTGTATGACAATCCTTCATGCACTTAGAGAATGGGATCATCATATTCTTCCCTAAATCTTCCCTTACTCAGGGTGCCCCCCCATTTAGCCTGTTTAGTGCTAGTTTGCTCAGTTTTGAGGCATAGTCACTTCACAAGAACAAAAATCTGGGTCCAGAGTGGAATAGGAGGAAGAAAATGGGGATAAATTGAATTCAGGGAAATTGCGCAGCACCTTCAATGACCTCAAACTGCTTCTTGCTCTTCAGGACCATCTTTTTTATCACTGATATTCTTCTTGTGATGCTATATAGCTATGAAACATAGCCAGACCTATGCTGGTAAATGTTAACAATGGGATCTCGGGAAAAAAAATGTATGTAGGACACACTTTTAAGTTTAATTGGAATTGTTAACATTTTTCCGTCACTTTCTCAAGTGTATACAATCAACAAAACAATAAATCAAGCCCTGATTTGTAATGTTTGCTATTTACCAAGGTGTAAATGTTCACTTTAACAATTTAACAATCCGCTCTTGAAAATCAGTATAGGATGAATCCAGTATGCCCATGAATGTAGGATGCCACAATCTCCAAAGAATCCAAAATGCTGGTGATTTAAAGAGCAGTGAAGGGATGCATTATGGGTATTAAGTGGCCTGTAACATATTGCCAGTGATTACTTGCTTACAATGAATGTTGTCAAGAGATGTTATCAAGGAAACACATATGATTGGAAATAGAAAAGGAAGTGGGTTGGTCTCATAGTAAGGATGAAACATAATAGATGGATTGCCTTAGTAGTGACCTGGCACCAACAAAATGCTAAAAGACCTATAAGTCAGTCTCAGAGGAAAGACAGAGACAAGATCCCACAGCTTGAGAAAGTCTACATGAGATGTAACTATACACCAGTGGAAGGAATGCCCACATCAGGGAAATCACAGATCCTTGATAGTATCTTAAAAGGCTACACTTTTTAAGTGGGTTTCAAGGTGTTTACTAAAGATAAACTACTATCAGAAATACCTCAATGTAGTGTCTAGAGAGCTGGTTTTAGGGCTAGAAAGACCTGGGTTCAGATTCTTACTGACACATGCTAGCTATTTGACCTTGAACAAGTTTAACTTTTTGGTACTCTAGACCAATAGTCTTAAAAAGAAATGAATCCCTCTGGGGGTCTTACATTGACTTAGAAACCACACATTAACATTACCTATGTTGTATTATGTTTTCATTTATTTTGTTAAACATTTCCCAATTATATTTTAATTTAGTTCTGGCCACACTCAGAAAAATGGGCCTTGAGTTTGATATTTCTTCTCTCAGCAATGATAAAAACTATATGTTGTAATGATTATGCCAACTGCATTGGTGCCAATGACATTACAGATTAAGTCCTTATCCTAACCCCTGACTTTCTACCAGTAATAGATTTAATTTTGTTGATCAATGAATTGCCAGCTATTGTCAAAGAGCAGAGAGCCAGGGACTAAGGGAATAAGTCCTAGGAGAGAAGCAGAAATTAGTGCAGTTGAGCCTAGAGGATGCAATATCATGGGGAAGCTGAGCAGCCAAATATAATATGAGAATATTGAGTGCCTGTGAGAAGGGGATCCTGAAAATAGGAGTGGAGGGTTACCAAAGATTCTTTTGTCTATTTCATAGCTCTACCTCTAATCTGCAACAATGCAAGTCCTAGGCTAGTACTGCTTCTTTTACCTCCTCAATTCATTCTTTGTAACAAGGTCAATGATAGGGAGAGAGAGAGAATTTCCTTCCTGCCACAATTTTCTTACAAGACAGAGGCAAGGTATCTTGTCTTTAGTGTGGGACACTTCACCAGTAATCATCGTTAACAGAATACAAATGTCTACTGTACTCAGTTGTATCACCAATGCAATATTCACAGCACCGAGGGTGACTATGAATATGCTGGGATAGTTCTGAATTGCAAAGTATAATAGACTCTCCACATAGAAGGCAGAAGAAAAACATTTATTCAGATATCAGAAAGCCAAATCCCAACAATGGAAACCCAAATCCATCATAGTAACCAAGAAGTCAATACTGCAGGGGACAAAGTCATTCCCAAGTTTCCCCCACCCATGGGGGCCTTTCCACAAACAGACACTCACAATCTAGCTGTCTGCATGCCTGTGTCCTCTCTCCTCTGCCCCTAACCACTCTCACCAATTTCCTTCTAGATCTGTTCCACCCTTCCTGTTCCACTCATTGAGCAAGCTCCCCCCACCACATGTGACTTAGGCTTCCATGTGATTTAAGCAGGTCACATGGGCTTATTAATGGATAGGAAAGATCTTCAAATTAAGCAAAAATACATTAACAATATATCATTTCTGATATCAAGCATCCAGGACAGTTAGCAAAACTATATTAAAGCAATGCAACATGCATAGACTTTGGTGATATAGTTCATAGAGTGGATAGAGGACTGGGCCTTGAGTTAGGAAGACCTGAATTAATATCTGGCCATAAGCACTTACTAGTTGTGTGACCCTGGGTAAACTACTTAACCTTGGTTTGCTTCAGTCTTCTCATCTGTAAAATGGGGATAATAGCACCAACCTCCCAGGTTTGCTGTAAGGATCAAATGAGATAATAACTGTAAAGCACTTAACACAGTGCCTTACATATGGCAAGCAGTATATAATATTAACTATGATTGTGATGATTATGATGGTGTGAATTCATATTAGAAACATGGAATTTTTGAATGGCAAAGGATCTTAGTGAACATTTGGTCCAGCCCCTTTATTTTATAGATAAGGAATCTGAGACACTGAGTATTTCAATGGCTTGTGCATACCTGCCAGATTCCTAGATATAGTTGTGAGGGGGTGACGGGAAGCCCAGGTGGTAGAGAGTGTTGAATTGTGTTTTAGAAAGATGGCTCCAGTAGCTGTGTGAAGGATGCATTTACGAGGGAGAGAAATGAGTCAAGAAGACCAGTTGGTAGCTCAAAGTACTAGTACTACTACTACCACCACTGCTACTACTGCTGCTGCTGCTTCTGCTACTACTACTACTACTACTGCTACAACTATTACTACTGACTACTGCTATGATGATGACAATAATGAAAGCATTGCAAATGCAAAAGTGCTTTACATATATTAACTCATCTGATCATTACAAGAAAGCTGAGAGGTAGGTGCCATTGTTATCCTCATTTTATAGGTAAAGAAGCTGAGGTTGAGAGACTAAAGTGACTTGGCCAAGATCACACAATTAAATGTCTGAGACTGGATTTGAACTCAGGTCTTCCTGGCTCCAAGTCTGACACTCTCTCCATTGTGTAATCATAGGCAAGAGGTAAAGAGTGCCTGAACAAGATTAGTTGAAACAGCATTTGAAAAGAGGAAAAATAGGAGAAATGTTTCCAAAATAGAATTGACAGGACTTCACAGATGACTGCACATTGAGGATGAAAGAAAAGAAAGTCAAAGATGTTCTGAGGTTAGCTGCCTGAGCAAGTGGGAAGATAATAGATGACATTTATGTAGCATTTTAAGGTTTTCAAAGTGACAATAACCTCGAGACATGGAATTATTATTATTTCTATTTTATAAATAAGGCAACTGAGGCTGATGTTAATCAGTAATGTTAATCAGTAAATGTCGAATTTATTTACCTAAGGTTAATCAGTAAATGTCTAATTTACTGATTTGAAGAGTTGCCTAAACAGAAATTAGATGTATTGGGGAGATTTTGGGGCAATATATAGAGCTTAATATGAGGTGTTTTGAACATGTTGAGCATTAAATTCAAGCAGGACATTGAGATGTAAGATTGGAGCTCTTTACAGGGTCTGGGGCTCTTTCTCCTGCATTAAGTGAATATACACATTCCACATTTTTCTCCTTCTCTAATGCCAATACTCAACTGATTTTCAAAAAGAGTTATCTTAGCAACTGCATTTGCCAGAAGGTCCTGTGTAATTTTAATATATACGTGATAGACATTGTGATTCAGGAGAACCTTCAAACTGTACTTTGTTTTTTGAGTATCTAGGAAATACTTCAGTCACCAAATATCTCTTTGCCAAGAGGAGAGATGTGGCAGCTATGTTTAGTCAATCTTCAATTGTGTCCCACTCTTTATGTCACCTTTTGTGGCTTTCTTGGCAAAGATACTGGAATGATTTGTTGTGTCCTTCCCAGCTCATTTTGTAGATTAGGAAACTGAGGCAAACAGAGTTAAACTATTTGCCCAGATTCATACAGTTCGTAAGTGTCTGAGGCCAGATTTGAACTCAGGAAGATGAGTCTTCCTGATTCCTTGCCTGGCATGATATTCACTGTACCACCTTGCTGCCTATGGCAACTGAAGTTAACGTGGATACACATGGCAAACTGAGTCATATCATTTCCCAAGGCAATCAAAGGCATTTGAAAAAAAAAAAACAGCCTGCAGAAGATTTGGCTAAAATTAGATCAAGATCCATATAAGAACATCTGTAGGTAAGACTAGAGAGACAATAGACAGAAGCTAGTAGAATAGATCTGTTGATATGTATTGTACTGTGCTTTTATTGATTATGGTATGCTTTTAAAGTGGGGCTATGCTTGAATCTATAGGACAGAAATAGGAACAATGGGGACAACTTACCAAAAAAAAAATCAAATTTTTGGTTTGATGTCAGGAAAAATTTTCCTGATATGAAAACTATTCCCAAAACAGAAGCTGCGTAAGTGAATTCCCTGTTAGTGGAGGTCTTTAAGCAGAGGCTAAATTAATACTTGTTGGGGATTTCATAGGGTGACGAGGTGGCACAATAGATAGAATGCTGAGCCTGGAGTCAGGAAGACTTATCTTCTGGAGTTCAAATCTGACTTCAGACTCTTGTTAGCTGTGTGACACTGGGCAAGTCACTTAACACTGTTTGCCTTAGTTTCCTTATTTGTCAAATGAGCTGGGGAAGGAAATGACAAACTGCTCCAGTATCTTTGCCAAGAAAACTCCAAATGGGGTAATGAAGAATTGGATATGACTGAAATGACTCAACCACAACAGTGTGACTGTGTTTAGTGCTGGAGTTGCAAATGTAAGTAAGCGAATGCCTCCCTTCAAGGAGCATCCAGTCTAATGAGAGGAGATTGCACATAAAAAGGATGTTGAAGGGATTGGGGTAGGCATAGATGGCGTGGTTTGGAAATAGAAAGTGATAGAGAGACTTGGTTCAGCGTGAGATAGGGTGAAAGCTCACTTAGCATAACCCAAGATTCCAGGTTCAGAGTCCAGGATCTGGTAGGAAAGGGATGGAGAAGATGGTTGGCATACAGGAAACATGGTGTGGAAATGGCCAACTAAAAGGTGCCATTTACCGGCTTGTTACAAGTTTGAGCAAGTTATTTTCTCTTTTTGGGTTAAATATTCTCAAATGTAAAATGAAAGTATGTATGTGTGTGTGTGTGTGTGTGTGTGTGTGTGTGTGTATGTGTGTGTGTGTGTGTGTGTGTGTGTGTGTGTAGGGAAAAGGTATATGGCTCAAAGGATCCTTAATGCTCAAATATCCTGGGATTCTCTGCAGAGAATATATCAGAGCCTGCTATGACTATTGTTTCAGGATTAAAAAAAAATTTTAAATTTGTTTTAGAACTCCATCTACTTGAACTAAGTGAACACAGAAACACAGATGACAAGATGGATCAACTTTCTTGGGGAGGGGAATGTGAATAAATGTATAAGTATAAATGAGGTTGAAATGAGAAGGGAATAGACTAGTTTGTCATCTGCCAGAGCCACTGATTCTGTTTTCTTTCCCTCTTAATCTCCTTACCCTCATGTGCAGCCTTCCCCTCTCTAATCTCAATTTAGCCCACCGTCTCAAACAAATTTTCTGGAAATCGTACTAACATGCATACAACTGGAATTTCTTTTTGTGTTCCCCTCCTCCAACAGAGAGAGCAGGCTACACCTCTTCTAAATATAACTCACCATTTCAGTCCTTGGTCATATAAAAATAATCCACTACATTGTTCTAACTCACTTGCACAGTGAGGACTGTTGTTGGAGGTGGGGAGGAAGGTGGGGTATTGGAAGGAACGGCTTGGAAACTAGGCCAAAATTAGGGTAATGACAGCACACAATGATTTCGCCCATGCACTGTGCATTCCAAATAGCCATGCCTCTGACTGGCTTCTTTTTTGCTAGCCTAGGGAAATATAACCCACTAAAGGTGGTTTACCTTTGTTCCGAACCAACTGAGACTGAGCCAGCATTCAGTAATTACAGCCATCCAGTTTCTAGGAGATCCCTTCTCCATCTCTGTCGTCTTATGTCCCCATTTGTAACACTGTTCATTATATTCAGCCTGCTGCCAGGCTTGGGAGCTTTCAAAAGGCATTCTGGGGGCTATCTTGCTGTAGGACATGGATAATGAAATAGTTAGATGTGACTGGTATTATAATCGGCTCACCTAACCCTCATTTAGCTTGAAAAGTAGACTTAATAAAAGCACAAGTGACTGGCACTTCATGTTTTTAATAAGGCTTCTCAGATGGCATTACCTGCTGTTTCTCATTTTGTATTGCTTCTCCTGGTTTTCCTTTGAGAGACGTGACAGAAGATAGTGGAGACCATCTCTTAATCTTTGAGCATTTAGGAAGCGATTGCTATAATCTACCAGATCGATCAATAACTCCTGACTAACAGGACTGATTGCCAAAGAATACATCGGTATTTAGAGAGCTGGCCTAATCCACCTACTAACAAGTCCAGCCAGCCTCTGCCTGGAGAAGCCTGTATGGTGGGACCATGCTATGCTTATATGTGTCATTTGCTGTAGGTGATTATATACATCTCATTCTCTCTGCTTCTCTGATGGGCACAGGCTAAATTTTAAGTGCATTAGGGGAAAATAGATGAGACATTGTGTTTTGCTGTACTATGGTGTACAAACATGAAGTTAAGCTCTGCAACTATTCAAACCACACAAGATGAAGTATAAGAATCAAGTGTGGAAATGCCAGTCAATCAACAAGCATTTATCAAGCACCTAGAACACATCAGGCATAGTGCTAGATGCTGTGATACAAAGAGACACAAAAGTGAAGCCATATGTCCTTAGGGAGTTTACATTGTGTTCAGGGAGGTCATATATGCATATTGGAGAAAGAAATGGCAAATCACTCTAGTATCTTTGCCAAGAAAACCCCAGATGGGGTCACAAAGAGTTGGACACAACTCATCGACTAAACAACAACAAATATGTACATACCTAGGTAGATAAAAGAAAATGTAACTTTTGGGCCCAGAGCATACTGGGGGATCAGGAAAGAACTCATGTTGAAGATGGCACTTGAACACTCCAAAGCTCCTAAGAATGACACTGACAATTAAAAAAATATATGAAAAGGGTGTGAAAATCTTCCAAGATGCAATTGCTTGCCTCAGAATTCTGTTCAATGCAATAACTAATCTTGCCTCCAGAGGACTGATGGAGGTGGATCATCCCTACATCTCACCAGAGAGGTGGAGTATTATAGGTATAGAGTGAGGCACACATTGTCAGACATGACCAATGCGTTGATTTATTTTAACTGTAATACTGCTACAAGGGAAAATCCCATTAAAGAGGAAATGCCATTTAGAAAGTGATAGTTATGTAATGAAAAAAACCTTTAATACCACAAACAAAGATATGGTTGCTTGAAGCTAAAAAGTATGGGTGTTTTGGTTTTGTACATTTCTGAACATGGAAACCTGTTGTCGATTACTGTTTTCTGGGAGATGGCAGCTTCATAAATTCAATAGCAAAGAACAACGGAGAGAGGATAGTACTGGAAATTTGTAGACTCTGTTGATCCCAATATGTCATAGGAGATTTGATGCAACACCAATGGGAACAGACAACTTGAATTCTAGCCCTATCTGCTACTAATTAGCTGTGGAACTCAGACAGTTCAATTCAATGAGCACTCATTAAACACCTGCTATGGTGCAAGACATTGCCCTAAGTTCTGGGAAACAGAGGCAACAATGAAACAGTGTATTCTTTCAAAGAGGCTTATGTTTTCTGGGCCTCCGTTTCCTTATCTGTAAAATGAATGAGGTGGACCAGCTCAACTCTAAGGTTCCTTCCAGGTCTCAGTCTCATAATCTTATTACATAGTTATTTTGACTTTGGGCAAGTAACTCAGTTTTCTCATCTATAACTTGGGAGGATGGTGGTAGATAAAGTCTGAAGTCTTTTAGCTACTGTGATTCTATGGCTCTAGGTGCTGAAGCAAAGGTGTGTAGACTATTCTGGAGCTAACGATTCCTTCCTAGCTCACCAGAACCCAGGAAGAACCCAGTTTTGCACATGCTTAGCAATAATAATGACTAACGTTTATATAGTGCAGCTGTGCTAAGTGCTTGATCCAACAATTCTGAGAGGTAGGTACCATTATTATTCCAGTTTTTTTTTTCAGCTAAGAAAGCTGAGACAAACAATTTAAGTGATTTGCCCAGGGTCAATCAGCTGGTAAGTTATCTGAGGTTGTATTTGAATTTGGTTCTAGCACACAGATTCTATCCAAATAATGAATAGGTGCAAATTCCATATGTAGAAATCAGGGGTCCTTGAACAAGTGTTAAGCACCTCTCATGGTGGGGGGCAAGGTTGTTAAGGGAAAATGTATTCCCTTTGGCCTCAAAAAGGCCAGCTCTGACAATGGCTAGCTGTGTAGCTTTGGGCAAACTACATAATCACTTTGATTCCTCTTTCCACTGGAGATGAGTACTTACAGCTCTTGCCTCACGGTGTTTGAGGAAAGCCCTTTCTAAGCCCTAATGTGCTATTTAAATGTGATAAATTATTATTGTTCATTATTGTTATGATTTGGGATCACTGAGCTACAAGTGCTAAGCAAGTCTCCATGGGTGTACCTTTAAAATTCTTATGCCAGCAGTTCCATGATTTGGGGTGTGATGAATTGGTATGAAGTGGAAAATTGGGCATTGGCCATGCCCCTGGGTCACAGTTATGGTGTGTCTTCAGCTTGCTCCTTTGAATTATTTTTGCTTTGTCTAAGAATAAAATCCAACACGCTTCAAATCACTCTCTATTCACCCATAAGTGGGCTCCTCTTGTTGGCTAGGCTAACTACTCGGTGACCAAGAGACACCACTATCTTTATGTACAAGGTGAAGTGACATTTCATGGGAAATGAGTTTCCTGAGTACATCAAACCAGCAGGCAGACCTCAGAGTTTGGCATGTCTCTGAATCATGCTGAGAAAAGTCATTCTTAGACTAAAACAGGGTTCTTAAGTGGGGCTCCATCAACTTAGATGGGAAAAATTGCATCTTTGTTTTTACTTACTTCAAACTAAAATTAACTTTTTCATCTATTATAAATTAAAAAAAATAGTACACACAACACTCAATTGGAAGATGCATTCATAGAATTCACTAGGTTTCCAAAAAGGTTCATAACATAAGAAAAGGTCGTGGGGCATTTTAGTTCTGAGATTAAAACATAAAAAAAATTATTCTAGCACAGGTGACATTTTTTCTTTTGCATTGGTCATCAGCAAGAGCTGATTCTCTAGTAGAAATCACCTTTTAGTCACCCCTATATAGCACTGTATAAACCATTGCCTCATATAGCATTGGCCCTCAATAACGAGTTATTGATTGAACTTGATTTTCTTTCCCCTCATTCTGTATTCAGTCAGCTCAATTTAACTCAACACACATTTTTGTTCTGCCAACCATATGCAATGCTGATATATTCTTCCCCAAACAGGTAGATGAAATAATTAGGTCTTTGTTTTTCTCCCTTAAGTATGTCACCTAAATTTCACATAATGCCTCACTGAAGAAGATTACTGTGAATTTTTTTTCTTTCACTTACTTTTCAATTAACAAGATTTTATCTTTTCTTCTTCCCAAGGCTCCCTTCTCTATTTAAGAGAAAAGAAAAAATACTAAACCAAACCATTGTAGCAAATATGAATAGTTAAGCAAAACAAATCCCTCCATTGTCCACATCCAAAAATGTTTCTAATTCTGTATTTTAAATCCATCACCTCCCTGTTGGAAGGTGGCTACCATGAGTTACTAACAATAGCCCTATTTGTATAAATTATACAGCCCAACCTCACAACATAAGTTTCTTCAGGGAAGGGTCAGGTTGTATGCATTTCCTATTATTGCCTTTTTATGGTGCTCAGTAAGGAGCCAATCTCACTTTTATTTCTTAGATTTGGAAATCTCCACTCTATTGAACTGCGTTTTTCTTACACATTAAGCTTATTCATTGACTTTAGTTCTGATGATATGGAGTATATAAAAATGAATTTTTAAAAGCCATCAGCGAATACCCTCACCAATGGAACTTGTCCATCACGTATAAAAACTGCTCCAACCTCCTAATCACAAACTGACCTGTAAGTAAATACACAAATATTGTACATAAAGGCAAATGAGTTATCAGGGATGGTTACTGGTTCATTGGTCCCAAGCCATATTAGCCCCCTTCAAGATTCACAGGAAGATTTTCTCATCAAATACATAGAGTGAGGTCATTCGAAGCAGTCTCATTGAATCCTGGATTTTTGGAAATCTTTATTCTGTTTTGTCTGGTAATAGATTCTGCTCATCTTTCATATCTATATGTATTTGTCCTGCTTGTAGAATCTGCATGTGTCTTGTATATCCACATGTCATAAAGGGCATAGGAAAATTGAGCATAACTAGAATTGGAGGGGAACTTGGAGATCATTTGGATTTTCATCTCTCTAGAAGATACAATTTAAATAAAAATAGGTATTCACTTTCTCTAATTACTCCTGAACATACTCCCTTTAGTCAGTCAATCAATATACATTTATTAAGCACTAACTGTATGTCTGGTGCTAAATTCTGGGGATACAAAGAAAAATAGTCCCCACCCTTCTTATATTTTAAGGTAGAAGACAACATATAAGTAATGAGACCCATGTACGATATATACAGAACTGATGGAAGGTAATCTTAGTGACAAAGGCACCACCAGAGCAGGGGGCCAGAAAGTATCTCTTGATGAAGGTAGGATTGTGATCTGAGCCTTGAAGGAACACCAAGAGTTGGAGGAAAGAAAGTAGAACATGACAGACATGAGTAATAGCCAGCACAGTCGCCCAGAGATGAGAGATGGAGTGTTTTTTAAATGATATTTTAAAATTACATGTAAGGGCATCTGGGTGGTGCAGTGAGCACAGCACTGGCCCTGAGACAGGAGGGCCTGAGTTCAGATCCTGCCTCAAATACAATTACTAGCTGTGTAACCTTGGGCAAATCACTTAACCCCAATTGCCTTCCCTTCCTCCCTCCAAAAAATTACATGTAAAGATAATTTTTAGCTTTAATTTTTATAAGATTTTGAGTTCCAAATGTTTTTCCTCCCTTTCTTTCTCCCTCCATAAAATGGTAAGCAATTTGATATAGGTTACATATGTAAAATCATATAAAACATATTTCTATATTAGTCGTTATGAAAGAAGAAACAGATTAAAAGAAAAAAAAAAACTATGAAAAAAATAAAGTGAAAATAGTATACTTTGATTTGCATTCAGGCTCCATCAGTTCTTTCACTGGACATGGATAGCATTTTTCACCATGAATCTTTTAGAATTGTCTTGGATCATTTGTATTGCTGAGAAGAGAGAAGTCAATCATAGTTTACTGTTGCACAACATCACTGTACTGTGTACAATGTTCTCCTGGTTCTGTTCACTTCAACTCAGCATCAGTTCATGTAAGTCTTTCTTAAGTTTTTCTGAAATCAGCCTGCTCATCATTTCTTATTACACCATAGTATTCCATAACAATTGTATACACAACTTGTTCAGTCAAAGCCAAATTGATGGGCATCCTTTCAATGTGAGATGAAATATTTTGTACAAGGAGCAGGATGAGGAATAGCAAATAGGCCAGTGTAACTGGATTGCAGAGTGTGAAAGGGAATGGGGCATATGTATCCAGAAAAGGGTCAGCTTGTCAAAAGCTTTAAATGCCAAATTGAAGACTTTACATTTGATCCTGGGGTTAATTGGGCACCACAGGGAGTTACTATGTCAGGAGAGTGAGGTGGTCAAACCTTCTTGACTATAAGAAAATGACTTTGATGGCTTAGTGGAGGTTGGATTGATGTGGGGAAAGATTTGAGGCAGGGAGAGAGGCTGTTGCAGTAGTCCAGATGAGATATGATGAGGACCCAAACTAGGATGGCAGCTATACGAATGGCGAGAAGGAGTGTACAAGAGACGTTGTAAAGGTAGAAGCATCATGACTTTCTGACAGACTAGACATATGAGGTGAATGAAAGTGAGTGGAGGGTGAGAATGAGGGTGTGGAGCGCTAGATGGTAATTGTGATGGTTGTTACTTGTGTCTGACTCTTCGTGACCATATCTGGAGTAATTTCGGCAAATATGCTAAAATGGTTTGCCATTTCCTTCTCTAGTTCATTTTACAGATGAGAAAACTGAGGCAAACAGGGTCAACTGACTTGACTCTAGGTCATCTAGTAAGTGTCTGAGACCATATTTGAATTAAAGAAGAGGAGTCTTCCTGACTCCAGGCCTGGCACTCTACCCATTGTACCACTTAGCTGCCCCTAGGTAGTAATAGGGAAGTCCATAAGAAGGGAGGATTTGGAGTAAAGATAATGGGTATGTTTAGTTCAAGATGCTTATGGGACATTTCATTTGAAATGTTCAAAAGACAGTTTGTGATCCAGGACTTTAGCTCAGGAAAGAGACCCTAAGGCTGTTATTAAATATTATTTTACATAATAAAATCTATATAGTATAGTATGCATTGCATATATTTCATTTATTGTTGTTCAGTTGTTTCAATCATCTGACACTCTGTGAGCCCCATTTGGGTTTTTCTTGGCAAAGATAGGAATGGTTTGCCATTTCATTATCCAGCTCATTTTACAGGAACTGAGGCAAACAGGGTTAAGTGACTTACCCAGGGTCACATAGCTAATGTCTGAGGCGAGATTTGACTTCAGGAAGAAGAATCTTCATGTCTCCCGGCCAGGTACTCTGTCCATTGGGCCACTTAGCTGCCCACATATTTCATAGTTATATACATATGTGTATGTCTACCTGGAAATCATCTACATGACAGTGAGAGTTGAACCCATGGAAGATGATGGGATCTACAAGTGAGGTAGTACATAGTCTGATATGAATTATTAAGAGAAAAGGGTCCAGGTAGAGCCTTGGAGAAAACCTATGATAAGAGGGCATAACATGGATGAAAAGCAGCAAGGAGAGTGACTCTCTATTTGCCTGAGCTTCAGTTCCCTTAATTGCAAAATAAAAGGTTGGACTATATTTTCTCTAAGCATCTCTTGCGCCTCTATCCTGCTTTAAAATTCCATGATTCTGACTCTTTGGATGTTACTAGCATGATTCAGCTGCCTTCTTACCCAAGAACATCCCTCTACAATGTTGGTTCCCCTTTCCACTGCTGAGTTCCTTCTAGAGTCTCCATTTTGGGGACAAGTCCACACTAGCCATACTTCATTCTGCTTGCATTTGTGCTTCTGTCTTTCTAGACTTTGCAATCATGTCCCAGTATGGGTATACTCTGTCCCTTCTCTTTCAGTTGTTTCCCTCCCTTTCTCCTTCCCCCCCACATTAGAATGTAAGTTCACTGAGAGCAGGGACTTGTTTTCTTTTTGTATTTGTATCATCAGCACTTAGCGCAGTGCCCAGTACATTGTAAGCTTTTGACAAATGCTTGTTACCTGCCTGCCTGCTTTAATTATGTGCAAAGACTCCAATTTGCCTGCCTTTAGGTCACTGTCACATCTTTTTATGCTTTAACTTTAGATAGGAAACATTTCATCAGAAATTGTGGGAGCGTGTTTATGACCCACCAACATTTCAAGGATCCGTCACCTTGAAATGATAAACTCTCTGCCTCCACTGGTGTAGATTTCAGCCTCTTTCCAAATTAGTTTTGGTCATCAGGAATTCCTATAGTTGAAACATTAATTACCTGCCATTACTGTGGTTCTGAGACTCTCTGAGGGTCTTGATTCTTGCCTAGTTCTTGGATGAGAAGCATATAGGTAGTTCCCAGTCATTACTTGTAGGCTTTCCATATCAAGGATTTGTATTCCACTGACATAGCTTTCAAGAACTCAAGATTATTTGCATACCACCATGAGGCATCAAAGAAAGACTTTAGTGGAGAACTTTGAATTCCTGAGTCTTGCATTTTTAGAATATTTTACAAGACTAGTGGTTTGAAATCATCCTGAAAGATCTAGTCAAGACTGATATCCCTGAAAATAAAATCTTTCCAGAATCCTACAATATCAAATTTGGAAAGAACCTCAGAGGCCATATTGTCTAATGATCTAATGATCTACCTACCTTAATAAAAGCTTCTTTAATATCCATGACAAATGGTTGTCTAGTCTTTGCTTGAAGACCTCTAGCTGGGAGAACAGATTACTCCTCTGGACAGCTCATTCTATGAGGGGACTTCTCTGCTTATTAGAAAATTCTCCAATTTGACTTTTTTGGGAGGTGTTTGGGGTTGTGACTTGCCCAGGGTTATATAACTAGTTAGTGTCTGAGGCCAGATTTGAAGTCAGGTCCTCCTGACTCCAGAGCAACATGCCACCATGTCATGCACATGATAGATTTATAAAACTATGAAACCAGCATGGCCTAGAGCCTCTCCAAATGGGCTCTATCCACTGTGCTACATAGCTGCCCCCTCTTTGATTTTTACTCCTTTTATGATGTTTCTAAATGATATCTGTAGAATTGACATGCTTATGATTTTTCTCTCTCAGTGTTTGGCTTGGGGCTAATGGTATCCCTCCCCTTCAACTAGTGGCTTTGGGAAGGTATCATTGTTAGCCTGTGTTAGCTAAAGGCTTTATATAAGCTCCCAAAAGGAAGGGAATTTAGTTTTTGACCTCTCCTCAGTTTTTAGCACGGTGTCTGGCACATAGGCCGATTTGAGCGATTTACTCCATTTTAACCAGTTACCCCAGAACATACTGCTTAAACTTGCAAACGCTTTCATCAAAGAAAAACTCAGTTTCAAGAGGATGCCAAGTTGGGTTCTGATAAATAAGTGAGATCCTTAACTTCCCTGTAAAGATGTTGAACCATTTTGAAATATAACTCTTATTTTTCTTTCTCATTATTTCTGAATTCAGTGGAAAAATTATCTTATTAAAAATATTGTTCTCAAATACTGTTGTGAGCCAATTAAAATGGAGACTCTTCTGCGCTTGGCATGACTTGTGGTGATGAAACTAATTACTAGCCAGGCACTAAAGCTTTCAAAGATTTTCTTCCCCCCGCTTCTCAGACCAAGCTGGCAGCCTCATTATCACACTAGCCACGGAACGGTCATCACCAGCGTGAGATTAGGTTATTGACGAACATATGACAGTCTGGGAGGCGGTTGAGATGGTCCTCCAATGTTTTGTTTTCCACTCAGTTGACATGGGCTGGGTGGTAATTGCGACATATTTCAAATCTTAGTATCCAGGGAAATGACTCAACCTATTATATAATATTCACTCCATAGGCTGGACATGAGTGTAGACAAATTTCTTTCCATTTACAGCCTTTCCTGAGGTCTTAGGGATATCTATGTATTCCTGTATTCATCCAAAATTTCAGCCCAAATTTTTCACTTTAATGAGATGCCTAGTTGAGTTCCAAACTACTCCTTTATGCTGGCACTCTGCATGGAGCAACATGTCACCATGTCATGCACATGCTAGATTTATAAAACTATGAAACCAGCATGGCCTAGAGCCTCTCCAAATGGGCATGCAATGAGTATTATGCATGGGGAGGTGGAACCTATTTGCTTGTGCATCTGCCATCTTTTACTGACCTTGTTTGGAGTATGAAGTCGCTGCAGGCTCCTTGAAATTGATGTCCTGTGACGCATTCTCAGTTCAGTGGGCAAACAGCCAAATTCACTGTGAGTTCTCTTTCTATTCTTTCTGGCCCATTTGCACAGTTGATAATAGTTACTGTTTTTTCCTAGACTGTGTTACTGACTGAACATTTTTTTTTTATTTGTGTTCTTTCGCCTGTTTAAGAAAGATAGTCCATGTTAAAGGGGAAGAAGTATGTGTGATGAGAAAAATGTTAATAGTCACAATAAATAGAAGTAGTAAAAATGACAACTTGAGATTTGGTCAGTCCTTTAAAGTTTTTAAAGTACCTTGTGTTATCTCACTGTGGTCTCAAAACAACTCTGTGAGAAAGGCAGTATGGGTATTAATTTTATTCCTTCTTCATGTTCTATAGGTGAGGAAATTGGGTCTCAGAGAGGGTGACTTGCCCACCATGACCACATAGCTAGTTAAATACGTCAGACATCAGATGGAAGTTAGAGAATGCCAGCATTGGAAGGGAACCGAGAGCCTGTTTTATTCTGCATGTGCTGGAACACAAATCTCCTCTCCAGCTGGGGTCATCTAAATTTGCTTGTACACCTCCAGTTCTACAACAACTCACTATGCTATTGAATCTTCTTAATTCTTTGGTGATTTTTATTTACTGAAAGAAAAGAGGTGAAATCTGCTTTCTATAGATTCCCATCATTTTTCCAAGTTTTGGGACCAAGCAGAATGAGTGAATGAGTTAATAAACTATGTCCTATCTTCTTGTCTTTGTCCTACTGGGAGCTCCACCCTTTTACTGTGGTTCTGTTTAGGAAATAGTTTTGTTTGTCATTTTTCTGTTCCAACTATAATTCATGATTCCTTCCAGAATCAAATATAGTCCATTTAAAGCTCTTCCTACCTTTCTAGTTTTCTTATACTTTTCAGCATATATTCTGTGATCCGGCTACATTGGCCTCCTTTCTGTTCTTCATTTATAATACCTCCTCTCTGGTCTCCATGCCTTTGCACTGGCAGTCCCCCATTGCCTGGAATGTACTCCCTCCTTATTTCTACTTCTTGGTTTTTTTGGTTTTCTTTAGGAGTCCAGTTAAATACATAGTGTTTCATCGTTCCCTCTGTAGCTAGTGCCTTCACCTCTGAGATGACCCTCTATGTACTCTGGCAATATCTTGTATGTGTCAAGTTATTTACATACCTGTCTCTGCCATTCGAATGTGAGTTTCTTGAGAGCAGGGACTGTTTTTGCCTCTCTCTGTATCCCTTACATTTAGCACTGTATTGGTACACAGTGGATGCTTAATAAGTGATTGTTAATGGACTGACCAACTTTAATTATTCTTAGTTCCAAAGACACTCATCCTCATGCTTACTTACACCACATTTGTTTTTTCAACAAACATTTATTTGTTAAATAAATGCTCTGTCCTAGGCACTGTAGACATGAGGGATATGAAGACCCAAACCACAATAGTTCTTGCCTTGTGGGGATTTATGTTTTTTTGGGGATAAACAACATGTACATGTGTAAATAAATAGAATACACACATAAAGTAGATGTGAACTCTTGCCCTAGATTCCTCCCAAATGGGCCTTTCTCACCCCTACCTGCCCCCCAGCTCTGAAATTTCACACAGAGAGCTTACTTAAGAAGGCAGTTTTTTTTCTTTTTGACTCATTTGGAGTTTATTCCAGAAAAATCTCCAAGTAGAACTCATCTAGATTTTCACAAATGTTGATAAATTAGTTTCTTAGCTCCCATGCAGGCACTCAATGAAGCAGGTGTGTATGAGCACAGGATGGTCTATTTTACCTGAAGAAAATTCAGAGGATGAAAAAAAAATTAACAAGAATCCAGAAACCAGGAAGACAGTCTCATAAGCATTTCATGCAAAATGGAGGCCAAAAATACAGCCTTTCCATCTTTAAGGAATTGTGGAAAGTACTCTGGGATTCCCAGCGGTATTTCTCAACTCAAGATCCAATCAGGTGGCTCTTCTATTCCTTACCATCTCTTAGGCTCCTAGGACAATGTTGTTTTTAGGACAACGTGTTTTTATTCAAAACAGAATTAAAGGGGCACGTATGTTTGTAGGTGTTACCTGCTATTTCTTAGGGCTGTATCGCCATAATAGTCTCCTAGCTAGTATCTCTGTTACCAGTCTTTCCCTGTTCTAATTTATCCAGCATATTGCTATTGCACTAGATACCTTAAATTCCATTGTTATCCCATCACTTCAGTTTAAGAACTCAGAGTAGCTTTGCAACTGTCTGTAATATCAAATCCAAACACCTTTGTTTGGTCTTCAAGTCTCCCTGCCTAGAGTCTTCCCAAGAGCCCATTCTATAAACCAAAGAACTGTTAGTTCTTTGTTCCAATCAAGCAAATCTGTTTGTTATACCCCACATATGCTTGCTCAATTCCATCTCAGTGTGCTTGCAATGAGTGGGAATAATAAAATGGTTATGTAATAAATGAGTTTTAGATTTGCTCATTTCATTCCAATATATCGTCCAGTATTCTTCTGAAATTCCCTATTCTACTCATCCACCTACATCCCTCCCCCTTTCAAAACTCAGCTCAAAATCTGTGCCTGTGGTTAACCTCAGCTTTCTCTGCTTGCCCCTTTCAGTACTCACTTCTCTGCACATCTAAGCTTTATTAACACAGTTTCAAGGTTTATCATTTTGTATGTCACTAGGTAAGCATGACTAGGACTTTTCCATAAGTGTATGTGACTTTAAATTCCTCAAAAGCAAAAACCTACTTTTCTATTTCTTTTGAATCTCTTCATAGGATCCAGTTCAGAAATCTGAATTTAAGGAGTGATTAGTAACTCTTTAAATTTATTGATTTCTTTTGTTTTTATATAACATCAATTTCCAAATAAATCCAAGGAAGAAGAAAAACAATTCAGCAAAGCTAACCAACATATATAAACACTGAATTTGATAGTACATGAAATGTTCCACACCCCTAATGTTCTGTACCAAAAAAAAGGGATAGAAAAGGTGTTTTTTTGAATTTCCACAATCTTCCAGCAGTGACTTTTTCCATCGTTTTTTCATCTTTGCCAATTTTCTTGATGTGGTACGAAACTTTAAAGTTGTTTTGACTGACTTTTATTGCTAGTGATTTTGAGCAAATCTTCAGTTGGTTGCTGATTACTTGTATTTCTGAGAACTGTTTTCTCATATCTTTTAATCACTTAATTGAAGATCTCTCTCTCTCTCTCTCTTTCTCTCTCTCTCTCTCTGGCTATGGCCATATATATTTGTGTGGGATTCCTACGTATTTACAGGAAAAATAAAAAGGTGATGTAGCAGATAGAGTGCTGCATTTGGAGCCAGGAAAATCTGAGCTCAAATTTA